>NC_133731.1:3670679-4143179 GCF_048934315.1 Petromyzon marinus | reverse complement strand
GTTGGTGGGGCGAGGTGGGGGGTGGTGGTGGGGGGTGGTGGTGTTGGTGGGGGGTGGTGGGGGGGTGGTGGTGGGGAGTGGTGGTGAGGAGTAGTAGTGGGGGGTGGTGGGGGTGGTGGGGGGTGTTGGTGGGGGATTGTGTTTGTGGTTGTGGGGGGGCTGGGTGGGGACAGGGGCTGGGTGGGTGGGGGGTGTTGGTGGGGGGTGTTGGTGGGGGGGGGGTGGTGGTAGTGGGGGGAGTGGGTGGGTGGGGGTGTTGGTGGGGGGTGTTGATGGGGGGGGTGGTGGTAGTGGGGGGAGTGGGTGGGTGGTGATGTGCGCCGCCGTTTCTCTCCATGGCCCTTGTCTGTCCGGGCTGGCCGGCTCGCTCAAGAGTGGCCGTCACGGCCTGGCAGCACCCTCGAGTGCTACGCCGGGGGGGGGGGGGGGCCGGGGGGGGCCCCAGGAAATCGCGGCCACGCGGGGGGAACGGAGAGGACCTGGGGGGGGGGGCAGGTGCGGGCGTTGCCGTGGCAGCCGCCACTCCACGTTCGGTCCGGGGGCGGGGGGGGTCTGCATGTGATGGTTGGGCGGTCGGACAATGAGTGTGGACATTCCACCACCACCTTCACTGAGCGCGTCTCGCTCACGTTTAGCAATCATCCGGCGCGGTCAGCGGGCGCGCCTGGGTGGTTGGTGTTTTGGTTATCGGCTGTGAGTGCGTCGTGTGAGTTTAAGGCGTTCAACGCCGACATCGCAGGGCAAATCCGGACGGGGGTGCTAAACCGTAGCTAGTGAAATAAGAATTAATTAATCGGTGAATGAATGGTTGAGCGAGTGAGTGAGTGAATGATTGAGGAATGGAATTATGTGAGTGTACGTGCAGTGCGGAGTCTATGGGCAGGGCTGAGTATATGGGTAGTGCTGAGTCTGTGGGCAGTGCTGAGTCAATGGTTCAGTGCTGAGTCTATGGGCAGTGATGAGTCTATGGGCAGTGTTGAGTCTATGGGCAGTGTTGAGTCTACGAGCAGTGCTGAGTCTATGGTGCAGTGCTGAGTCTATGGGCAGTGTTGAGTCTATTGTGCAGCGCTGAGTCTATGGGCAGTGCTGAGTCTATGGGCAGTGTTGAGTCTATGGGCAGTGTTGAGTCTATGAGCAGTGTTGAGTCTATGGTGCAGTGCTGAGCCTATGGGCAGTGCTGAGTCTATGGGTAGTGCTGAGTCTATGGTGCAGTGTTGAGTCTATGTGCAGTGTTGAGTCTATGGGTAGTGCTGAGTCTATAAGCAGTGCTGAGTCTATGGGCAGTGTTGGGTCTATGGGCAGTGTTGAGTCTATGATCAGTGCTGAGTCTATGGTGCAGTGCTGAGTCTATGGGCAGTGTTGAGTCTATTGTGCAGCGCTGAGTCTATGGGCAGTGCTGAGTCTATGGGCAGTGCTGAGTCTATGGGCAGTGATGAGTCTATGGGCAGTGTTGAGTCTATGTGCAGTGCTGAGTCTATGGTGCAGTGTTGAGTCTATGTGCAGTGCTGAGTCTATGTGCAGTGTTGAGTCTATGGGCAGTGTTGAGTCTATGTGCAGTGTTGAGTCTATGGGCAGTGCTGAGTCTATGCGCAGTGCTGAGTCTATGGGCAGTGATGAGTCTATGGGCAGTGTTGAGTCTATGTGCAGTGCTGAGTCTATGGTGCAGTGCTGAGTCTATGGTGCAGTGTTGAGTCTATGGTGCAGTGCTGAGTCTATGGTGCAGTGTTGAGTCTATGGGCAGTGCTGAGTCTATGCGCAGTGCTGAGTCTATGGGCAGTGATGAGTCTATGGGCAGTGTTGAGTCTATGTGCAGTGCTGAGTCTATGGTGCAGTGCTGAGTCTATGGGCAGTGCTGAGTTTATGATGCAGTGTTGAGTCTATGGTGCAGTGTTGAGTCTATGGTGCAGTGTTGAGTCTATGGGTAGTGTTGAGTCTATGGTGCAGCGCTGAGTCTATGGGCAGTGCTGAGTCTATGGGCAGTGTTGAGTCTATGGGCAGTGTTGAGTCTATGAGCAGTGTTGAGTCTATGGTGCAGTGCTGAGCCTATGGGCAGTGCTGAGTCTATGGGTAGTGCTGAGTCTATGGTGCAGTGTTGAGTCTATGTGCAGTGTTGAGTCTATGGGTAGTGCTGAGTCTATAGGCAGTGCTGAGTCTATGTGCAGTGTTGGGTCTATTGGCAGTGTTGAGTCTATGAGCAGTGCTGAGTCTATGGTGCAGTGCTGAGTCTATGGGCAGTGTTGAGTCTATTGTGCAGCGCTGAGTCTATGGGCAGTGCTGAGTCTATGGGCAGTGCTGAGTCTATGGGCAGTGATGAGTCTATGGGCAGTGTTGAGTCTATGGGCAGTGCTGAGTCTATGGTGCAGTGTTGAGTCTATGTGCAGTGCTGAGTCTATGTGCAGTGTTGAGTCTATGGGCAGTGCTGAGTTTATGGTGCAGTGTTGAGTCTATGGTGCAGTGTTGAGTCTATGGTGCAGTGTTGAGTCTATGGGTAGTGTTGAGTCTATGGTGCAGTGCTGAGTCTATGGGCAGTGTTGAGTCTATGGGCAGTGCTGAGTCTATGGTGCAGTGCTGAGTCTATGGTGCAGTGCTGAGTCTATGGGCAGTGCTGAGTCTATGTGCAATGTTGAGTCTATGGTGCAGTGTTGAGTCTATGGGTAGTGTTGAGTCTATGGTGCAGTGCTGAGTCTATGGGCAGTGTTGAGTCTATGGGCAGTGCTGAGTCTATGGTGCAGTGCTGAGTCTATGGTGCAGTGCTGATTCTATGGTGCAGTGCTGAGTCTATGTGCAGTGCTGAGTCTATGGTGCAGTGCTGAGTTTATGGGCAGTGTTGAGTCTATGGGCAGTGTTGAGTCTATGGGCAGTGCTGAGTCTATGGTGCAGTGCTGAGTCTATGGTGCAGTGCTGATTCTATGGTGCAGTGCTGAGTCTATGGGCAGTGCTGAGTCTATGTACAGTGCTGAGTCTATGGTGCAGTGCTGAGTCTATGTGCAGTGTTGAGTCTATGGGCAGTGCTGAGTCTATGGTGCAGTGCTGAGTCTATGTGCAGTGTTGAGTCTATGGGCAGTGCTGAGTCTATTGTGCAGTGCTGAGTCTATGGTGCAGTGCTGAGTCTATGGTGCAGTGCTGAGTCTATGTGCAGTGTTGAGTCTATGGGCAGTGCTGAGTCTATGGTGCAGTGTTGAGTCTATGGTGCAGTGCTGAGTCTGTGGTGCAGTTCTGAGTCTATGGTGCAGTGCTGAGTCTATGGGCAGTGTTGAGTCTATGGTGCAGTGCTGAGTCTATGGGCAGTGTTGAGTCTATGGGCAGTGCTGAGTCTATGGGTAGTGTTGAGTCTATGATAAGTGCTAAGTCTATGGGCAGTGCTGAGTCTATGGGCAGTGCTGAGTCTATGGTGCAGTGTTGAGTCACGGGGCGTGTGAAGTGAAGTCACGGGCGACGAGGTGAGCGCCGGGTGCCACGGTCTGGCCGTCGCGGTCGGCGGTGGCGACCCCCACCACCACCACCACCCCCACCACCACCCCCCGCTCCTCCCGCTCTCTCCGAACCCGACGAGAGAGCGAGCGAGCGAGAGAGAGGGGCCTCGTGAATTATGGATCCGTGGGTGGCACTCACCCCCATTCCCTCCATCACTCCTCCCCTCCACCCCCCCTCCACCCTCCCCCTCCACCCTCCCCCTCCACCCCCACCTCCTACCACCCCGCCCACCCCCAAGCTCTTTATGCACCACCTCCGAGTTCCACCTGGCCACTAAAGTCGCGTGGAGGTGTCCCAGTGCCCATCTCTCTCCGTGAGCTCCATCCTCCTCCTCCATCCTCCTCCTCCGCACGCATGGAGCCCCTTCTCGACCTCACCACCCTCCTCCTCGTCGTCCTCGTCGCCCCAAGCGGCTCGCAGGTGATAGACGGCCGCCCTCATCTCGACCGTCTCCGGAGCCAGCAGGGGGGCGGGGGGGTGAGCCAGGGGAGGTCAAACTCCCCTCGGTTAGTGGGGAAGGGGGAGCGGTGGCACGCGTTGAACCCGTGCCCGCCGGCTGGCGACGCTCGCTGGCAGCGAGCGGGCCCCGCGCTTTAACCACGCTGCGGCGGAGTGAGCCGGAGTGGTGAAGTATGGTCAAACGGGCACCCTTTCCTCCCCCCCCCCCGTGCGATGGGGGGGGGGGGTAGCGGTGGCGAGAGAAGTTTCATTCCACGCGTCCGCTCACGGCGCTTCCGACAACCACCAACCCCCGCCGCCGCCGCCCCCTCGCCGCACCGCGTCGATTGGCGTGGACAACGTTTGGCCATACTTCACCACGCTCGTCGGTGCGGGTCGGTGAAGTGAATGTTGGAGGCGGGGATGGGTTAGGGGGAGGCGGGGATAGGTTAAGGGGGGGGGGTCAGCAGGCCGGCACAGGTATTGTTCGCCACCGATGTAACAGCCGTTTCCGGGGATCGAACTCAGACCGCGCAGGTGGGGTGGAAGGGGGGAGGGGGTGTTCGCCGGATCGGGGTCGGGGGTCGCGTTGCTTTCGCAAAAAGGGGGGGGGCACGGGTGATCGATCTGATCGATTGATCTGATCGATTGATCTGATCGATTGATCTGATCGATTGATCTGATCGATTGATCTGATCGATTGATCTGATCGATTGATCTGATAGATTGATCTGATCGATCGATGGGGCTCCTGGGGGAAGCCGCGCTCGCTGGGGTAGAGAGGCGGGCGGGGAGAAACGGAGGAGAGAGAGGGAGGCATGAGTGTGAAGGAAAGGGCGAGAGGGAGACTGGGCCGGGGAGGTGCACCAGGCAGCTCACGAAGACGTCCGCGACACGACTTGGACATCTGTGGAAAAAAAAGAGCTTCATAGCTCATCGGATTCCTCCGGTATAAATAGTGCTCTGATTCTGAAAAATTAATATTCTAAAGTCGCGATGGCCTTTGAGCCCTTTCCCCCCCACCCCTCCGCTGGGTGTCTTAGACGGACGTTCGGAAAAGTTTGTGGCTATAGAGGAGAAGACACGCAGACGTCTGGAAGGGAAGGCTGTAGGTTAGCGGTGGAGGTCTATGATCGGGCTGGATGGGGCAAACCACCTTGGAGGTTGGGAAGGGGACGTGGTGGGTGAGTGGTGGAGGTCTATGATCGGGCAGAATGGGACAAACCACCTTGGAGGTTGGGAAGGGGACGTGGATGGGTGAGTGGTGGAGGTCTATGATCGGGCGGGATGGGGCAAACCACCTTGGAGGTTGGGAAGGGGGTGTGGTGGGTGAGTGGTGGAGCTATGATCGGGCAGAATGGGACAAACCACCTTGGAAGTTGGGAAAGGGGCTTGGATGGGTGAGTGGTGGAGCAATGATCGGGCAGGATGGGGCAAACCACCTTGAAGGTTGGGAAGGGGGCGTGGTGGGTGAGTGGTGGAGGTCTATGATCGGGCGGGATGGGGCAAACCACCTTGGAGGTTGGGAAGGGGACGTGGATGGGTGAGTGGTGGAGGTCTATGATCGGGCGGGATGGGGCAAACCACCTTGGAGGTTGGGAAGGGGGTGTGGTGGGTGAGTGGTGGAGCAATGATCGGGCAGGATGGGGCAAACCACCTTGGAGGTTGGAAGGGGGCGTGGATGAGTGAGTGGTGGAGCAATGATCGGGCAGGATGGGGCAAACTACCTTGGAGGTTGGGAAGGGGGTGTGGTGGGTGAGTGGTGGAGCAATGATCGGGCAGGATGGGGCAAACCACCTTGGAGGTTGGAAGGGGGCGTGGATGAGTGAGTGGTCGAGCAATGATCGGGCAGGATGGGGCAAACTACCTTGGAGGTTGGGAAGGGGGTGTGGTGGGTGAGTGGTAGAACAATGATCGGGCAAGATGGGGCAAACTACCTTGGAAGTTGGGAAAGGGGCTTGGATGGGTGAGTGGTGGAGCAATGATCGGGCGGGATGGGGCAAACTACCTTGGAGGTTGGGAAGGGGGTGTGGTGGGTGAGTGGTGGAGCAATGATCGGGCAGGGTGGGCCAAACCACCTTGGAAGTTGGGAAAGGAGCTTGGATGGGTGAGTGGTGGAGCAATGATCGGACAGGATGGGGAAAACCACCTTGGAAGTTGGGAAAGGGGCCGTGGATGGGTGAGTGGTGGAGCTTTGATCGAGCAGGACGGCGGGAGCGCCGATTGGCCGAGACAAACATTGGAGTGATCTCCACGAGTCCGGCAACCAGAGGGAAAATAAGGCCTAAGGCGCTTAGACGGTGGTGGGCAATGAGGCTGTGAGGGCAGATCGCGGAGGTCGCTTCTGGTCTCTCTTGGGCTGGGCGCAGCAGCTGCTGCTGGGTCTAGTGGAGGATGGGGAGCGGTGGCAGTGAGGGTCGCCCGTGGTGCTGATGGCCAGGGCCGACTTAAGATTTCGTAGGCCCCTGGGCTACAGGTAATGTGAGCCCCCCCCCACCCCCCCCCCCGCCAGTAATATTTTCGAAAAGAAAACAAAGTTAAAGAAAAATAAAATGAATTTGTACGAGGCGATCAACAAATACAATTCAGCATTCACAAGTGAAATCATTTTTCACTTCATCTCTGGAGGCCCTCTCCAGCTGGTGGAGGCCCCCTGGGCTGCAGGCCCTCAAGCCCCGTGCCTTAATCCGGTCCTGGTGGTGGTGGTCGTGGTCGATGCCCGGGTGTGGTCAAGGGATGGCTTCCTATTGCTCAACCACGTTATGTATGCCGATGATCTGGTAATTGCTGCTCACTCAAAGGAGGAGTTGGAGGCGCTGCTGCTGAGACTCGAGCGTGCCACGAAAGAGGTGGGGCCTTACCATCAGCCCCACCAAAACTAAGCACCTGCCTGGGTATTTTGTACCATCGGATACTCCATCCCCACAACTCCCAATCGGTGATGGGGCAGTTGTGGAGAGAGTGGAGAGTTTCCCATACCTGGGCAGTGTGCTCATGACCGGCAAGGTTTGACAGCAGATGTCTCACTGAATCAATCGAGCGGCATTATAGTTTCATCGGTTGCGTAACGCTGGTCTGTCGCTCCGCACGAAACTTGAGGTCTTCTCAGCCACAGTCATTCCCTCCCTTCTCTATGCTTGTGAAGCGTGGACCCCCCTAATGGAACATCTTCGCCGGTTAGAAACATTTAGGCAGCCTGCCTACGATCCATCCTGGGTTTAGCCAGGCTGGATTGTGTGAGGAGCTCACAAATCCTTGAAAGATCTGGACAAAGTCCCATCGGTGAGCTCCTCCGGCAGGCAAGGCTGTGTTGGCTGGGTCATGTAGCCCGCATGCCTAGCCACCGCATGCCCAAAGAGCTTTTGTTCGACCGGAAAGAGATGGCTAAACGGGCGCGGCACGGGCTAGAGATGAGATGGAGTGATGTGGTACAGGAGGACGTGGAGCTGAGTGGACTTGTCGATGGCTAGTACCAGCAGTTTCAAGATCGGCCTCTGTGGAGGAGGCTCGTGAAGGACGCTGCTGCTGCTGGACAGTTGGGGGCAGTCGCCCTCCAGCAACAACGGAGGGCGGAGGAGCGGCGCTCACAACAACGAGCGGAGCGCCGGGTGGCTAAAGGACAGCAAATTGACACAGTAGTGGGCACAGGTGGTGCATCGGCCACTCATCTCAGTCAGTCGACCCGTGGCACCTGCTGGGTCTGTCCCGTGACCTCCTGCCAGCGGGCGTTCGACACTTCACGTGGCCTCAACGTGCACCTAGCCTGGCACAATCGCCGTGGTGACGACACTGCCACTTAGTGGCGTATGGCGGTTGTTGTTGTTGGTGGTGGCAAGGTGGTAAGGTGGTGGTGGTGGTGGTAAGGTGGTGGTGGTAAGGTGGTGGTGGTAAGGTGGTGGTGGTAAGGTGGTGGTAAGGTGGTGGTGGTAAGGTGGTGGTGGTAAGGTGGTGGTGGTAAGGTGGTGGTGGTGGTAAGGTGGTAAGGTGGTGGTGGTAAGGTGGTGGTGGTAAGGTGGTGGTGGTAAGGTGGTGGTGGTAAGGTGGTGGTGGTGGCGGCATCATCACCGCTTTTGGCCACGATGGCATCTCCATGATTCTGAGAGCCACAAACTAACAAACAAGCCGCCGCCGCCGCCGCCGCTGCTGCTGGTGGTGGTAAGGTGGTGGTGGTAAGGTGGTGGTGGTAAGGTGGTGGTGGTGGCGGCATCATCACCGCTTTTGGCCACGATGGCATCTCCATGATTCTGAGAGCCACAAACTAACAAACAAGCCGCCGCCGCCGCCGCTGCTGCTGCTGTCGCTCGCTCCGACACATTGACGCATCGCGGGGAGGGATGGCGCTGGGGGTGACCGCCCTTCCCTCGGCACCCCGACACCAGTGGCAGTGTGTCGGGGTTCAGCGGAGATCACGAACTCTGTGGTTGTGATTCACGTCGGGGGCCCTGTCCGACGAGTTAGAGCCCCCTAATCCCCTCCCCCTATCCCTCCCCCCCCCATCCCTCTCTACCTCCATCTCCCCACCGCCTTCCACCCTACCTTCCCTCCCCCCATCCCTCCCCCTCCCCTCCCCCCATCCCTCCCCCACCCCTCCCTCCCCTACCCCCACCCTTCCCTCCCTCCCCCCTCCCCCACCCCCACCCTTCCCTCCCTCCCCCCTCTCCCGCCCCTCCCTACCTCCCCCACCCCTCCCTCCCCCACCCTTCCCTCCCTCCCCGCTCCCCCACCCCTCCCCCTCCCCCACCCCACTCTCCTCTTCCCCCCCCCCCCATTCCCTCCCTCCCTGGACGTTGCTGGTGCAGCGCAGCCAGGATGAATCAGCACAGGGCTGGCGGCTCCTCCATGCGAGTGTAGTTGTTGTTGATGTAGTTGTTGATGTTGTTGATGTTGTTGATGTAGTTGTTGATGTTGTTGATGTTGTTGTTAATGGTGTTGATGTTGTTCATGTTGTTGTTGATGTAGTTGTTAATGGTGTTGATGTAGTACTTGTTGATGTAGTTCATGTTGATGTTGATGTAGTTGTTAATGGTGTTGATGTAGTTGTTGTTGTTGATGTTGTTCATGTTGTTGTTGTAGTAGTTGTTGATGTAGTTGTTAATGGTGTTGATGTAGTTGTTAATGGTGTTGATGTTGTTCATGTTGTTGTAGTAGTTGTTGATGTAGTTAATGGTGTTGATGTTGTTCATGTTGTTGTAGTAGTTGTTGATGTAGTTGTTGTTGTTCATGTTGTTGTTGTAGTAGTTGTTGATGTAGTTGTTAATGGTGTTAATGTAGTTGTTAATGGTGTTGATGTTGTTCATGTTGTTGTAGTAGTTGTTGATGTAGTTGTTAATGATGTTGATGATGTTGATTTTTCCGTAGTTCATGTTGTTGTTGATGTCTTTGTTAATGTTGTTGATGATGTCATTGTTGTTGATGTTGATATTTACGTTGTATTGTTGCGAGACCCCTCGGCACAGTCAGCAGCAGGAGCCACGTGATTCGCACAAAGGTTCCCCGTGTAGCCTTCACAGGCTGCCGGGGCAAGTGCTGTTAGGGAGCAGCACCACCTACGAAGGCTACCGGCACTTTGGCACACGAGGGGGTGGGTGGCCAGCGTCACTCCCGGCCGCCTTTGTCTCCCCAGTGGCGATGTTTACTACACACTGCACCGGCTACTCATTTGACCTTGGGAGGTTGGGCGGTGGGGGCTCAGGACCGGTTCAGAGATAATCGTCACTGCTGGTTCAGAGATAATCGTCACTGCTGGTTCAGAGATGATCGTCACTGCTATTGCTGGTGGCCGTGGCAGGGATAGAACTCGGGTAACCGGCTTCGAAGTGCAGCTGTGTCTATCTCTCTGTGTCTATCTCTGTGTGTCTATCTCTCTCTGTGTCTATCTCTCTCTGTGTATCTCTGTCTATCTCTGTGTCTATCTCTCTGTGTCTATCCCTCTGTGTCTATCTGTGTATCTCTGTGTCTATATCTGTGTATCTCTGTGTCTATCTCTGTGTCTATCTCTGTGTGTCTATCTCTCTCTGTGTCTATCGCTGTCTCTCTGTGTCTATCTCTGTCTATCTCTGTGTCTATCTCTGTGTCTATCTCTCTCTGTGTCTATCTCTCTCTGTGTCTATCTCTCTCTGTGTCTATCTCTGTCTCTCTGTGTCTATCTCTGTCTATCTCTGTGTGTATCTCTGTATCTCTGGCTATCTCTGTATCTCTGAGTCTATCTCTGTGTCTATCTCTCTGTGTCTATCTCTCTGTGTCTATCTCTCTCTGTGTCTATCTCTGTGTCTATCTCTGTGTCTATCTCTGTGTCTATCTCTGTGTGTATCTTTCTCTGTATCTCTGAGTATATCTCTGTGTCTATCTCTGTATCTGTATCTATCTCTTAGTCTATCTCTTTGTCTATCTATGTGTGTATCGCTGTGTCTTTCTCTCTGTGTCTATGTCCGTGTGTATCTCTGAGTCTATCTCTGCATCTCTGAGTCTATCGCTGTGTCTATATCTGTGTCTATCTCTGTGTACATCTCTCTGCATATACCTCTTTCCCTGTGTATCTCTGTATATCTCTCTGTATGTATCTCTAGGTGTGTATCTCTACGTGTACATGTCTCTGTATGTGTCTGTGTACATATCTCTGTGAATATCTTTCTGTGTATATCTCTCTCTCTCTCTGAATCTCTACGTGACATCTCTCTGAATCTTTACGTTATATCTCTCTGAGTGTACATCTCCGTGTACACATCTCTCGCAGGCCCAGCTGACGAGTCTGCCCACGAGGACCGCCTACCCCGGGGTCACCACGACTCCTCCGCTCACGGCAGGAGGAGGAGGAGGAGGCACGGCCACCACCACCACCGCCACCGCCGCCACCACCGCCACCACCGCCACGACTCTGACCCTCAAGACGAGCGCCGCGCGTGAGCCTCGCTCCTCTCCTCGTCACGGCTACTGCTGCTGTTCCTACTGCTGCTGTTGCTGTTAGTGCTGCTGCTGTTCCTACTGCTGCTGTTGCTCTTAGTGCTGCTGCTGTTCCTACTGCTGCTCCTGCTGCTGTTGCTCCTGCTGCTACTCCTGCTGCTGTTGCTGTTAGTGCTGCTGCTGCTCCTGCTGCTGTTGCTCCTGCTGCTGCTCCTGCTGCTGCTCCTGCTGCTGTTGCTCCTGCTGCTGTTGCTGTTAGTGCTGCTGCTGCTCCTGCTGCTGTTGCTCCTGCTGCTGCTCCTGCTGCTCCTCCTGCTGCTGTTAGTGCTGCTGCTGCTCCTGCTGCTGTTGCTCCTGCTCCTGCTGCTGTTGCTCCTGCTGCTGTTGCTGTTAGTGCTGCTGCTGCTCCTGCTGCTGTTGCTCCTGCTGCTGCTCCTGCTGCTCCTCCTGCTGCTGTTAGTGCTGCTGCTGCTCCTGCTGCTGTTGCTCCTGCTCCTGCTGCTGCTCCTGCTGCTGCTGCTGTTAGTGCTGCTGCTCCTACTTTGCTACTGCTGCTGCTCCTGCTGCTCCTCCTGCTGCTCCTCCTGCTGCTGCTGTTAGTGCTGCTGCTGCTACTGCTGCTGCTCCTGCTGCTCCTGCTGCTGCTGCTCCTGCTGCTGCTACTCCTCCTGCTACTGCTGCTGCTCCTCCTGCTGCTGCCATCCCTGCTTGGTCACCCAGGGTAAGAGGCTCGCTGAGTCTCAAGACTCATTCTCAGCGGTGGGGTGCCTGCCAAAGCGTTCGCCAGCATAGGACTACGACGGACGATGTCCCCGCTGCGAGGGCGGGGGGGGGGGGGTTTAGCCAATGGGACGAGGGCAACCTGGAGAACCCGGGGTAAAGCCCATGCGGATCAGTGGGAAGAGAAAACCACAGTCCCACTTCCAGCCCCCGTCCAATTCCCTCCGTCCAGCTTCACGTCTCTCTCCGAGCGTCCACGCAACGCTCCCCTCCACCTACCCCACCACCTCCCACATCTCTTACCTTCTATAACCTCTTGCCACGGCATCTCTCTCCCACTTCAGTAAAGAAAAAAACAACAACAATTTTCTTGCTGTGGTTTCCCCAACCTGTTGCGATCGAAACGTCGTGATTTGTTTTATGTTTCCACCTGCTGCGCGACTTTCGCCGAAAGAACCACGGAGAGAGTGGATCACCGCAGTCACGGAAGCTTCAAAAATCTTGAGTGGGGAGAGAATTCAATCGCGGGTCCACAAGACGGAGGCGAAGATCGCCCGCTGGTGCTCTTTCCAGCAGGCCGTTTTGGGGGCAAGTGCGAGTAGCAGCACCACCAGTGAAGGCCGGCACTGAGGCACACGATGGGGGGTGGGTGGTCAGCACCTAGCCCGGCCGCCTTTGTCTCCCCAGTGGCGAAGTTTACTTCGCACCGCACTAGGCACTCATTTTACCTGGGGGTGGCCGTGATAGGGAATCGAACTTGGGCGACCGTCTTCGAAAATCAGCTGTGTCTATCTCTCTGTGTCTATCTCTGTATCTATCTGTCTATCTCTCTGTCTATCTCTGTGTGTCTATATCTCTCTGTGTCTATATCTCTCTGTGTCTATCTCTCTGTGTCTATCTCTGTATTATTCTCTCTGTGTCTATCTCTGTGTCTATCTCTGTGTCTATCTCTCTGTATTTATCTCTGTATCTATATATCTCTGTGTCTATCTCTCTGTATTTATCTCTGTGTCTGTCTCTGTGTCTATCTCTCTGTATTTATCTCTGTGTGTTTATCTCTGTGTCTATCTCTGTGTCTATCTGTCTATCTGTCTATCTCTCTGTATCTCTGTGTCTATCTCTGTGTGTCTATATCTCTCTGTGTCTATCTCTGTATTTATCTCTCTGTGTCTATATCTCTCTGCGTCTATCTCTGCGTGTCTATCTCTGTGTCAATCTCTCTGTGTCTATCTCTGTGCCTATCTCTGTGTCTATCTGTCTATCTCACGGTCTATCTCTGTGTCTATCTCTGTGTGTCTATATCTCTGTGTCTATCTCTCTGTGTCTATCTCTGTATTTTTCTCTCTGTGTCTATCTCTGTGTCTATCTCTGTGTCTATCTCTCTGTATTTATCTCTGTATCTATATCTCTCTGTGTCTATCTCTCTGTATTTATCTCTGTGTCTGTCTCTGTGTCTATCTCTCTGTATTTATCTCTGTGTGTCTATCTCTGTGTCTATCTCTGTGTCTATCTGTCTATCTGTCTATCTCTCTGTATCTCTGTGTCTATCTCTGTGTGTCTATATCTCTCTGTGTCTATCTCTGTATTTATCTCTCTGTGTCTATATCTCTCTGCGTCTATCTCTGCGTGTCTATCTCTGTGTCAATCTCTCTGTGTCTATCTCTGTGCCTATCCCTGTGTCTATCTGTCTATCTCTCTGTCTATCTCTGTGTCTATCTCTGTGTGTCTATATCTCTCTGTGTCTATCTCTCTGTATTTATCTCTGTATATATCCCTCTGTGTCTATCTCTGTGTCTATCTCTCTGTATTTATCTCTGTATCTATATCTCTCTGTGTCTATCTCTCCGTATTTATCTCTGTGTATATATCTGTGTCTATCTCTGTGTGTCTATATCTCTCTGTGTCTATCTCTCTGTATTTATCTCTGTGTCTATCTCTGTGTCTATCTGTGTCTATCTCTGCGTGTCTATCACTCTGTATTTATCTCTGTCTCTGTCTATATCTCTGTGTCTATATCTCTGTGTCTATATCTCTGTGTCTATCTCTGCGTGTCTATCTCTCTGTATTTATCTCTGTGTCTATCTCTGCGTGTCTATCTCTCTGTATTTATCTCTGTGTCTATCTCTGCGTGTCTATATCTGTGTCTATTTCTGTGTCTATCTCTGTGTCTATCTCTGTGTCTGTTTACTGCACACAGCACCAGGTACTCATTTGAGGCTGAGTCGACCTAGGGGACACCCCAGAACCGTTTGGGATAATCGCAGTGCCGGATGAAGCTCGTGCGTGGCATGTACCACGATGTTATCAAGGGGTCCTAAATGACACGAAAAAAAGCACATAAATATTAAAACATGTACATTTTTAACTTGTATAGTAAAGTAATTGTATTTCTTCATTTGCTATACAGCCCAGATAATACGACAAATCGCTAAGCTTAAACACCCGGTCGTTCATAAAAGTTGCAGGCGGTATAGTACTATAGTAATAGAGCAAGTGCAGAATCACTGAACTGGAATTGATAGCTTGAAAGCGTTTAGCGCGGGGCCCTTGAAAGTACGGGTCTCGTAGCTACTACACGTGTAGCTACGACATAGTGTAGCCACTACATAGTATAACTACTACATAGTATAGCCACTACATAGTGTAACTGCTACATAGTGTAGCCACTACATAGTGTAGCCACTACATAGTGTAGCTACTACATAATGTAGCCACTACATAGTGTAACTACTACATATTGTAGTTACTACATAGTAGCTACACGTGTAGTAGTAGTAGCTACTACACGTGTAGTAGTAGTAGCTATTACACGTGTAGTAGTAGTAGCTATTACACGTGTAGTAGTAGTAGCTACTACACGTGTAGTAGTAGTAGCTACTACACGTGTAGCAGTAGTAGCTACTACACGTGTAGCAGTAGCAGCTACTACACGTGTAGCAGTAGTAGCTACTACACGTGTAGTAGCTACTACTACACGTGTAGTAGTAGCTACTACACGTGTAGTAGTAGTAGCTACTACTACACGTGTGGTGATGGCGGTGGTGGCGGTGGCGGTGATGGTGGTGGTGGAGTTGGTGGTGGTAGTGGGCACAGTGGTGGTAGGGGTGGTGGTGGTAGTGGGCACAGTGATGGTAGGGGTGGTGGTGGAGTTGGTGGTGGTAGTGGGCACAGTGGTGGTAGGGGTGGTGGTGGTGATGGTGGTGGTGGAGTTGGTGGTAGGGGTGGTAGGGGTGGTGGTGGAGTTGGTGGTGGTAGTGGGCACAGTGGTGGTAGGGGTGGTGGTGGTGGTGCTATAAATAATGCACACCACGCTCCCTGCTGTGGCAACAATGAAAGGGGGATGGAGGACTGCCCCCCCCCCCCCACCTGGAGGAGTAACCGGACCCTGCTGCCACAGGGGTCCGGTTACCCCCGACTCGGAGAGCCACGACCACGGGAGAGCGATCGTGAGGTCAACATCATCGTCGTCGTCACCATCATCATCACCACCACCATCTCATCCATCACCATCATCACCGTTTCAGCTGATGATTGATGATGGCAGTGGTGGTGATGATAGTGGTTGTGGTGACGGTGGTGATGGTGGTGGTGATAGGGGTTGTGGTAGCGACGTGGTGGTTGCGATGACAGTGGTGGTGATGGTGGTGATAGTGGTGGTTGTGGTGGTGGTGACGGTGGTGGTGGTGATGATAGTGGTTGTGGTGGTGGTGACAGTGGTGGTAGTGGTGATGATACTGTATGGGTCACGGTGCTTGCTAACAGCACTTGCCTCCACAATCTGTTGAGGCTATACGGGGGATCTTTGTCTTTGTGGTGATGACAGTGGTGGTTATGGTGACAGTAGTGGTGGTAATGATCGTGGTGCTGGTTATAATAGTAATTGTGGTGGTGATGATCGTGGTTGTGATGATAGTGGCTATGGTGATAGTGGTGGTGGTGATAGTGGTAGCCATGATAATGATTGTGGTGATGATCGTGGTGGTGATGATCGTGGTTATGGTGATAGTGGTGGTGGTGATAGTGGTAGTGATGAAAGTGGTAGCCATGATAGTGAATGTGGTGGTGATATGGTGGTGATGATAGTGGTTATGGTGATAGTGGTGGTGGTGATAGTGGTAGTGATGATAATAAATATAATGATTATGGTGGTGATATGGTGGTGGTGATAGTGGTGGTGGTAGTCGTTGTCGTGGTGGTGATGATCGTGGTGGTGGTTGATGGTAGTCGTCGTGGTGATGTTGGTGGTGGTGGTGGTTAATGGTAGTCGTGATGATCATGGTGGTGGTTGATGGTAGTAGTTGTGGTGATGATCGTGGTGGTAGTTGATGGTAGCCATTGTTGTTGTGGTCGTGGCGGTGGAAATCATTGTAGTGGTGGTCGTGGCGGTGGCGATGGTAATAATTATAGTGGTGGTCGTGGCGGCGGTGATGATTGTGGTGATGCTCGTCGTTGTGGTGATAATCGTGGTATAGCGGTGGTGAATGGTAGCCGTTGTGGTGACGATCGTGGCGCGCGGTGGTGGCGGCTGATGATGGCCGTGGCGCCGGTTGTCTCGGTGCTGTCCCAGTGCCGGGCCCGGTCTCCGACGTGCGCGTCGCCGCTCTGAACGGCACGGCGGTGCGCGTGACGTGGGCCCCGCCGGCCCGGCCTGCGACGGGGCCGGCGTCGGGCACGGCCGGCCCCGTCCTCTCCTACTTGCTGCGCTACCGCCGCATGCTGCCCGTGTCGGAGCCCAGCCAGGAGCTGCCGGTGCCCGGCGCCAACGGCACGGAGGCGACGCTCACCGGGCTCGCGCCGCGCTCCAGCTACGCCGTGGCGGTGAGGGCGGCGCGCGTTGGTGGCGCACGGCGGTGGTGTGATTTGAGTGGCTGGGTGGTTGTGTGGTTGTGTGGTTGAGTGGTTGATTGATTGTGCGGTTGTTTGGTTGTGTAGTTGAGTGGTTGAGTGGTTGTTTGGTTGTGTGGTTGAGTGGTTGATTGATTGTGTGGTTGTTTAGTTGAGTGGTTGAGTAGTTGTTTGGTTGTTTGGTTGTGTGGTTGAGTGGTTGATTGATTGTGCGGTTGTTTAGTTGAGTGGTTGAGTAGTTGTTTGGTTGTGTGGTTGAGTAGTTGTTTGGTTGATTGGTTGTGCGGTTGTTTGGTTGAGTGGTTGAGTGGTTCAGTGGTTGTGTGGTTGAGTAGTTGTTTAGTTGATTGGTTGTGTGGTTGTGTGGTCGACTGGTTGTTTGGTTGTGTGGTTGAGTAGTTGTTTAGTTGTGTGGTTGAGTGGTTGTTTGGTTGAGTGGTTGTTTGGTTGTGTGGTTGAGTGGTTGTGTGGTTGTGTGGTTGAGTGGTTGAGTGGCTGTTTGGTTGTGTGGTTGTGTGGTTGTTTAGTTGATTGGTTGTGTGGTTGAGTGGTTGAGTGGTTGCTTAGTTGATTGGTTATGTGGTTGTGTGGTTGTGTGGTTGAGTGGTTGTGTGGTTGTGTGGTTGTGTGGTTGTGCGGTTTGGTTGTTTGGTTGAGTAGTAGTTGTGTGGTTGAGTGGTTGAGTGGTCGAGTGGTCACGTGGTCGTGTTACCGCGTGGTGCAGGTGGCCGCCGTGAGCTCCGTGGGGACCGGCGCCTTCCAGGAGACGAGGATGGTGACGACCCCGGACAGCCGTGAGTCGCGGCACAGCAACCACGCACCGCCACTGGGCACCGGGTGGTGGTGGTTGAACACGGTGTAGTGGTGGTGGTTGAACACGGTGTGGTGGTGGTGGTGCTGGTGGTGGTGGTGGTGGTTGATACGACCCAGTGAGTATCTCGTAGAGCCCGGGACCACGGGGGGGTGGAGGGAGGAGGGATCGCGACCGAAGTTCACGGCTAACCCTGACCACGGCGGTAGCGGTGGCAGCGATGAACGAGTGACGAGGAGGCGACCGGCCGGCGGTGACGCCCCCTGCCGTACGTGGCGAGCGAGCACGTGGGTCAAATGTCACGGTTACCCACTCGCCCCCCCCCCCACCACCCTTACCCCCCCCCCCCCGCAGTGCCGGGCCCCGTGCGGGCCCTGCAGGCCATCCCCGTGAGCCACACGGCCATCCGGCTCAGCTGGGGACCCCCACCGGCCCCCGGCGGCCTGGTGACGCTCTACTCGGTGCGCGTGCGTGACGCCGAGAGCGGCGAGCGCCTGTCCTACACCGTGCGCGTCCGCGACTCCGCTCAGTCCACCCTGCCGCCCGCGGTGAGAACTCCCCCTCGTGACCTCTCCCCTCGTGACCTCCATCTAGTGACCTCCCTCTCGTGACCTCTCCCCTCGTGACCTCCCTCTCGTGACCTCCATCTTGTGACCTCCCTCTCGTGACCTCCCCCTTCGTGACCTCCCTCTCGTGACCTCCCTCTCGTGACCTCTCCCCTCGTGACCTCTCCCCTCGTGACCTCCCTCTCGTGACCTCTCCCCTCGTGACCTCCCTCTCGTGACCTCCCCCTTCGTGACCTCCTCCTCGTGACCTCCCTCTCGTGACCTCCCTCTCGTGACCTCCCTCTCGTGACCTCTCCCCTCGTGACCTCCCTCTCGTGACCTCCCTCTCGTGACCTCCCTCTCGTGACCTCCCTCTCGTGACCTCCCTCTCGTGACCTCCCTCTCGTGACCTCCTCCTCGTGACCTCCCTCTCGTGACCTCCCTCTCGTGACCTCCCTCTCATGACCTCTCCCTCTCGTGACCTCCCTCTCGTGACCTCTCCCTCTCGTGACCTCCCTCTCGTGACCTCCCTCTCGCGACCTCCCTCTCGTGACCTCCCCCTCGTGACCTCCATCTCGTGACCTCCCTCTCGTGACCTCCTCCTCGTGACCTCCCTCTCGCGACCTCCCTCTCGTGACCTCCCTCTCGTGACCTCCATCTCGTGACCTCTCCCTCTCGTGACCTCCCCCTTCGTGACCTCCCTCTCGTGACCTCCCTCTCGTGACCTCCCTCTCGTGACCTCCCCCCTCGTGACCTCCCTCTAATGACCTTCCCCTCGTGACCTCCTCCTCGCGACCTCTCCTCACCTGGCCGCTCGAGCATCGGCCCCCCGAGCACGACCTCTTGACCCCCACCGCGCGCCCCTGACCTCGCCAACCACCGACCTCCAGATCTCGCCGACACTCACGCCTCCGCTGACCCCGCCGCCGCCGCCGCCGCCGCCGCCGCCGCCGCCGCCCCCGGCCACGGCCACGGCCACGGCGGCCCCGCCGGGTGGCTCGACGGCCGCGTACGACGCCGCCCGCGACGTCACCTTCCTGATCGGCGGCCTGCGGCCACACACACGCTACGCCGTCGAGGTGGGCGCCTCCACCGCCGCCGGGGAGGGCGCCAGCTCCTACCTGGAGGTCCGCACGCCCGAGTGGGGTCAGTCTCTCCCCCTCCCTCACACCCTCACACCCTCCCTCCCATCCCTTCCTCCCCTCCCTCATCCCTCCTTCCCCTCCCTCCCATCCCTTCCTCCCCTCCCTACCTCCCTCTCTCTCTCCCTCCCTCCCTCCCTCCCTCCCTCCCTCCCTCCCTCCCTCCCTCCCTCCCTCCCTCCCTCCCTCCCTCCCTCCCTCCCTCCCTCCCTCCATCCCTCCCTCTCTCCCTCACTCACTCACTCCCTCATCCCTCCCTCCCTCCCTCACACCCTCCCTCCCATCCCTCTCTCCCTCCCTCCCTCCCTCCCTCATCCCTCCCTTCCCTCCCTCCCTCCCTCCCTCCCTCCCTCTCTTCCTCACTCACTCACTCCCTCATCCCTCCCTCCCTCCCTCATCCCTCCATCCCTCCCTCCCTCCTTCCCCTCCCTCCCCTCCCTCCCTCCCTCCCTCTCTCACTCACTCACTCACCCCCTCCCTCCCTCCCCTCCCTCCCCTCCCTACCTCCCTCCCTCCCTCACTCACTCACTCCCTCCCTCCCTCCCTCATCCCTCCCCTCCCTACCTCCCTCCCCTCCCTCCCTCCCTCCCTCCCTCTCCCTGCCCTCTCTCCCCGTGTCCCGTGGGAGTCTGGGTGACTCACGGGGTACCGAGTCTCTGCCGCATCCGTTGCCAGAGCGAGCCGCTCGCAGTCGGCAGGCCGCAAGTTCAAATCCCCGCTCGGCGGGAGTTGACACCGACCCATCATCATTGCGCCTCCCTCCCAAGGGGTAGATAAAATAAGGCACCGCTTTGCGAGGCGGGTTGGGCGGGGCGGGGGGGGGGGGGGCGGGAAGTAAATAGCTGTTGGCTTATGAATAGACCCGCCCCCGCCATAGGAATGGGGAATTTCCACCGGAGATGGAGCACCAATGCGCCGGGCCGCGTTATCACCGCCGCTGTTCGTGCCACCTGATGTGAGTAACCGTATCGGCGGCCGGTAACGGTCAGTGCCGGTGGCGCGGCGGTACGACACGGGGGGGGGGGGGCTGGGGAGGAGCGGTGGAAGGGCGAGTGGAGAAGTGGAGGAGTGGAGGAGAGGGAGAAAGAGAGGGGAGGGACGAAAGGAGAGGAGAGAGAGTGGGGTCGGGGGGGGGGGGGATGGACAGAGAGTTGAGCGAGGCAGGGAAAAGTAGATGGTAGCAGAGGGTGCTGAGAATGAAGAGAGGAGAGCTTGAAGAGGTAAGATGCGGGACAGAGTGGAAGAGATGGAGAGAGAGAGAGAGGGGGGGGGAGCCGGGGGAGGTGACGGTGATGACCGTGATGCTGGCCAGGCCTAACCCCGCGTGCCCCCCCCCCCACCCACGTGTTTATTATTGTTGCCCGCACCCCCTGGCACCGCCGCTCACCGGCGTGGGCCCGGGGTGGGGGGGGGTAGCCCCCTCGCACGCCCCACCCCACACCCCCCCTTCCCGCACAGACACCGACAGCGCCAGGGCCCTCACCGGATGCTTCGTGGCATCGCCGCCGGTGAAGCAGAGGAGCTGGGTTGGCCACACAGGTGGCGGTGGTGACGGTGGTGGTGACGGCGGTGACGGTGGTGGTGATGACGGCGGTGATGGTGGTGATGACGGTGGTGATGACGGTGGTGGTGGTGGCGGTGGGTGCGTCCGTCTTGGTGGCCGCCGTGCCAGGCAAGGGCGGTGGCGGTCGCCCTCCTGGCCGTGGCGTCGCTGGCGAGGGCGCAGCGGGGACCAGCTACAGGCCGTGGCGCCATCGGGTGCTAGGTGGCAACCCGAGGGGAAGACACGCTCGCTGGCGGAGAGGGGGCGAGCGGGCGGGCGAGCGGGCGGGCGAGCGGGCGCAGAGGGGGCGAGCGGGCGGGCGAGCGGGAGGAGAGGGGGAGATCGCGCGGGGGATCGTGCGGGTGAACGGGCGTGCGAGGGTGGAAGGCAGGGTTGTGACAGGTCTGCCCGGTTACCACCCCCCCCATCAATCCCCCCCCCCCCCGGTAGTGCCGGAGGACCCCCCGGGGATCCTGACTGTGCTTGAGCTGACGGCGCGCTCGCTGACGCTGCAGTGGACTCCGCCGGCGCGGCCCAACGGGGAGGTGCAGTACACGGTGCAGGTGACGCGCTCCTCCGGTGAGCCTCCGCGCACTACCGCAGCCTGCACTACCGCAGCCTGCACTACCACATCATGCACTACCGCATCATGCACTACCACATCATGCACTACCACATCATGCACTACCTCAGCCTGCAGTACCGCAGCATGCACTACCACAGCATGCACTACCACATCGTGAACTACCGCAGTGTTTACCAGCTCGGCCTACACTACCAGCTTGGTCTGCACTACCACAGCCTGCGCTACCACAGCCTGAACTACCACATCGTGCACTACCGCAGTGTTTACCAGCCCGGCCTACACTACCAGCTTGGTCTGCACTACCGCAGCCCACACTACCGCAGCATGCACTACCACATGATGCACTACCGCAGTTTATACCAGCTCGGCCTACACTACCAGCTTGGCCTGCACTACCACAGCCTGCGCTACCACAGCCTGAACTACCACATCGTGCACTACCGCAGTGTATACCAGCTCGGCCTGCGCTACCACATCGCGCCCTGGACCCCTCGCCTCGTGGCGCATGCACCTAGGTACTGTGCCCGCTGTGCCGCGACTGATATCGTGATGGCGGGGCAGGCGCGATCCAGGCCGAGGAGACGGTGGCGGCCCTGCGGCTGACGGTGGGCGACCTGCGCCCGTTCACCGAGTACACGGCCAAGGTGTGGGCCCAGACAAGCGTCGGGGTGGGGCCCGAGCGCCGGCTCATCGTCACCACCTCCTCCGACGGTCAGAGGGGGGGGGGGGGGGGGGGGGATAGGTAGAGATTTACAGAGATAGGTAGAGATTTACAGAGATAGGTAGAGATTTACAGAGATACGTAGAGACTCGTAGGTAGAGATTTACAGAGATAGGTAGAGACTTACAGAGATAGGTAGAGACTTAAAGAGATACGTAGAGACTTACAGAGATACGTAGGGACTCGTAGGTAGAGATTTACAGAGATAGGTAGAGACTCGCGGAGATAGGTAGAGACTTACAGAGATACGTAGAGACTCGTAGGTAGAGATTTACAGAGATAGGTAGAGACTCGCGGAGATAGATAGAGACTTACAGAGATAGATAGAGACTCACGGAAATACGTAGAGACTTACAGAGATACGTAGAGACTCGTAGGTAGAGATTTACAGAGATAGGTAGAGACTCGCGGAGATACGTAGAGACTCGTAGGTAGAGATTTACAGAGATAGGTAGAGACTCACGGAGATACGTAGAGACTCATGGAGATACGTAGAGACTTACAGAGATACGTAGAGACTCGTAGGTAGAGATTTACATAGATATGTAGACTTAGAGAGACTCACAGAGACACACAGAGACACACAGAGACACACAGACATGCAAGAGACTCACAGAGACTCACAGAGACACACAAACACAAATAGACCAACAGAGACTCACAGAGACACACAAACACAAAGAGACCAACAGAGACCAACAGAGACTCACAGAGACACACAAGCACAGAGAGACCAACAGAGACCAACAGAGACCAACAGAGACTCACAGAGACTCACAGAGACACACAAACACACAGAGACCAACAGAGACTCACAAAGACTCGCAGAGCCTTGCAGAGACACACAGAGACTCACAGAAACACAGATAGACTCACAGAAGCTCACAGAGACTCACAGACATACAGAGACTCACAGAGACACACAAACACACAGAGACCAACAGAGACTCACAGAAACACACAGAGACCCACAGAGGCTGACAGAGACACACAGAGACACACAGAGACTCACAGACATGCAGAGACTCACAGAACCTCACAGAGACTCACAGACATACAGATACTCACAGAGACACACAAACACAAAGAGACCAACAGAGACTCACAGAAACACACAGAGACTTACAGAGACTCACAGAGACTCACAGACGCTCACAGAGGCTCGCATAGACTCACAGAGGCTCACAGAGACTGACAGAGGCCCACAGAGACACACAGAGACTCACAGACATGCAGAGACTCACAGAGCCGCACAGAGGCTCACAGACATACAGAGACTCACAAAGACACACAAATACAAAAAGGCCAACAGACACTTACAGAGACTCACATAGCCTTGCAAAGACTCACAGAGACACACAGAGACTCACAGACTTGCAGAGCCTCACAAAGACTCACAGAGGCTCACAGAGCCTCACAGAGACTCACAGAAACACACAGAGACTCAGATGCTCACAGAGACTCACAGATGCTCACAGAAGTTCACAGAAACACAGAGACTCACAGAGACTCACAGAGACTCACAGAGACTCACAGAGACTCACAGAGGCTCACAGAGGCACACAGAGACTCACAGAAACACACAGAGACTCACAGAGGCCAGAGGCACAGAGAGACTTACAGAGCCTCACAGAGACTCACAGAGGCACACAGAGACTTACAGAGCCTCACAGAGACTCACAGAGGCACACAGAGACTTACAGAGACTCACAAAGACTCACAGAGGCTCACAGAGGCTCACAAAGCCTTGCGGAGACTCACAGAGACACACAGAGACTCACAGACTTGCAGAGACTCGCAGAGCCTCACAGAGACTCACAGAGGCTCACAGAGCCTCACAGAGACTCGCAGAACCACTCGGAGACTCACAGAGGCCCACAGAGACTCACAGTGTCTCACAGAGGCTCACAGAGACTCACAGAAACACAGAGACTCACAGAGACTCACAGAGGCTCACAGAGGTTCACAGAGGCACACAGAGACTTACAGAGACTTACAGAGACTTACAGAGGCTCACAGAGGCTCACAGACATACAGATACTCACAGAGACACACAAACACAAAGAGACCAACAGAGACTCACAGAAACACACAGAGACTTACAGAGACTCACAGAGACTCACAGACGCTCACAGAGGCTCGCATAGACTCACAGAGGCTCACAGAGACTGACAGAGGCCCACAGAGACACACAGAGACTCACAGACATGCAGAGACTCACAGAGCCGCACAGAGGCTCACAGACATACAGAGACTCACAAAGACACACAAATACAAAAAGGCCAACAGACACTTACAGAGACTCACATAGCCTTGCAAAGACTCACAGAGACACACAGAGACTCACAGACTTGCAGAGCCTCACAAAGACTCACAGAGGCTCACAGAGCCTCACAGAGACTCACAGAAACACACAGAGACTCAGATTCTCACAGAGACTCACAGATGCTCACAGAAGTTCACAGAAACACAGAGACTCACAGAGACTCACAGAGACTCACAGAGACTCACAGAGGCTCACAGAGGCACACAGAGACTCACAGAAACACACAGAGACTCACAGAGGCACAGAGAGACTTACAGAGCCTCACAGAGACTCACAGAGGCACACAGAGACTTACAGAGCCTCACAGAGACTCACAGAGGCACACAGAGACTTACAGAGACTCACAAAGACTCACAGAGGCTCACAGAGGCTCACAAAGCCTTGCGGAGACTCACAGAGACACACAGAGACTCACAGACTTGCAGAGACTCGCAGAGCCTCACAGAGACTCACAGAGGCTCACAGAGCCTCACAGAGACTCGCAGAACCACTCGGAGACTCACAGAGGCCCACAGAGACTCACAGAAACACAGAGACTCACAGAGACTCACAGAGGCTCACAGGGACTCACAGAGGCACACAGAGACTTACAGAGCCTCACAGAGACTCACAGAGGCACACAGAGACTTACAGAGACTCAAAGACTCACAGAGGCTCACAGAGGCTCACAAAGCCTTGCAGAGACTCACAGAGACACACAGAGACTCACAGACTTGCAGAGACTCACAGAGCCTCACAGAGACTCACAGAGGCTCACAGAAACACTCGGAGACTCACAGAGGCCCACAGAGACTCACAGAGGCTCACAGAGACTCACAGAAACACAGAGACTCACAGAGGCTCACAGAGGTTCACAGAGGCACACAGAGACTTACAGAGACTTACAGAGGCTCACAGAGGCTCACAGAGGTTCACAGAGCCTCGCCGTGCTGCCCACAGTGCCGGGCCCCGTGGGCGACCTGACGGCCGTGGGGCTCAACGCGACGGCCGTGCTCGTGCAGTGGAGCCGCCCGTCGGAGCCCAACGGCGCCATCTTGCGCTACCGCGTGCTGGCGCTCGTCCAGAGCACCGGCGCCATCGTCCAGGAGGTGGTCCTGCGGGAGCGCACCGCGGTGAGGCCCGGGAGAGCGGCGGCCGGCGCGGGGCGGAAGTGTGTGGCCCGGTCTCCATCCGTTTCATCTCTCGCTCTCTCCCCCCTTCTAGCCGTGGGGAGGAGCCGTGCCCCCTGCCCCTGCCAGGAGAAGGCAGAGGCAGGCGGGATAGAGCGTTGCCCCTTTGCTTACATGCGTTGCATCGGTAGCGACGATGCCCGTGCACCGGTAACGACGATGCCCGTTTATCGCTAACGCCGCTGCCCCTGTAACCGGTAACGACGCTGCCCCTGTAATCGGTAACGACGCTGCCCCTGTAATCGGTAACGACGCTGCCCCTGTAACCGGTAACGACGTTGCCCGTGCACCGGTAACGACGCTGCTCGTCATTGCAGGAAGATGACCTGGGGTCTGGCGTGGGCCCCATGACCGCGTACCTGTCAAGCGCCACCACCTCGCCCGCCTCCGCCTCCACCGCCAGCGCCAGCTCAGCAACCAGCGCCAGCGCCGCTACCGGCACCACTCCCGGCGCCTCCGCGACCACCGCGGCGACCCCGCCCGCCACGCCGGTCTCGGCCGTCACACCGCCGGCGCCGCTCTTCCCTTACGCCGACCGCCGCTTGCGCCGGGCGGTGGCGGTGGAGCCCGGGGGCGGCTACGTCGGCGATGACCACGGCGGCGCCGGCGGCGAGCGGTCGGGCCTCGAGCCGAGGGGCCGTGCCCCCCCTCCGCCGGTGCCCCCCCCGCCGGTGCCTCCTCCCCCGCCGCTGCTGCTCCCGCGATGGCGCCAGCCGCCGCACGTGCAGAGGAGAGACGCGGCGGAGCCCGGCCCAGGTGGCGTAACCGCCGCGACGGCACCGCCGCGCCACTCGCCAGGCGCCAACTCCGCGTGGTTGTGTGCAACCGCGCAAGGCCAAGCTCAATCCCGTGCAACCGCTTGCAAACATGCTCGACCACGCGCAACCACATGCAATCACGTGGATCCATGCTCGATCACGCGCAATCGCATGCGACCGCGTGCAACTGCGCACAATCGTGTGGAACCGCATGCAACCGTGCTCAACCACAAGCAATCACGCACAACCGCTTGCAACCATGCAGAGGCGCTTGCACACAATATTGTGGATTGTGTACGTGTGTACGTGTGTGTGTGTGTGCGCGATTGTGTGTGTGTGTGTGCACGATTGTGTGTGTGTGTGTGCGCGATTGTGTGTGTGTGCGCGATTGTGTGTGTGTGCGCGATTGTGTACGTGTGTGCGCGATTGTGTACGTGTGTGTGTGTGTGATTGTGTACGTGTGTGTGTGTGTGTGAGCGATTGTTTACGTGTGTGTGTGTGCGTGATTGTGTACGTGTGTGTGTGTGTGCGTGATTGTGTACATGTGTGTGTGCGTGATTGTGTACGTGTGCGTGCGCGGTTGTGTACGTGTGTGTACACATGTCTCTGCGCGGGGCTACCCAGGTCACACCCGTGTCTCTGCTCGTGCGTAGCGGAGCAGCAGCTGACGGTGCTGGGCGACGTGTCCGGGGAGCTGCTGGCGCTTGCCGTGCCGCGTCTGCCGCCGTACTCGGAGCTCAGCTTCTCCGTGTCGGCGGTCACCGTCATGGGCGAGGGCCCCGCGGTCAGCGTGAGCGCGTGGACCCTGCAGGGCGGTACGCCGATGGCTCGCGCGCGCCGCGGGGAGAGCCGCGGTTGGGGGGGTGGTACGTGCGCGTCTTGACACGTGCGCGTCTTGACACGTGCGCGTCTTGACACGTGCGCGTCTTGACACGTGCGCGTCTTGACACGTGCGCGTCTTGACACGTGCGCGTCTTGACACGTGCGCGTCTTGACACGTGCGCGTCTTGACACGTGCGCGTCTTGACACGTGCGCGTCTTGACACGCGCGCGTCTTGACACGCGCGCGTCTTGACACGCGCGCGTCTTGACACGTGCGCGTCTTGACACGTGCGCGTCTTGACACGTGCGCGTCTTGACACATGCGTATCCACGGGCATGCGCGGGTGTGGGCACGCGGGAGTCGCGCGCACAGATGCACGGATGATGATGATGATGATGACGAAAGAGCACGTGAGTGATGGCGATCGGTGGAAGACAGATTGCGCACAATCGTGATGCTGATGAAGGACGATGATGATGTTGATGATGGCGATGAAGGATGACAACGACGATGATGACGATGATGATGTTAATTATGACGATGATGTTAATAATGACGACGACGACGACGTTGTTGGCGACGATGATGACGACGACGATGCCGCCACTGTGTGCGCAGTGCCGTCGCCGGTGCGTGCCGTGCGCTCCGAGACGCTGTCGCCCACCTCCGTGCGGGTCACGTGGGAGCCGCCCCTGCACCCCAACGGCGTCCTGGGGCCCTACACGGTCTACGTGGCCCTGCTGGGCAGCGACGCCGGCAGCGAGACGCGCGCCCTCACCACCAACGGCACCACCGCCACCGTCGCAGGTACGAGCCGGTACCGCCATCAACGTTGCCGCCGGGACCACCAACACAACACCACCATCACGGGCAGCGCCTCCATCGCAGCGTCCCTGTCTCGCGCTGTCTCTGCTCGTGGTGGTGCCTACTCCATGTCCACGGCCGTGCCCCAACCGTGCCCCCAACCGTGCCCCCCACCCATGCCCACTCCATGCTTCCTCGTGCCCCCCATGCCCCCCACCCCTTGCCCCAGGCCTGCTCAAGTTCTCCAGCTACCGGCTGCGTGTGTCGGCATCCACGGGCGCCGGAGAGAGCCTCCTCACCGACGCCGACAACGTCTTCCTCACCACGCCTGAGATGGTGAGACGGGGGGACGGGGGGGACGGTGAGACGTGGGGAGAGACACACATAGAGACACGCATAGAGACACACATAGAGACACACATAGAGACACACATAGAGACACACATAGAGACACACATAGAGACACACATAGAGACACACATAGAGACACACATAGAGACACACATAGAGATCACACATAGCACAGAGACATGCGCAGAGACACAGGCAGAGACACACGCAGAGACACACGCAGAGACACACGCAGAGACACACGCACAGAGACACGCACAGAGACACACACACAGAGACACACACACACAGACACACGCAGAGTCACACGCACAGAGACATACACACAGAGACACAAAGATCAAAGATCCCCATATAGCCTTAACAGACTGTAGGGGCAAGTGCTGTTAGCGAGCACCTATGAAGGCCGGAACGGTACACGAGGGGGTGGGTGGCCAGCACCACGCCCGACCGCCTTTGTTTCCCTAGTGGCAATGTTTTTATCCACCGCACCAGGTACTCATCTGAGGCTGAGTCGACCTAGGGGAGGCCCGGGACCGGTTCAGATAATCGTCACTGGTGTTGGTCGTGAGCGGGAATCGAACCCGGGTCGCCGGGTTCATAGCGCAGCGCGCTAACCACTACACTATCGCTCCCCACAGAGACACACACACAGAGATACATGCAGAGACACACACACAGAGACACACACAAAGACACTCACAGAGACACACACAAAGACACTCACAGAGACACACAGAGAAGACAGCAGGAGGCCGCGGCGTCCACGCTTGTTGACGCTCCCCCCCCCCCCGCCCCCCCCCCCCCGTGCAGGCCCCGACTCTCCGCCGCGCGACGTGAGCTACGTGGCGGTGAGCCCCACGCAGGTCAACCTGACGTGGCGTGCCCCGAGCGGCCCAACGGCGTGGTTCTCTACTACGAGGTGCTCTACCACGACGTCGATGCCGCCGCCCGCCGCCGCCGCCGGCACCGCGGCCGGCGCCGCCCTCGCGGTCACGACGCCGAGCGAGGCGGTCGCTCTCACGGGCCTGCGCAAGTACGGCCTCTACGAGGTGCGGGTGCGGGCCTACACGCGCGCCGGCCACGGCAACCAGAGCAGCGCCGCGCTGTTGGTGCGCACCGCCGATGACGGTACGGCGCCAATCACCGGTCGTCGTGATCGTCGTCATAATCGTCGTCGTCGTGAATCGTCGTCGTGCTCGTCGTCGTAATCGACGTCGTCGTCGTCGTCGTCGTCATAATCGTCGTCGTTATTATTGTCGTCGTTATCATCGTCTTCATCATCTCTCTGATGTCGTCATGGGCAGGAGACCAGCAGCAACAGCCATCGTCATCATCGTCGTCGTCATCATCATTGTCGTCATCGTTGTTGTCAGTAGAAGCATTTTCATCATCGTCATTATCATCATCATCAGCAGCAGCTGCATCGTCATGATCGTCAGCATTATCACGGTGATGTCGTCGTCGTCGTCATCAGCGCTGGCCGTGTGTGGGTGGGGGGGTGGGGGGTGGGGGGGTCGCAACCATAGCCGGAGGCCCGGAGCCAAACCCTCCCGGCATAGCGATGCCATCTCGGCAGCTTCTGCCTCACCGCCATCTGCGAGCGCCAACGCAACGGGGGGTGGCAGGGTGGGGGGGGCGGTGGCAGCGTTGGGCGAGTGCCGAGCGAGGCGCACGGCGGTGGCACGACGTCCGGGCCGTGCCGGATTTTTCGCGAGTGGGTATCGGCGATTCGCAATCGTCCATCGTCGGGCGAGAGGGGCGCAGCCAAAAACGTCGTGCCGTGAGCACGGCGGTGCCATCCACGGCACACTTTTTTGGGGGTTTTTGCCAGTGTCAAAGGTATGAGAAAATAGGAGTAGGCTTCATACCCTTTCTGGCAATCGAACAGGTGGTGTGTGCAGATGTTTAAGCGCCAAATGGACGATACCTTTTGCAGGTAATCAAGTGACAGCATTAATTGAGTGTAAGCCAATCGGTTTAAAAAAATAATGCATATATGATCAAAGCAAGTTTGTTTGTATGTCCACGGCAAGGACTCTGTGTGGTTACTGCAGTAACTCGATTCTTTGCAAAAGGTATCTATTTAGTGGGACCTTTTTTGCCAGCTTCAAAGTATGAAAAATTAGAATAGGTGATTTTACTCCTTGCTGGCAATACAACAGGAAATGTGTGAAGATGTTGCAAACCCACTGGCGCATCGACAAAGATTCGTTCATGAAACCCATCCGTATATAAAGACATAGAGACAATTTCAACGACAAGATGGGTACAAGCTCAGCAATCAGTGGAAGGACGTTATCAACCAGTTAAAGTCATAACTGGCTGTAATGTTTCCACTTTAGACCTGGCAGCCGTTTAATTGGTGGAAGCCAACCACCAGGACCAGTACTGCCCACTCCCTTTATTGGTGGAAGCCCACCACCAGCACCATCACGACCCATGACTACCATCACCTCTAGCAAGCCCTTTAATTGGTGTAAGCCAACCACCAGGACCAGTACTGCCCACTCCCTTTTATTGGTGGAAGCCCACCACCAGCGCCATTTTTTGCCCTTCACTTACAGTTCATTAACATTGGCTGCCCCGCCCATGCTGATGACACTGGGGCTACGCCCATTTTAAACCTTTTTAAACAGTTTACCTTTAGAGGCTTAACCCCCTTGTCCTGATGATGACTGCTTGTGTTGCGATCAAAACGTCGTAGTTTTTTATTATTTTCTTTGAACCTATCTACATGACTTTACTGAAAGGCCCGACGAATAGACGATACCTTTCGCAGGGAATTAAGTGACTGTATTAACCACACACAGTACTTGTGGTGAACAAACAACCATAGCTCTGATCATATACGCATGATTGTTTTTTAACTGATTGTCTTACAATCAGATTGGCTTACAATCAGTGTGTTTCATGTTTCACCACAAGTTACCGTGTGTGGTAAAGGCAAGACATGATTCCTTCCATAATGTCTCTATTTGGTGCTTGAACATCTCAACAAAACTACAGTTTTATTGTCAATAAAGGGTAAAGAACCGACTCTTATTTCTCATAACCTTTGATATTGGCAACAAAAAAAAAGGATGCCATGGAGGAGCCGACAAAGTTGACGCCGTTGCGACGGCGATGCCGGGGAACGATCTGCTCGCACTTGCCGACGGGGGAGTGGGGCGCAATTCGCTGGCGGTTTAGGACCAGCATCGTCATCGCCGGGAATCCGGACAAGGCGATGAGAGAGCGAGCGAGTGGGGATTGCAGGGCCATCCGTCACCGCAGCCGCCCAGTGCATGAGCGGCTAGCGGGGCGACGGCCGAGGACGCGGCTTGCTGGGACATCTGTGAAAGCGACTGGGCACCGTAGCTCGTCGGATCCCTCGAGCACGGACAAATATTCCGGCTCCAACTTGGTCGCACAGTCAGAGGGTTACCATCGGTGCCGGCCCCGCGGGCAAGCGGCTTCGCCACGATCAATCCACTGCTGGATGGTGGCCTCCCCAAACCACCTCCTCCCCACGGTCCTGCGATGATCCACCCGACACCCGCGGCATGTGTCTCTCTGCCGCCCGCCTCCCCCGCCCCGTCCCCCCCCACCCCCCTGCCCACCCCCCACCACCGCTGCCACAGTCCCCGAGAGCCCCCCGTACAACGTGAGCTACGTGAACGTTGCGCCCGGCGAGGTGGAGGTTTGGTGGGTCCCGCCGGAGCTGGCCAACGGGCCCGTGCTCGCGTACACGCTGAGCTACTGGAACGCGACGGGCGGCGCGGAGGCGCCGGCGGGGCCGGCGGCGCCGCCGGTGCGCCTCACGGGGCTGCGCCCGGACAGCCGCTACAATGCGACGGTGACGGCGCACACACGGGCTCGGCAACCCGGAGCAGCGGCGTGGTCGAGATCGCCACCATGGAGGGCGGTGGGTGTCGGAGCACGGAGCGCGCGCAGGGCACCATAGGCGAAGGTCCCCCGTGTAGCCTGTAACAGACTGTTGGGGCAAGTGCTGTTAGCGAGTAGCACCTGTGAAGGCTGGCACGGCACACAAAGGGGTGGGTGGCAGCACCGCGCCCGGCCGTCTTTGTCTCTCAAGTGCCGATGATTACACAACCTCCACCCCAGGTACTCATTTGAGGCTGACTCGACCTAGGGGAGGCCCAAGACCGGTTCAGATAATCGTCACCGGTGTCGGTCGTGAGCGGGGAATCGAACCAAGCTCCACTGGGTTCGATTCCCGCTCGGGTTCGTGGCGCAGCGCGCTGACCGTGACAACGCCGCTCCCCACACAGACGCATGGACATCACGCACCACCCACACACAAACACCCACACGCACCACCCACACACAACACACACCACACTCACGCACCCACACGCACCACCCACACACAACACCCACACGCACCACCCACACACACACCCACCACACACACCCACACGCACCACCCACACGCACCACCCACACGCACCACCCACACGCACCACCCACACGCACACACCCACACGCACCCACCCACACGCACCACCCACACGCACCACCCACACGCACCACCCACACGCACCACCCACACGCACCACCCACACGCACCACCCACACGCACCACCCACACGCACCACCCACACGCACCACCCACACGCACACACCACACGCACCACCCACACGCACCACCCACACGCACCACCCACACGCACCACCCACACGCACCACCCACACTCACCACCCACACGCACCACCCACACTCACCACCCACACTCACCACCCACACGCACCACCCACACGCACCACCCACACGCACCACCACACGCACCACCCACACTCACCACCCACACGCACCACCCACACTCACCACCCACACTCACCACCCACACGCACCACCCACACGTTCCTGACTGCTGCAGGGTAACTCCTGCTGGCTGCCCTTGCCACCTCGCGTCGCTGACACCACCGCCGCCACCGCCACCACCACCACGATGACACCACGCCGCCACCGCCACCACCACGATGACACCGACGCCGACACCGCCACCACCACCACCGCGATGACCACGACGGCGACGTTGATGAGAATTCCTCCTCCCCCCCCCCCCCCCACACCCCGCCGGTCCCCTCCCCCCACCCCCACCCACCTCCCCACCAGTCCCCGAGGACGGCCCCAGCAACGTGAGCTACCGCAGCCTGGGCCCCACCGCGGTCGAGCTGCGGTTCTCGGCGCCGGCGCGGCCCAACGGCGCGGTGCTCTACTACGCCGTGGCGTGGACGGGCCCCGCCGCGGCGCCAGGCGGCGGGGGCGCCGAGCGGCGCTCCGCCAACGTGACGGCGGCGCCGTGGGCCCTGCGGGGGCTGCGGGCGCACGCCGACTACGGCGTGAGCGTCGCGGCCGCCACGGCCCGCGGGCCGGGGCCAGCCACCGGCATCGCCGTGCGCACCGAGGAGGACGGTGAGGGGGCGGGGGAGGGGGAGACGGAGCGCTGCTCTGTCTATATTGGAGCTTCACCGTCAGAGATGGTGATGATTGGTGACGGTGATGATTGGTGACGGTGATGATTGATGGCGGTGATGATTGATGGCGGTGATGATTGATGGCGGTGATGATTGATGGCGGTGATGATTGATGACGGTGAGATTGGTGACGGTGATGATTGATGGCGGTGATGATTGATGACGGTGATGATTGGTGACGGTGATGATTGATGACGGTGATGATTGGTGACGGTGATGATTGATGGCGGTGATGATTGATGGAGGTGATGATTGATGGCGGTGATGATTGATGGCGGTGATGATTGGTGACGGTGATGATTGATGACGGTGATGATTGATGACGGTGATGATTCATGGCGGTGATGATTGATGACGGTGATGATTGGTGACGGTGATGATTGGTGACGGTGATGATTGGTGACGGTGATGATTGATGGCGGTGATGATTGATGGCGGTGATGATGATGGCGGTGATGATTGATGGCGGTGATGATTGATGGCGGTGATGATTGATGGCGGTGATGATTGGTGACGGTGATGATTGATGACGGTGATGATTGATGGCGGTGATGATTGATGGCGGTGATGATTGATGGCGGTGATGATTGATGGCGGTGATGATTGGTGGCGGTGATGATTGATGACGGTGATGATTGATGACGGTGATGATTGATGGCGGTGACGATTGATGGCGGTGATGATTGATGGCGGTGACGATTGATGGCGGTGACGATTGATGGCGGTGATGATTGATGGCGGTGATGATTGATGGCGGTGATGATTGATGGCGGTGATGATTGGTGGCGGTGATGATTGGTGGCGGTGATGATTGGTGGCGGTGATGATTGGTGGCGGTGATGATTGGTGGCGGTGATGATTGGTGACGGTGATGATTGGTGACGGTGATGATTGGTGACGGTGATGATTGATGACGGTGATGATTGGTGACGGTGATGATTGGTGCCGGTGATGATTGGTGACGGTGATGATTGTGACGGTGATGATTGGTGACGGTGATGATTGGTGACGGTGATGATTGATGACGGTGATGATTGTGACGGTGATGATTGATGACGGTGATGATTGATGACGGTGATGATTGATGACGGTGATGATTGGTGGCGGTGATGATTGGTGACGGTGATGATTGATGGCGGTGATGATTGATGGCGGTGATGATTGATGGCGGTGATGATTGATGGCGGTGATGATTGATGACGGTGATGATTGATGGCGGTGATGATTGATGGCGGTGATGATTGATGGCGGTGATGATTGATGGCGGTGATCATTGATGGCGGTGATGATTGATGGCGGTGATGATTGATGGCGGTGATGATTGATGGCGGTGATGATTGGTGACGGTGATGATTGATGGCGGTGATGATTGATGGCGGTGATGATTGATGGCGGTGATGATTGATGGCGGTGATGATTGGTGGCGGTGATGATTGATGACGGTGACGATTGATGACGGGTGACGATTGATGGCGGTGACGATTGATGGCGGTGACGATTGATGGCGGTGACGATTGATGGCGGTGACGATTGATGGCGGTGACGATTGATGGCGGTGACGATTGATGGCGGTGACGATTGATGGCGGTGACGATGGTGGCGGTGACGATTGGTTGGCGGTGACGATTGGTGGCGGTGACGATTGGTGGCGGTGACGATTGGTGACGGTGACGATTGGTGACGGTGACGATTGGTGACGGTGATGATTGATGACGGTGATGATTGGTGACGGTGATGATTGGTGACGGTGATGATTGGTGACGGTGATGATTGGTGACGGTGATGATTGGTGACGGTGATGATTGGTGACGGTGATGATTGATGACGGTGATGATTGATGACGGTGATGATTGATGACGGTGATGATTGGTGGCGGTGATGATTGGTGGCGGTGATGATTGGTGGCGGTGATGATTGGTGGCGGTGATGATTGATGGCGGTGATGATTGATGGCGGTGATGATTGATGGCGGTGATGATTGATGGCGGTGATGATTGGTGGCGGTGATGATTGATGACGGTGATGATTGATGACGGTGATGATTGATGACGGTGATGATTGATGACGGTGGTGATTGATGGCGGTGGTGATTGATGGCGGTGGTGATTGATGGCGGTGGTGATTGATGGCGGTGATGATTGATGGCGGCGAATGATGGTTTGATGAACGACGGTGATGGCGATGACGACGACGATGGTGGTCATGATGGCGTCGGCACATGACAACGATGGTGACAACGATGATGATGACGACGATGACGAACGTGACGATAGATGATGATAGTGAAAATGACGACGACGACGATGATGACGTCACTCACGGAACGCTCCTCGACGCGGGCGTCTCGAGGAGCGTGCCGGAGTCGGCGTGAGCGTGGTTTAATTCCCCCTCCCCCCCTTCCTCGTTCTGCTTCCCAGTGCCCGGCTCGCCACCGCAGGCGGTGAGCTACCGGAACGTGAGCCCCTCCACCGTCGAGGTCTCCTTCCTGCCGCCCTCGCTGCCCAACGGGGAGATCGCCCTCTACTCGCTCTACCTGTGGCCCGCCAGGTGCGGCACCGGCGACGGCACCACCGCCACCGATAGCACCACCGCCAGCAGCGCCACAACCAACAGCGCCAACAATAACAGTGCCAGCACCAACAGCGCCAACACCAACAGCGCCAACACCAACAGCGCCAGCACTGCCACCAACAGCGCCACCACCAACAGCGCCAACAATAACAGCGCCACCACCAACAGCGCCAACACCCACAACGCCACCACCAATAGCACCAACACCAACAGCGCCAACAGCGCAACCACCAACAGCGCCAACACCAACAGCGCCAGCAGCGCCGCAACCACCAGCGCCAATACCAACAGCGCCAACAACACCAACAGCGCCGCCACCAACATCAACGCCAACAGCGGCACCGCCAACAGCGCCGCCACCAACAGCACCACAGTAATCTCCACCAACGCCTACAGCGGCGGCGGCAGCGGCAGCGGCACCGGCCCCACCGCCGCCAGCTTCCTCGGCTTCCCCGGGGTCGCCGGCGCGGCGAGCGCCGTCACCGAGGGCAGCGGCGCCGGAGACCCCTTCATCAGCGGCGCGACCGGGCCGGCGGCTCTCGGCAACAACAGCACGGCGGGCGCCGGCCTCGTGGTGCTCAACGTGACGGGGCTCAGCCACAACGTGACGGGTGAGTGGGGGGGGGGGGGCGGTCACGTGATGGTGGTGGGGGGTGGTGGGTCTGGGTGCTGCGTCTAACGTCACTGCCACTTAGCGGCCAGCGGCGCTTGCTGTGCGTGTGTTTGCGTCGCACGGGGCGAGCGGCGGCGCGAGTCGACCTCGGGCCTCCCCCTAGGTCGACTCGGCCTCAAGCGAGTACCCGGTGCGGTGTGTCGTAAACGTCGCCACTGGGGGAGACAAAGGCGGCCGGACGTGGTGTCGGCCACCCACCCCCTCGTGCGCCGCGCCGGCCTTCTTAGGTGCTCGCTAACAGCACTTGCCCCGACAGTCTGTTAAGGCTACACGGTGGATCTTTGTCCACCGTGTGTGTGTGTGCGTGTGTGTGTGTGTGACCCTGCTGAGGCTGCGGTGCCTCAAATATTGGAAGAAGTCACCCCATGTGAGTGGCTGGCTGAGGTGCCATCTGTTGAGGAAGTACTGAAGGCGATCCGGAGTCTGAGACCAGGAAAGGCAGCGGGCAGAGATGATCTCCCAAGCGAAATGCTGAGGGAGGGTGGCGTTTGTGCACAGACTGCCCTATATGACATCATAACAACAGTCTGGACTGCTGGACGGGTTCCGCAGGATTGGAAGGATGCCCTGGTGGTCCCCCTCTTTAAGAAGAGGGACCGCACAGACTGTAACAACTACAGGGGCATCTCACTCCTCAGTGTGCCGGGAAAGGTCCTGGAAAGGATTATTCAGCATCGCCTTGCCAGGCACGCTGAGGAGAGGCTTGCGGAGCCCCAATGCGCTTTCAGGAAAGGGCGGTCCTGCACAGATGCCATATTTTCTGTCCGTCTGCTACAGCAGAGGTGTAGGGAATTCCAACAAGACCTACATCTCTGCTTTATTGACCTGGTCAAGGCCTAGGAAACCATCAGTAGGCCTGGGCTCTGGGTTGTTCTTCGTGCTTTTGGAGTCCCTGACCCTCTGCTCATGATCATTAAGGACCTTCATGATGATGAGTGGGCCCGGGTAAAACTACGTGGCCGGGAGTCAGAGCCATTCCCTGTACACTTTGGGGTGCGACAGGGATGTCCTCTGGCTCCCACATTATTTTACATATATTTTGACCAGGTAGTTCGTGAAGCCTTCAATAGCTGTACCGGGGGAATCTCCATTTGGTACAGATATAATGGGAGGCTGATCGATGCCCGGGTGCGGTCAAGGGATGGCTCCTTATTGCTCAACCACGTTATGTATGCCGATGATTTGGTAATAGCTGCTCATTCAGAGGAGGAGTTGGAGACGCTGCTGTTGAGACTGGAGCGTGCCTCTAAGAGATGAGGCCTTACCATCAGCCCCACCAAAACTAAGCACCTGCCTGGGTATTTTGTACCATTGGACACTCCACCCCCACAACTCCCAATCGGTGATGGGGCAGTTGTGGAGAGAGGGGAGAGTTTCCCATACCTGGGCAGTGTGCTTATGACCGGCTCCAGTTTAACAGCAGAGGTCTCACTTCGAATCAGTCGAGCGGCAATATCGTTTCATCGGTTGCGTAACGCTGTGTGGAAGCTACCTGGTCTGTCGCTGCGCACTAAGCTTCAGGTCTTCTCGGCCACAGTCATTCCCTCCCTTCTCTACGCTTGCGAAAATTGGACCCCCCTAATGGAACATCTTCGCCGGTTATAAACATTTAGGCTAGCCTGCCGACGCTCCATCCTGGGTTTAACCAGGCTGGATTGTGTGAGGAGCTCACAAATCCTTGAAAGATCTTGGCAAGGTCCCATCGGTGAGCTCCTCCGGAAGGCAAGGCTGCGTTGGCTGGGTCATGTAGCCCGCATGCTCAGGCACCGCATGCCTAAACAGCTTTTGTTCGGCCGGATCGAGGGGGCTAAATGGGCGCGGCACGGGCTAGAGAAGAGATGGAGTGATGTGGTACAGGAGGACGTGGAGCTGAGTGGACTTGCAAATGACTGCTACCAATGGTGTCAAGATCGGCCTCTGTGGAGGAGGCTCGTGAAGGACGCTACTGGGCAGTTGGAGGCAGTCGCCCTCCAACAACAACGGAGGGCGGAGGAGCGACGCTCACAACAACGAGCGGAGTGTCGGGTGGCTAAAGACAGCGGTTTGGCATAGTAGGGGGCACAGGTGGTGCATCAGCCAGTCATCTCAGTCATCTCAGTCAGTCGACCCGTGGCACCTGCTGGGTCTGCCCCGTGACCTCCTGCCAGCGGGCGTTCGACACTTCACGTGGCCTCAAGGTGCACATGGCCTGGCACAAGCGTCGTGGTGACGTCGCCGCCACTTAGTGGCGAATGGCGGTTGTTGTGTGCGTGTGTGCGTGTGTGCGTGTGACGCGCAGGGCTGGAGGTCTACTCCCACTACTGGCTGCAGGTGGCTGCCTGGACACTGCCTGGCGAGGGCCCTCGTAGCACACCAATGATGCTCACCACCGACCAGGATGGTGAGCGCTCGCCACGTGCTCACCACGTGCTCACCACGTGCTCGCCTCGCGTTCGCCACTCACTCACCACGTGCCCACCACGTGCTTAACACACGCTCACCACGTGCTCGCCACACGCCCACGTGCTCGCCACACGCTCGCCACATGCTCACCACACGCTCGCCACGTGCTCACCACGCGCTCACCACGTGCATCTCGGTGCCGCTGTAACCGTGGCGACGGTGTGGCCGTGCGGGGCAGTGCCGGCGTCGCCGCCGCTGGACGTGACGATTGTGGCGGTGACGGCGAACTCGGCGAGCCTGGTGTGGCGCGCACCCACGCGGCCCAACGGCATCATCACGCAGTACACCGTCTACTACGGACTCAGCATCCCGGCGTGAGACACCACACACGCCTCACCGATGCCGCTCACCCAGCCACTCACCCACTCACTCACTCACTCGCCCAGCCACTCACCCACCCACTCAACCACTCGCTCAACCTTCCGCTTACTCACCCTACTGCTCACTCACCCTACCGCTCACTCACCCAACCACTCACTCATCCAACCACTCACCCTACCATTCACTCAACCTACCACTCAGTCACCCTACCACGCACTCACCCAACCACTCACTCACCCTTCCACGCACTCACCCAACCACTCACTCACCCTACCCACTCACTCACCCAACCACCCTCTGACCCTACCGCTCACTCACCCTACCACTCACTCACCCAACCACTCACTCACCTTACCGTTAACTCACCCTACCACTCACTTACCCTACCACCCACTGACCCTACCGCTCACTCACCCTACCACTCACTCACCCAACTACCCACTCGCCCTACCGCCCACTCACCCTACCACTCACTCACCCTACCACTCACTCACCCTACTGCCCACTCACCCTACTGCTCACTCACCCTACCACTCACTCACCAAACCACTCACTCACCCAACCACTCACCCTACCACCCAGTCACCCTACTGCTCGCTCACCCTACCACTCACTCACCCTACCACTCACTCACCCTACCGCCCACTCACCCACCCTACCACTCACTCACCCTACCACTCACTCACCCTACTGCCCACTGACCCTACCACTCACTCACCCAACCACTCACTCACCAAACCACTCACTCACCCAACCACTCACCCTACCACCCACTCACCCTACTGCTCGCTCACCCTACCACTCACTCACCCTACCACTCACTCACCCTACCGCTCACTCACCCACCCTACCACTCACTCACCCTACCACTCACTCACCTTACCGCCCACTGACCCTACCACTCACTCACCCAACCACTCACTCACCCTACCGCTCACTCACCCTACCACTCACTCACCCTACCGCCCACTCACCCACCCTACCACTCACTCACCCTACCACTCACTCACCCTACCGCCCACTCACCCTACCACTCACTCACCCTACCACTCACTCACCCTACCACTCACTCACCCTACCGCCCACTGACCCTACCACTCACTCACCCTACCGCCCACTCACCCTACCACTCACTCACCCAACCACTCACTCACCCTACCGCTCACTCACCCTACCACTCACTCACCCTACCGCCCACTCACCCACCCTACCACTCACCCTACCGCCCACTCACCCTACCACTCACTCACCCTACCGCCCACTCACCCTACTGCTCACTCACCCTACCACTCACTCACCCTACCGCCCACTCACCCACCCTACCACTCACTCACCCTACCGCCCACTCACCCTACCACTCACTCACCCTACCACTCACTCACTCACTCACACTCCCCCCCCCCCCCCCCCCGTGGGAGAGCCGTGTCGAGGTACCGCGAATCCCCGCCCGCAGGGAGGGGTCGGCACAGGCGGTGACACCGGCGGAGGAGCGCAGCGTGGCCGTGCCGGGGCCCGGCGTGACGCTCGGCGGCCTGCACGCGTTCTCGCGCTACCGCGTCACGCTCGGCGCCAGCACGCAGCGCGGGGAGGGCCTCGTGCGCAGCGCCGCCGTGGAGTTCACCACGCTGCCCGGCGGTACGGACGGTGACGCCGTCCGCCCCTCCCTCCCCCCGGCTCATTACTCCCCCACCACCCCCACCACCCCCACCACCCCCACCACCCCCACGAACCACGGTGATGGCCGGCGGGCACTCGGCATGTCCAGCTAACTAACTAGTAGCTATCTTCTTGGTTCTTTCGGTAAAGTCACGTAGAACCCTACTATATAGCTACTAGCTAGTAGATACTAGCTAGTAGCTATCTAGCTAGTAGCTATCTAGCTAGTAGCTAGATAGCTACTAGCTAGTAGCTATCTGGCTAGTAGCTATAGTATCTAGCTACTACCCAGATAGCTATCTGGCTAGTAGCTATCTAGCTACTAGTCAGATAGCTATCTGGCTAGTAGCTATCTAGCTACTAGTCAGATAGCTATCTGGGTAGTAGCTAGATAGCTACTAGCTAGTAGCTATCTGGCTAGTAGCTATCTAGCTACTAGCCAGATAGCTACTAGCTAGTAGCTCTCTGGCTAGTAGCTATCTAGCTACTAGCCAGATAGCTACTAGACAGATAGCTGACTACTAGCCAGATAGCTATCTGGATACTAGTCAGATAGCTATCTGGCTACTAGTCAGATAGCTACTAGCTAGCTATCTGACTAGTAGCTAGATAGCTATCTGGCTAGTAGCTATCTGGCTAGTAGTCAGCTATCTGTCTAGTAGCTATCTGGCTAGTCGCTAGATACTGTAGCTACTAGCCAGATAGCTACTAGCTAGTAGTATCTGGCTAGTAGCTAGTAACTAGATAGGTAGCAGCTGGATAGATAGTAGTTAGATAGCTACTATCTAGATAGCTATCTAGATAGCTACTATCTGGATAGCTATTAGCTCGTAGCTAGCTATCAGATGTGCAGGCAGTGAAATGTTGTGTTGGGCAGGTCTGCGCAACGGAACATCGTCACCATCATCATCGTCATCATCATCGTCACCATCATCGTCATCATCACCACCATCTTCACCATCATCGTCTCCTTCATCATCACCTTCATCATCACCACACCATCACCATCATCATCACCACCACCACCACCATCATAATCACCATCATCACCATGATCACCATCATCACCATCATCATCACCATGATCACCATCATCGTCACCCATCATAATCACAATCATAACCACCATCATCATCACCATGATCACCATCATCATCACCATGATCACCACCATCGTCAGTAGCAGCAGCAGCCATGGTCAATCCGCTGCTGGATGAAAGCCGGCCTAACCCACCACCAGTTTTCACGGTACGATGATGTGTGGTGCAGTATGATGGGATGTAGCTTCGTGTGGTGTGACGATGTGTGGTGCGGGATACTGTGTGGTGCAGTTTGATATGACTTGTGGTGCAGTATGACACGTGGTGTGGTATGACACGTGGTGTGGTATGACGCGTGGTGCGGTATGACATGTTGTGCGGTATGACATGTTGTGCGGTATAACACGTGGTGCGGTACGACGCGTGGTGCGGTATGACACGTGGTGTGGTATGACACGTGGTCGGTACGACATGTGGTGCGGTATGACGCGTGGTGTGGTATGACGCGTGGTGCGGTATGACATGTTGTGCGGTATGACACGTGGTGCGGTATGACACGTGGTGTGGTATGACGCGTGGTGCGGTATGACATGTTGTGCGGTACGACGCATGGTGCGGTATGACACGTGGTGTGGTATGACGCGTGGCTGGTACGACATGTGGTGCGTTATGACGCGTGGTGCGGTATGACGCGTGGTGCGGTATGACACGTTGTGCGGTACGACACGTGGTGCGGTGCGACATGTGGTGCGGTATGACGCGTGGTGGCGCACCCTCCCCCCCCCCTCGCTCCGTGCCCACAGTCCCCGAGGACCCCCCCCGCAACGTGAGCTACCGCGCGCTGAGCGCCACCTCCGTGGAGCTGCGCTGGGCTGCGCCACTGCACCCCAACGGGGCGCTGGTGCTCTACACGGTGCACTACCGCAGCAACGCCAGCGCGGAGCGCACGCTGGTGGGCACCGTCGCCGCTACCACCACCACCACCGCCACTACCGCCACCGCTACCGCCAATGCTACTGCCACTGCCGCCACCACCACCGCCGCGTTTTCCTCCGCCGTGTCTCCCCCATTTCTCCTCCCTGTGTCTCTCCCCCCTGTGTCTCTCTCCCCTGTGTCTCTCCCCGTGTCTCACCACCGTGACTCCCCCCGTGACTTCCCCCGCGTCTCCCTCCGTGTCTCTCCCTGTGTCTCACTACCCCGTGTTTACCCCCCCCCGTGTCTCCCCCCCCCCACCCCCCGTGTCCCCGGTAGAACGTGACGGCGTTCGGCGCGGAGGGGGGGTCTGCCGTGCTGGAGGGGCTCTCTCACCATGCTCGCTACGCCGTGTGGGTCACCGGCAGCACCGCGCTCGGAGATGGGGGCCAGCGCAGCGACACGCTCACCATCGACACTCCCGAGGGCGGTGCGCCGCTCGCTCACTTGCTCACACACTCACGTACTCACCCGCTTGCTCACCCGCTCGCTCGCACTGCCCGCTCACCTCGCTCACTCACTCAGCCACCCGCTCATCCGCCCGCTCGGACGCCCACTCACCTCGCTCGCTCGCTCACTCACTCACTCATGCACTTAGGCGCTCACTCGCCTCACTCACGCATACTCACCTCGCTCACCCCACGCGCTCAGATGCGCTCACGCCTCCCTCACGACTTTTTCTGCCCCACCACTCCTGTACTACCACCACCAACCCACACCACCACCACCACCACCCCTGTGCCACCAGCACTCCCGCAACCAGCACCACACCCACAGCACCCTCACACCACCGCCATTCCTGTACTGTGTGTGTGTCCGTGTGCGGGTGGCGTGCGCCGCACACACACTCGGTCGGAGACGAGGTGGTCGGGGGAGGCACCTTCCTCTCCTTTCACTGTCGTTGAGTTCACGCCACAAACTCGGGCCCCCCCCCCTCCCCCCTCTCACGACCACGCTGCCCCACGACCCGGCCCAGACACGACCCGGCCCGCGTTGCGCCGACGGCGTCGACCGGGACGGCCGACCGCTGTCGGGCGACGACGAGATGGGTCCGCTCCCAGAACCGGCAGCCCGGAGCTCCCAACTCTCCGCCACTTTTGTTCCCCTTCTCGAACTACTCACCAGAGGGTGCCAGGGGCCTCCCCCGCGAGATCCACCGTGACCCTTGCCCCAGTTCCTCCGCCCTGCCAGCACACACAGCCACGTACACGCTCAACGGCGTGTGCGCTAAGTGCCCACCAACAGTCAGCGCTGTGTCACTACACCAGCAACACCATCACCACAACCATTACTGTACCACCACCACCATTCCTGTACTACCACCACCATTCCTGTACCACCACCACCATTCCTGTACTACCACCATCACCCCCACCCCACCACCACCACCCCCACACCACCACCACCACCACCACCCCTACACCACCACCACCACCACCACCCCCTCCACACCACCACCATCCCCACACCACCACCACCCCCACACCACCACCACCACCACCCCCACATCACCATCCCCACCATCACCCCTACACCACCACCACCCCCACATCACCATCATCACCATCACCACCATCACCCCTACACCACCACCACCCCTACACCACAACCACCCCCACACCACCACCACCACCACACCACCACCACCACTCCCACACCACCACCACCCCCACACCACCACCACCCCCACACCACCACCACCACCGTGCTAATTGCCCCCCCCCCCCCCCCCGGCCCCGCAGTGCCAGGCTCCGCGGTGCTGGCACTCTCCGTGGTGCACCTGTCGCCGTCGCTGGTGCGGCTGTCGTGGCTGCCCCCGGCGGAGCCCAACGGCGCCATCGCCGCCTACTCGGTGGAGCTGCGGCAGGCGGGCCCGGCCTACGCCGGCGCCGGCGCCAGCGCCGAGCCCGGCGCCGCCGCCGGGGCCGACTCGGCGGCGATGAGGAGGAGCGCCTACAGCGTCGGCGCTCCGCCCCTGGCCGTGGACGGCCTGCTGCCGTTCACGGCCTACGCCGCGGCCGTGACGGCGCGCACCGGCGCCGGGCCGGGCCCCCCGGCGTCGCTCGCCTTCGTCACCAGCGAGGGAGGTGGGCGGCACTGTGGGGCGGGGGGGGGGGGGGTGGGGGGCGGGAGGGGCGTGGGGGAGGAGAAGTGGTGGGGTGTGGTGGGTGGGGGGGGAGGTGGGGAGGTGGTGGTTTTGGGGACACGGCACGGGACACCCCCCCCCAGGGTACCCCCCCCAGGGTACCCCCCCCAGGGTACCCCCCCCAAATATTATTTAGAGTGGGGGTGGTGGGGTGGGGTGGGACATTCTGAGGGACACGGGACCCCCCCAGGACCCCCCCAGGACCCCCCCAGGACCCCCACAAGACCCCCCCAGGACCCCCCCAGGACACCCCCAGGACACCTCCACGACACCCCCAGGACCCCCCCAGAACCCCCCCAGAACCCCCCCAGGACCCCCCAGGACACCCTCAGGACACCCCCAGTACCCCCCCAGAACCCCCCCAGGACCCCCCCCCTAATATTATTTAACGTGGCGGACGGCGGTGGGGGCGTCCCTGTCTCTGCACCGGCAGTGCCCGAGGACGGCGTCCGGGACCTGCGCTACGCCAACGTCACCGCGCGGTCGGTCAACGTGACGTGGTCGCCGCCGCTGCGGCCTAACGGGCGCCCGCTCTACCGGGTGGCCCTGCTGGGCCCCTTCTTCGGCAACGGCACCAACGGCGGCAACGGCACCGCGGCGCTGTCGGTGGGCGCCGGCGACGCCGCCGGCGGGCTGCTCCTGACGGGCCTCCGCAAGTATTCGCGCTACGAGCTGGAGGTGCACGTCACCACTGGGCAGGGCCACGCCGCCAACGGCAGCGGCGTGGCGCGGATCGACATCCTCACTGACGAGGACGGTGAGGAGCGGGGGGGGGGGAGGGGAGGAGGGGGGGAGGGAGGGGTGGAGGAGGGGAGGGGTGTGAGGGGAGGTGGAGGGGAGGGGTGGAGGAGGAGGGGGGGTGGCAGGGGAGGGGTGAGGAGGAGGGGTAGGAGGGGAGGGGAGGGAGGGGGTGGAGGTGGGGGGAGGAGGAGGGAGGGGTGGAGGAGGAGGGGTGAGGAGGAGGAGGGTGGGCAAGGAGGGAAGGGCGTGAGGTCAATGTCCGGTGAGGGGGGGGATGGAGGGGGATGGGGTGGACGTCTTTTGGCTCGATCAGAATCGCATCCAGGATCTTCACCGGCCGTCCCCTTCACGGAGGGCCCACGGGGGCCCTCCGTGAAGGGAGCGGCTCGGCCCGGCACGCCGTGACGACAAGTGGCGGTCCGTGGGTTCGCAGCGCCGGACTCGCCGCCGGCGTCTCCGGCGGCTCGGAGCGTGGGCCCCGGGGCCCTGGCGCTGTCGTGGGCCCCGCCGGCGCTGCCCAACGGCGTCGTGGTCGCCTACGAGATCGCGGTAGCGCCCGCCGACGCCGCCGCGCCGGGCGGGCGGCGCAACCTCACCGTGGCCGGCGACGCCGCCGGCGCCACCGTGGCCGGCCTGGCGCCCTCCACCGCGTACAACGTGTCGTTGGCGGCACGCACCAGCCGCGGCTCGGGGCCCGCCGTGGTGTTCGGAGCCGTCACGCAGGAGGGAGGTGAGCGCTGGAGCGTCGCTCGCGCGCTCACTCACACATACACTCACACATACACTCACACATACACTCACACATACACACACTCACTCACACATACACACACTCACTCACACATACATACACTCACACATACACTCACACATACACTCACACATACACTCACTCACACACTCATACACTCACTCATACACTCACATACTCACTCACTCACACATACACTCACACATACATACACTCACACATACACTCACACACACATACACTCACACATACACTCACTCACACTCTCATACACTCACTCATACACTCACATACTCACTCACTCACACATACACTCACTCACACATACACTCACACATACATTCACTCACACACACACTCACTCATACACTCACACATACACTCACTCACACATACATACACACACACTCACTCACACATACACTCACTCACACATACACTCATACACTCACTCACACACACACTCACTCACACTCACTCAATCACACATACACTCACTCACACACTCACTCACTCATACACTCATACACTCACACACTCACTCATACACTCACACACACTCGCTCACTCACACACACACTCACACACACTCACTCACACACACACTCACACATACACTCACTCACACATACACTCACTCACACACTCATACACACACTCACACATACACTCACTCACACATACACTCACACATAAACTTACTCACTCACACATACACTCACACACTCACACACACACTCACACATACACTCACTCACACACTCACACATACACACACTCACTCATACACAACAACAACCGCCATTCGCCACTAAGTGGCGGTGACGTCACCACGACGCTTGTGCCAGGCTATGTGCACCCTGACGCCACGTGAAGTGTCGAACGCCCGCTGGCAGGAGGTCACGGGACAGACCCAGGTGCCACGGGTCGACTGACTGAGATGACTGGCTGATGCACCACCTCTGCCCCCTACTGTGCCAACCTGCTGTGCTTCAGCCACCCGGCGCTCCGCTCGTTGTTGTGAGCGTCGCTCCTCCGCCCTCCGTTGTTGTTGGAGGGCGACTGCCTCCAACTGCCCAGTAGCGTCCTTCACGAGCCTCCTCCACAGAGGCCGATCTTGACACCGCTGGTACCAGTCATCGGCAAGTTCACTCAGCTCCACGTCCTCCTGTACCACATCACTCCATCTCTTCTCTAGCCCGTGCCGCGCTCGTTTGGCCCCATTGATCTGGCCGAACAAAAGCTGTTTCGGCATGCGGTGTCTGGGTATGTGGACTACATGACCCAGCCAATGCAGCCTTGCCTGCTGGGGGAGCTCACCGATGGGACTTTGTCCAGATCTTTCAAGGATTTGTGAACTCCTCACACAATCCAGCCTGGTTAAACCCAGAATGGATCGTAGGCAGGCCAGCCTAAATGTTTCGAACTGGCGAAGATGTTCTATTAGGGGGGGGGGGTCCACGTTTCGCAAGCATAGAGGAGGGAAAGACTGTGGCCGAGAAGACCTGAAGCTTCGTGCAGAGCGATAGACCAGGTAGCTTCCACACAGCATTACGCAACCGATGAAAAGATAATGCCGCTCGACTGATTTGGAGTGAGACCTCTGCTGTTAAACCGGAGCCGATTATGAGCACACTGCCCAAGTATGGGAAACTATCCACTTTCTCCACAATTGCCCCATCACCAATTGGGAGTTGTGGAGGTGGAGTGTCCGATGGTACAAAATATCCAGGCAGGTGCTTAGTTTTGGTGGGGCTGATGGTAAGGCCCCACCTCTTAATGGCACGCTCCAGGTTCAGCAGCAGTGCCTCCAACTCCTCCTCTGAGTGAGCGGCAATTACCAGATCGTTGGCATACATAACTTGGTTGACCAATAGGGAGCCATCCCTTGACCACACCCGGGCATTTATCAGCCTCCCATTGTATCTGTACCAGATGGAAATTCCTCCGGTACAGCTATTGAAGGCTTCACGAACAACTTGGTCAAAATAGATGTTAAATAATGTGGGAGCCGGAGGACATCCCTGTCGCATTAATACAACAACAACAACAACCGCCATTCGCCACTAAGTGGTGGTGACGTCACCACGATGCTTGTGCCATGCTATGTGCACCTTGAGGCCACGTGAAGTGTCGAATGCCCGCTGGCAGGAGGTCACGGGGCAGACCCAGGTGCCACGGGTCGACTGACTGAGATGACCGAGATGACTGGCTGATGCACCACCTGTGCCCCCTACTGTACCAACTTGCTGTGCTTTAGCCACCCGGCGCTCCGCTCGTTGTTGTGAGCGTCGCTCCTCCGCCCTCCGTTGTTGTTGGAGGGCGACTGCCTCCAACTGCCCAGTAGCGTCCTTCACGAGCCTCCTCCACAGAGGCCGATCTTGACACTGCTGGTACCAGGCATCGGCAAGTCCACTCAGCTCCACGTCCTTCTGTACCACATCACTCCATCTCTTCTCTAGCCCATGCCCAGCCAGTTTAGCTCCCTCGATCCGGCTGAACAAAAGCTGTTTGGGCATGCGGTGATTGGGCATGCGGGCTACATGGCCCAGCCAGCGCAGCCTTGCCTGCCGGAGGAGCCCACCGATGGCACTTTGCCTAGATCTTTCGAGGATTTGTGAGCTCATCACACAATCCAGCCTGGTTAAACCCAGGATTGATCGTAGGCAGGCCAGCCTAAATGTTTCTAACCGGCGAAGATGTTCCATTGGGGGGGTTCACGTTTTGCAAGCACACTCACTCGCACTCACCATCGCTGACACGCTCACACAAACACACTCGGGGTGGTGTCGAGGAACGAGCCGAGTGTCTTTGTTGTGTCTATGTCATTCTATGGTTGTCTGTGTAAGTCTGTGGTTGCCTATGCAAGTCTATGGGTCTCTATGCGAGTCTATGTGGGGAGCGGTGGTGTAGCGGCGAGCGCACTGCACTATGAACCCGGCGACTCGGGATCGATTCTCGCTCACGGCAACTGGTCATGGGCCTCCCCTAGGTCGACTCGGCCTCAAATAAGTACCTGGTGCGGTGTGTAAACATCGCCGCTGGGGAGACAAAGGCGTCCGGGCGTGGGTGTTGGTCACCCACCCCTTTGTGTGCCGTGCCGGCCTTCGTAGGTGCTGCTCGCTAACAGCACTTGTCCCCTACAGTCTGTTACAGACTACATGGGGGATCTTTGTCTTTGCTGTATAGGTGGTGCTCACTAACAGTACTTGCCCCGACAGTCTGTTGCAGGCTACACGGGGGATCTTTGTCTTTGCTGTATAGCTGCTGCTCGCTAACAGCACTTGCCCCTACATTCTGTTACACGCTACACGGGGGATCTTTGTCTTTGCTGTATAGGTGCTGCTCGCTAATAGCACTTGCCCTTACATTCTGTTACAGGCTACACGGGGGGTCTTTGGCTTTGATGAAGATTATGGTGGTTGTGGTGGCGGTGGTTGTGGCGGTGACGGTGGTTGTGGCGGTGACGGTGGTTATGGCGGTGACGGTGGTTGTGGCGGTGACGGTGGTTGTGGCGGTGACGGTGGTTGTGGCGGTGACGTTGGTTGTGGTGGTGGTGGTGGTGACGGTGGTTGTGGCGGTGACGGTGGTTGTGGCGGTGACGGTGGTTGTGGCGGTGACGGTGGTTGTGGCGGTGACGTTGGTTGTGGTGGTGGTTGTGGTGGTGACGGTGGTTGTGGCGGTGACGGTGGTTGTGGTGGTGACGGTGGTTGTGGTGGTGGCGGTGGTTGTGGTGGTGGCGGTGGTTGTTGTGGTGACGGTGGTTGTGGCGGTAGTGACTCCATTTCAGACCGGGAGCAATCGGACGGCCTCACCATTCTGGCAAATTGTCTGATGATGCTGGATATAATTACCAGCGACACGTCAAACATCATCTTGTAAATGACGTTGATTCACTCTTCAACACACTCAAGCAGTGAACTATTGTTTTTTTTTTGCAAACGTGACGCATTTTTGTTACTGTTGGGCCGTGTCGGGTGGTGGAGGGTTACGACGCATTTATAAATAACGCGGTCTAACCCCAAAGCAACCTTTATTACGAATAACATTGGTTGCGAAAGCCTACGTGCTAAACTGACGGTGGTTGTGTTGGCGGTGGTGGTGGCGGCGGCGGCGACGGTGACGGTGACGCTGGTAGCGGCGGCGGCGGTGACGCTGGTAGCGGCGGCGGCGGTGACGCTGGTAGCGGCGGCGGCGGTGACGCTGGTAGCGGCGGCGGCGGTGACGCTGGTAGCGGCGGCGGCGGTGACGCTGGTAGCGGCGGCGGCGGTGACTTCTGGTTGCGGTGGCGGCGGTGACGCTGGTAGTGCCCCTCTCCCCCCGCGCCCTCCCCCCTCCAACCCTCCGCTAGAACCGTCCCTGCCCCCACACTCGCCGCTGCTGTGGAACGTCTCCTCGACGTCGGCCTGGGTGCGGTGGGCCCCCTCGCCGGCGCCCAACGGCGCGGTGCTGCTCTACGGCGTCACCGTCACCGAGGACACCGGCGCCGCCCGGCAGAGCCGCACCCTGGTGAGCGCCGCACAGCGCCGGGCCCCCGGACTCGCGGAGGGGCGGCGGGAAAATTGCAGGTGGGAGGGTGGGGGGGGGGCGGTCCATTCCGAGGGCGGCTGCTATGACGCCGTGGGTATGACGAATGAACAAGGAACCAATTAAGCAATGCTGCTGATACTGATGATGATGATGCTGATGATGATCATGCTGCTGCTGCTGATGATGATGCTGATGATGATGCTGCTGCTGATGATGATACTGCTGCTACTGATGCTGCTGCTGATACTGCTGATGCTGCTGCTGATGTTGATGATGTTGATGATGCTGCTGATGATACTGCTGCTGCTGCTGATGCTGATGCTGCTGCTGATGCTGCTGCTGATGATGATGCTGCTGCTTGCTGATGATGATGCTGCTGCTGCTGCTGATGATGATGCTGCTGCTGCTGATGCTGCTGCTGCTGATGTTGCTGCTGCTGATGATGATGATATTGCCGCTGTGTAGAACACGACGGGAGCTGACCCCTGGGTGGAGCTCGTGGGCCTTCGGCCGTTCACCAACCACTCAGTGAGTGTGGCGGCCTTCACGGCCGCGGGCAACGGAGGGCTGAGCAGCACTCCCCTTGCCTTCACCACCGCCATGGCCGGTAAGTCGCCCCGCTGTGTCCCCCACGTGTCTCCCTAGCGTGTCCCCCACGTGTCTCCCACGTGTCCCCCACGTGTCGCCCTACCGTGTCTCCCTGCTGTGTCTCCCTACCGTGTCTCCCTACCGTGTCTCCCACGTGTCCCCCACGTGTCTCCCTAGCGTGTCCCCCACGTGTCTCCCTAGCGTGTCCCCCACGTGTCTCCCTACCGTGTCTCCCACGTGTCTCGCACGTGTCCCCCACGTGTCTCGCACGTGTCTCCCACGTGTCTCCCACGTGTCTCCTCACCGTGTCTCCCTACCGTGTCACCCACGTGTCTCCCACGTGTCTCCCACGTGTCTCCCTACCGTGTCACCCACGTGTCTCCCTACCGTGTCTCCCACGTGTCTCCCACGTGTCTCCCACGTGTCTCCTCACCGTGTCTCCCTACCGTGTCTCCCTGCTGCGTCTCGCTACCGTGTCTCCCACGTGTCTCGCACGTGTCGCCCACGTGTCTCCCACGTGTCTCCCTGCTGTGTCTCCCTACCGTGTCTCCCACGTGTCTCCCACGTGTCTCCCTACCGTGTCACCCACGTGTCTCCCCACTGTGTCTCCCCACTGTGTCTCCCCGCTGTGTCTCCCACGTGTCTCCCTACCGTGTCTCCCACGTGTCTCCCACGTGTCTCCCTACCGTGTCTCCCATGTGTCTCCCTATCGTGTCTTCCTACCGTGTCTCCCTACCGTGTCTCCCTACCGTGTCTCCCTACCGTGTCTCTCATGTGTCTCCCTGCTGTGTCTCCCTACCGTGTCTCTCTACCGTGTCACCCCGCGCGCATCACCCCATGTGTCACTCCACCCCCCCTGCGTCACTCCACCCCCGTGCGTCACTCCACCCCCCCGTGCGTCACTCCACCCCCGTGCGTCACTCCACCCCTCCCCCCCCGTGCGTCTCCGCGTAGCCCCCGGCCCCGTGCTCAACCTGAGCTGCGCCGCCTCGAGTTGGCACGAGGTGTCCGCGACGTGGTCGGCGCCGGCCCAGCCCAACGGGCCGCTCTCCGGCTACCGCCTCTCGCTGGCGGCAGCGGCGTCGGCGGCGTTGGCGGTGGAGCGGCTGGTGCCGCCGGCGGGGCTCTCCGCGCTGTGGGACCGCCTCCCGGCGGACACGGAGGTCCACGTCACCGTCGCCGCCTACAACCCCGCCGGCCTGGGGAGCAACCGCAGCTGCGTGGCGCGCACGGAGGCCGAGCAAGGTGGGCCAACGGGCCACCTGGCAACTGGGCAACCTGGCAACCTGGCAACTTGGGAACCTGGGAACCAGGCAACCTGAAACCAGGCAACCAGGCAAACTGGCAACCTGGCAACCTGGCAGCCTGGGAACCAGGCAACCAGGCAACCAGACAACCTAGGAACCAAGCAACCTGGGAACCAGGCAACCTGGAAACCAGGCATGCAGGCAACCAGCCAGCCGGGTAACTGGCCAATTGGGCAACCAGGCAATTAGGCAACCAAGCAACCATACAAATGGGCAACTGGGAAACTGGGCAACCGAGCAAGCAGGCAACTGAGCAACCAGGCAACTGGGTAGCCGGGCAACTGGGCAACCAGTCAACTAGGCAACGGAGAAACTGGGCATCCAGCCAATCGGGCAACCGGCCAATGAACCAGGTAATCGGATGACTGGGCAGCCAGGCATTGAAGCAAACGGGCAATGGATTCTGTCGTGACCATTGTGTTGATTGTGAACCACCCCCCACCTGCCCCGCCCCCCCCCACCGCCCCCCACCCCCCATCCCCCCCATCCCCCCACCCCCCCATCCCCCCACCCCCCCCCCGACTCCCCTCCACCCCCCCCGTTTTAGTCCCCGGCGCCCCATTGCCCCCGCAGCTGCTGGCGCTGGGCGCCACGTGGGCGGCGCTGAGCTGGCGCGCCCCGGCCCTGCTGCCGGGCCGGCTGGCGCGCTACTCCGTGTCGTGGGAGCTGCGCTCGGCGGCGTGCGCCGGCTGGGAGCCCGCGGCGGCCTGCGCCGAGGCGGCCGGCGGCGCCGACGCGCTGCCGGCCGCCCGCACGGAGCTGCGCGTGGACGGCCTGCGCCCGTACCGCTGGTACCGCTTCCGAGTGGCGGCCGCCACCGGCGCGGGCCTGGGTCCGGCGTCCGAGTGGAGCGCGGCGCGCACGGCCGTGGGAGGTGAGTGCGCTCGGGCGCCCACCGCGCCCACCGCGCCACCGCGCCCACCGCGCACGGTGCATCGCGCCGTAGGTTGGCCAGGCCGCGCCTCGCCAGGCCGAAGCACGTCGCGGCACCATGACCTAACCGGACCGCTTGCCGGGCTTGCCGGGCTTGCTGGGCTTGCCGGGCTGTGCCACCGTGACCGCGGCGCAGTGCGGCGCTCCGACCGCACGGCACCAGCCAAAAGTGTTTCTCACCAAAACCACCACACCGTGATTCCGTGGCCAAGGCGTAGAACCGTCACCCGGGTCAGTGCCAGGGTCAAGGTTAGGGTCAGTGTTAGGGTCAGGTTTGGAGTTAGGGTCAGGGTTCAGGGCAGAGTCAGGGTCATGGGCAAGGTTAGGGTCAGGGTCATAGTCAAGGTTAGGGTCATGGTCAAGGTTAGGGTCAAGGTTAGGGTCAGGGTCAAGGTTAGGGTCAGGGTCATGGTTCGGGTTGGGCTCGATGTCAGGCTTGTGGGTCGAGCCGGTTGCACCATCGTGTGTGATTGGGTCAGGGTTCGGGTCAGGGTCATGGTTCAGGTCGGGGTCAGGGTTCAGGTCAGGGTCATGGTTAGGTTCAGGGCCAGCGTTAAGATCAGCATCAGGGTTATAGTCAGGGTCAGGGTCAGGGTTCGGGTCGTGCCGGCCGTCGTGGGAGCTGGGCTCAGGCTCGGCGTGGCCGGCGCTGTGACCGGGCCGGCTCTCGTCTGTCACCCCGGCAGCCCCCGGCATGGCGCCAGTGAACGTGACGGCGGTGGCCGTGGCCGCCGACGCCATCATGGTGTCCTGGGGGGAGCCCCCCACGCTGGCGGGGCCCACCTTCTACTTGGTGCAGGTGGGTCACCGCCATCACCACCATCTCATCATCACCGCCATCTCATCATCATCACCATCATCATCATCACCATCATCACCATCATCACCATCATCATAACCATCATCACCACCATCTCATCATCACCACCATCATCATCATCGCCATCATCATCATCGCCATCATCATCATCATCACCATCATCATCACCATCATCATCACCATCATCATCACCACCATCATCACCACCATCTCATCATCACCACCATCTCATCATCACCACCATCATCACCATCATCACCATCATCATCATCACCGCCATCATCATCACCGCCATCATCAACACCATCACCATCATCACCATCATCAACACCATCTCATCATCACCACCATCATCATCATCATCGCCATCACCATCATCGCCACCATCATCGCCATCATCATCACCATCATCATCATCATCATCGCCATCATCATCACCATCATCATCACCATCATCATCATCATCACCATCATCACCACCACCATCACCACCAGCATAATCATCATCATCATCACCACCAGAATTATCACCACCACCATCATCACCATCATCATCATGACCATCATCATAACCACCATCATCACCACCACCATCATCACCACCACCATCATCATCACCATCATCATCATCACCATCACCACCAGCATAATCATCACCATCACCACCAGCATAATCATCATCATCACCACCATAATCATCACCATCATCACCATCATCACCACCATCATCACCATCATCACCATCATCATCAACACCACCAGCATCATCATCATCATCACCACCAGAATCATCATCACCACCACCATCACCACCAGCATAATCATCATCATCACCACCATAATCATCACCATCATCACCATCATCACCACCATCATCACCATCATCATCAACACCACCAGCATCATCATCATCATCACCACCAGAATCATCATCACCACCACCATCACCACCAGCATCATCATCATCATCACCACCAGAATCATCACCATCATCACCATCATCACCACCATCATCACCATCATCACCATCCTCACCACCATCACCACCACCTTCCTCATCGTCCAGGTGGGTCACGCCATGCACACCAAACACCATTAGGGCCGACATCAAAACCATCATCACCCACCACCATCCGGTGTCGGGGAGACGTTTGCCCGTCGTTCCGCGTCACGCCCTGAGAGTCGCAACGCGTCGCCCTCGGCCGCGTCTCTCGCCACTCGATCCCTCGACGGGCCGTCGACGGGGGCCCCACGGGGGAAGCGACGAACCGATTGACCGCCGGCTCATCCACCTCAACAAGGCGCCCCCCCCCCACCCCCCCCGCCTCCACCACCCTCCACTACTTCACCTCCACGCATCCATCACGGCGGCGCCCATCAGCGTGACGGTGCCAGATCCATCCCTCCGTCTCACCGCCGGTCTCACCGCCGTGGCCGCCGCCGCCGCCGCCGCCCGCGGTGTCGGGCGTCGCGTTACGGCGCCGCGCCCAACACTGTCGCCGCGTGCCGTCCTGACGATTGGTCACCGGTGTCAACGCGCCCGGGGATCACTCGCTCGGTCGGTCGCTCAGTCGGTCGCTCGCTCGATCGATCGATCGCTGGGGTTTGAATGTCCCCCCGCGTTCGTGTCGCCCGCGCACTTGCTCGTCCGTCCGTCCGTCCGCGCGTGTGCTCCTCGTCGGCGTGTGCCCGTTTCCGTGCTCCCGTGCGTGTGTCCACACACGTGTGTCTACACACGTGTGTGGACACACGTGTGTCTACACGTGTAGACACACAAGTGTGTCCACGTGTCCGCGCATCCATGCCTGTCTCCATGCTCGTGTCCGTGCGTGCGTGTGTATGTGTGTGTGTGTGCGTTCGTTGTGTACGGGTGTCCGCTTGTCCGCGTGTGTCGGTGTGTCCGCGTGTGTCCGCGTGTCCGCGTGTGTCGGTGTGTCCGCGTGTGTCCGCGTGTCCGCGTGTGTCGGCGCGTCTCCACGTCCGTTGCGTCGCGACGTGCCGCCGCCAGGTGTCGAGCGGCGAGCGGAACCGCTCGGTGGACGTGCGGAACGAGACGCGGCGCTGGGCTCGTGTCGACGGCCTGGAGCCGGCCACGCGCTACGCCGTGTGGGTGGCGGCCTACACCGACACGCCGGCCGCGGGCCTCGCCGGGCCGCCCGTCTCCGTGCTCACGCCGCAGGCAGGTGGGTGCGGCCGCTGGGCACGCGACGGCCAAAAGGCCGTCACCCCCCGCAAGGCCGTCGGGGGCCGGGCGTCCGTTAGCGAGCGGCGTCACCACCTGTGAAGGCCGGCACCGCACACGTCGGGGGGGGGGGGGTGGGTGGGCAGCGCCGCGCCCGGCCGCCTTTGTTTCCCCAGTGGGCGATGTTTACTACACACACCGCACCAGGTACTCATTTGAGGCTGAGTCGACCTAGGGGAAGCCCAGGAAGCAGTTCAGATGATCGTCACCGGTGGTGGCCGTGAGCGGGAAAGCGAACTTGGGTTGCCGGGTTCGTAGCGCAGCGTAGCGCTAACCGCCACGCACACACGCACGTACAGTACCTACGCACAATTGCACTTACCTACGCACACACACACGCGCACACACACGCGCGTACCTACACACACACACGTGCACCTACACACACACACGTGCACACACACACACGTTCACACACACACATTCACACACATGCACACACGTGCACACGCACACGTTCACACACGCACACGTTCACACACACACGCACACGTTCACACACACACACGCGCACGTTCACACACACACACGTTCACACACACGCGCACGTTCACACACACGCGCACGTTCACACACACGCGCACACACACACACAGAAAGCCACCGACGTCCCCGGGGCGTCGTCGAAGCCGACACTCGGTAACTCGACCGCGGTGCGGAGAGTGGCAACATCGCCCCCATTGCATCTCCTCGTCCTCGCCACTCTCATGGGGTGACGGGGAGCCTGGTTGGGGGGGGGGCGTATTGATTTTAATATTCTCTTGCTGGTGTTCAAGGGCTTCAAGGTTCTTAGCCTGGGGTGCATCTCCCTGGAGGGTGCGAGGTGCCCTGTCTGGGGAAGCGGGGACATGGTCAGATTCTTTTTTTCACAATATGATTCATCGAAACATATAAAGTCATGGCAACGTGAGCACGCAGCTCACTTCGTTTCATCAACCCCCCCTATGTGGTTATTAACATCGTACTTTTTTTACGCTTGAGAATCAAAGGGGAGCAAGGCTGCAGTAAAGTTTAAGAACTATTGAACTACACTATACACTACACTATACACTACTATACACTACACTATAGACTACACTATAGACTACACTATACTATGCACTATACTATACACTATACTATACACTATACTATACACTACACTATACACTACTATACACTAGACTATACACTACACTATATACTATACACTACACTATACACTACACTATATACTATACACTACACTATACATTATACTATATACTATACACTACACTATACACTACACTATACACTACACTACACTATACACTACACTATACACTACACTATACACTACACTATACACTACACTATACACTACACTATACACTACACTATACACTATACTATACACTACACTATACACTACACTATACACTATACACTACACTATACACTACACTATACACTACCCTATACACTATACACTACACTATACACTAGATTACTATACACTACACTATACACTACACTACTATATATTACACTACTATACACTACACACGACAACACTATACGATACACTATACACTACACTATACACTACACTAGTGGTTCTGAACCTGGGGTGCACTTGGCACCCCCTGGGGAATGCGAGATGCCCTTTCTGGGGGGTGCGAGACATGGCCAGACTTTTTTAGAAGAAACAATCGAAAACACAAATTAAGCACGGGGCAATGTAAGTAACAACTTACTTTGTTTCACCAAATCCTCTATGTAGTTGTAACATTGTACTTTGTTTTTTACTAATGGGCACCAAAGGGGAGCAAGGCCACAGTCAAAGTTAAAAGAACCACTGCACACTTCTACACACTACTACACACTACACTCCAACGAATTATTACTGGCACACTACTACACACTACTACACACTGCACTACACACTACTACGAATTATTACTGGCCAAGACTCGTGAGAGAATCGATCGAAATTGAGAAGAATTCAAATAATTTCAACCGCTGTGATATCTACAGACTCGGCGCAGCCTGGAAGTGTATTCATAAGTAATACACATTGCAATTCCTTACAGGTGAGTCACATCCTAAGTGGCTGATTACTGATCTATTACATAATATCATACACCGCCACTGCCACCTCCGCCTCTGATTTCAAATCCTGATGGGGTTCAACAATGATGACATCATCATCCTGCACTATTTAAGATCGGAAGCAGGTGGATGGCTTCCCTAGTCTGGCAAATCGCCCGAAGATTCTGGATGTAATTACCAGCGAAACGTCATCCTGCTCAAATTGTAAATGTCGTGGATCCACTCTTCACCACACCGGTGGGCTGAAGTTGTGAACTATTTGTCTTTTTCTTCTTTGGTTCTTTCGGTAAAGTCACGTAGAATGAGAATAAAATAATAAATTGATAAAATAAAATAACACAATAATATTCAATAATAATAATATTCTGAGAATATTTGGCGTCTTCTGGTCCAACACCAGTGGAGACGAGGCTCTAAGAAAAGCTGTCTCGGGTGTGGACCAATCAAATTCAAGGACAGTGCATATTATTATCAGATTTGTCTCTTTTGTTTGCATTTTGACTGCTTGTGTTGTGGTTATTGCAAACATGATGCCTTGAATAATGGTGTCAGTTTTTGTGCCAGTTAAAAGGGTAAAACCTATTACTATATCCACTATTGTCTTGATTTGAAGCTTTCGTGACTGCAGGAATCCATACTCTTTGGTTCTGTTCGGTAGAGTCACGTAGGTAGAAAATTTGATCCTGCGACTCTCCGAGTTGCATTATTAGGTTGGATGTCTGTGTATTGACGGGCTTGATGTCCTTCCCGCTCAGCCACCGATGCTGCTATCCTCTCACAAAACAATAGCCACTTCCACAGCCTCAGGCAGACCATCTCTAGCCCCCGCCGCCCTCTTACCCTTGAGGCTGCACCCATCTCAGGCCTACATAAGGCCTTGTTCCAGTAGCTTTCACTCTCTCTCTCACCTGAAGACGGTCGCCTGTGTTGCGATCGAAACGTCGTGATCTTTTACTAATTTTCTATCTACGTGACCTTACCGAAAGAACCAAAGAGTCACTGTGCACTATACATGACCTTAAATGGACTTCTTGCATCCTCCCTACACTCGTGACCTCCTCCAGCCGTACACCGCATGGAGGTCGTGAAGATCCTCAGAGTGTGCATCGCTCACCGTTCCCCACGGTCGCTCGGCTTCACCCACGGCGGGGCGGTGCCGCGGTGCCTTTGCCACCGTGGCACCGGGACGAGCTCCCCGTTTCCGCCCCCCCCCCCCACACCCCCCTTGGAGGTCAGAGATGCATCGTCAAATGTCGACTTAAAAACTAAAATGGCCCTTAGTCTTCTCTCTCTCTTCGGTTAATGTCGGAAACGTCTCTCTTACCCCTTTCCTTTCCTCGGCCGATGCCAAGCAACTTTTGTCCGTCTTTTTCCACGCATGACAATTCATGAATTGGACGAGCGTGAATTATCATTATCGCTCGTGATTATCATTCCCCTTGTTCTCGAGAGGGCCACTACCAACCCAACCACCCACAACTCTGCGGGGGTAGAACTGTGGACCCACAGACTCACGTAGAGACCCATAGACTCACATCGAGACCCACAGACTCGCATAGAGACCCGTAGACTCACATAGAGACCCTTAGACTCACATAGAGACCCTTAGACTCACATAGACCCATAGACTCACATAGAGACCCACAGACTCACAGAGACCCACAGACTCACATAGAGAACCACAGACTCACATAGACCCACAGAGACCCACAAATTCAAAGAGACCCATAGACTTGCATAGAGACCTATAGACTCACATAGAGATCCACAGACTCCAATAGAAACCTATAGACTCACATAAAGACCCATAGACTTGCGTAGAGACCAACAGACTCACATAGAGACCCATAGACTCGCATAGAGACCCATAGACTCGCATAGAGACCCATAGACTCACATAGAGACCCACAGACTCCAATAGAAACCCATAGACTCACACAAAGACCCATAGACTCACATAGACCAATAGACTCACATAGATCCATAGACTTGTGTAGAGACCGATAGACTCACATAGAGACCCACAGAGACCCACAGAGACCCACAAATTCAAAGAGACTCATAGACTCACATAGAGACCCACAGACTCACATAGAGACCCATAGACTTTCATAGAGACCCATAGACTTTCATAGAGACCCATAGACTTTCATAGAGACACATAGACTTTCATAGAGACCCATAGACTTACGTGATGGAACCTGACTTAAGAGCTCCTTAGCGCACAGGGCACTTCAAAATAAACTTAAACTAAACTGGAACACAGAGAATCACATAGAGAATCCTACAGACTACCATAGAGACCCTACAGGCTGATCAGTGGAGAGGATTTGGCCAATCAGTGGAGAGAAGTAGGCCGATAAGTGGAGAGGAGTTGGCCGATCAGTGGAGAGGAGTTGGCCGATCAGTGGAGATGAGTTGGCCAATCAGTGGAGAGGAGTTGGCCGATAAGTGGAGAGGAGTTGGCCGATCAGTGGAGAGGAGTTGGCCAATCAGTGGAGAGGAATTGGCCGATCAGTGGAGATGAGTTGGCCAATCAGTGGAGAGGAGTTGGCCAATCAGTGGAGAGGAATTGGCCGATCAGTGGAGAGAAGTTGGCCGATCGGTGGCGAGTTCACCGATCGGCGAAGAGGAGTTCGCCGATGGGTGGAGAGTTTGCGATCAGTGAGTTTGCGATCAGTGGAAAGTTCGTTGATTGGTGGAAAGTTCGCCGATCGGTGGAGAGGAGCTTGCGAGTCGCGACCCCGGGTGGCGGCGATTCCTGCACAGTAACGCATCGTGCAGAAGTACCGTGCACCACTCTAAACCGCACCCCGCCCACGATCGCAAATCTTTCTTCATCCCGGGGGAATCCGATGAGCTGCGAAGCTCTTGTTCACGCACGTCCAGCCAGTTTCACGGACGTCCTCCGACTGGGCCGCGGAGGAATACACGCGCCGTCGTCGTCATCATCATCATAATCGTCGTCGCCGTTCACGGTGAGCAAACGTTTTTTTTTTAGTTGCTTCTTATTCAAACTGCGTTGGACGAAAGGCGGCGGTGACCCCAGCGTGTAGGAGCCAAGCCCGTGACCTCCGACCCCTGCGGCACCACCTCCCCCCCCACCCTTCCCCGGCAGCCCCCGTGGACGCCCCCACGCTACTGGCGCCCGAGCTGCTGGCCGACTCGGTGACGCGGCTGCGGCTGGCGTTCTCGGCGCCGGCGCGGCCCAACGACACAGCCCTGGCGTACCAGGTGTCGGTGCGAGAAGTGGGGGGCGCCGCGGGAGGGGAATCGGGGGGGGGCTCCTCCTCCTCGTCGTCCCCCGCCGTGGTGCAGAACGTGACGGCGCTGGCGCAGAGCGACCGGCTGCAGGCGGAGGTGCTCGGCCTCAAGGGCGGGCGCAACTACAGCCTCGCGGTGAGCTCGCTCGCTCGCACGCTCAGTCACTCGTTCAATCGCTCGCTCGCTCGCTCACTCGTTCGTCCACTCGCACGCTCGTTGACTCATTAGCTCTCTCACTCGCTCGCTCTCTCACTCGCTCGCTATCTCACTCGCTCTCTCACTCGCTCGCTCTCTCGCTCGCTCTCTCACTCGCACTCTCACTCGCTCGCTCTCTCACTCGCTCTCTCACTCGCTCGCTCTCTCGCTCGCTCTCTCGCTCGCTCTCTCACTCGCGCACTCGTTGACTCATTAGCTCTCTCACTAGATCGCTCTCTCGCTCGCTCTCTCGCTCGCTCGTTGACTCATTCGCTCTCACACTCGATCGCTCTCTCTCTCACTCGTTCGTTGACTCATTCGCTCTCACACTCGATCGCTCTCTCACTCGCTCGCTCGTTGACTCATTCGCTCTCACACTCGATCGCTCTCTCACTCGCTCGCTCGTTGACTCATTCGCTCTCACACTCGATCGCTCTCTCACTCGCTCGCTCACTTGCTCACTCTCTTCCTAGCTCGCTTACTCGCTCTCTCACTCGCTCGCTTACTCACTCGCTCGTTCACTCATTCGCTCGCTCTCTCACTAGTTCTTTTACTCATTCACTCACTCGCTCACGCTGTCAGTCGCTAATTTACTCACTCGCTCACTGACTCTCTCACCGACTAGCTCGCTTACTCGCTCACTCGCTCACATGGTCAGTCACATGGTCAGTCACTCGCTTACTCGCTCACTCGCTCACATGGTCTGTCACTAACTTACTCACTCACATGGTGTGTCACTCACTCAGTCACTCGCTAACTTACTCACTCACATTGTCTGTCACTCACTCAGTGACTCACTAACTTACTCACTCACATGGTCTGTCACTCACTAACTTACTCACTCACATGGTGTGTCACTCACTCAGTCACTCGCTAACTTACTCACTCACATGGTCTGTCACTCACTCAGTCACTCACGTACTCACTCACCCGCTCACATGGTCTGTCACTCACTCAGTCACTCACTAACTTACTCACTCACATGGTCTGTCACTCACTCAGTCACTCACTTACTCGCTCACATGGCCTGTCACTCGCTCACTCGCTCGCTCGTTCACTCAATTGGCTCTCCACAGTCGCTCCTCACCCTCACCGCGCTCACCATTCCGCCGTGTGTAGGTGCGTGCGGTGAACGGGGCGGGTCCTGGGCCCTGGTCCGGTGAGAGAGTGGTGAGCACGGGCATCATGGGTGAGTGCCGCACAGGGGAATTTGACCACTCACCACTCGTTCACTGCTCACTGCTCACTCTCTCACCACTTGCCACTCGCTCACTGCTCACCACTGACTCACTGCTCACCACTCAATCACTCCTCACCACTCACTCACTGCTTACCAACCACTCACTGCTCACCACTCACTGCTCACCACTCACTGCTCACTACTCATCACTCACTCACTACTCATCATTCACTCACTACTCATCACTCACTCACTACTCACTGATTACCACTCGCTCACCACTCACTGCTCACCACTCACTCACTACTCATTACTCACTCACTGCTCACCATTCACTCACCACTCGCTCACTTTTGTCTGTGTTGTGGTAGTGGTTATTATTGTGGTGGTGGTTGTTGAAGTTGTTGTCGTGGTGGTTGTTGAAGTTGTTGTGGTGGTGGTTGACGTTGTTTTTGTGATGATGGTTAAAGTTCTTGTCGTGGTGGTTGTTGAAGTAGTTGTCGTGGTGGTGGTTGAAGTTGTTTTTGTGGTGGTGGTTGAAGTTGTTGTGGTGATGATTGTTGTTAAAGTTGTTGTCGTGGTGGTTGTTGAAGTTGTTGTCGTGGTGGTGGTTGAAGTTATTGTTGTGGTGATGGTTGTTGTTAAAGTTGTCGTGGTGGTGGTTGAAGTTATTGTTGTGGTGATGGTTGTTGTTAAAGTTGTCGTGGTGGTGGTTGAAGTTGTTGTTGTGGTGATGGTTGTTATTAAAGTTGTTGTCGTGGTGGTTGTTGAAGTTGTTGTTGTGGTGATGGTTGTTAAAGTTGTCGTGGTGGTGGTTGAAGTTGTTGTCGTGGTGGTGGTTGAAGTTGTTGTCGTGGTGGTTGAAGTTGTTGTTGTGGTGGTGGTTGAAGTTGTTTTTGTGGTGATGGTTGTTGTTAAAGTTGTTGTGGTTGAAATTGTTGTCGTGGTTGTTGTTAAAGTTGTTGTCGTGGTGGTGGTTAAAGTTGTTGTCGTGGTGGTTGTTAAAGTTGTTGTCGTGGTGGTGGTTAAAGTTGTTGTCGTGGTGGTTGTTAAAGTTGTTGTCGTGGTGGTTGTTAAAGTTGTTGTCGTGGTGGTGGTTAAAGTTGTTGTCGTGGTGGTGGTTAAAGTTGTTGTCGTGGTGGTTGTTAAAGTTGTTGTCGTGGTGGTGGTTAAAGTTGTTGTCGTGGTGGTTGTTGAAGTTGTTGTCGTGGTGGTGGTTGAAGTTGTTGTTGTGGTGATGGTTGTTGTTAAAGTTGTTGTCGTGGTGGTTGTTGAAGTTGTTGTCGTGGTGGTGGTTGAAGTTGTTGTTGTGGTGATGATTGTTGTTAAAGTTGTTGTCGTGGTGGTGGTTAAAGTTGTTGTCGTGGTGGTGGTTGAAGTTGTTGTTGTGGTAATGATTGTTGTTAAAGTTGTTGTCGTGGTGGTTGTTGAAGTTATTGTTGTGGTGGTGGTTGAAGTTGTTGTTGTGGTGATGATTGTTGTTAAAGTTGTTGTCGTGGTGGTTGTTGAAGTTATTGTTGTGGTGGTTGTTGAAGTTGTTGTCGTGGTGGTGGTTGAAGTTGTTGTTGTGGTGATGATTGTTGTTAAAGTTGTTGTCGTGGTGGTGGTTAAAGTTGTTGTCGTGGTGGTGGTTGAAGTTGTTGTTGTGGTAATGATTGTTGTTAAAGTTGTTGTCGTGGTAATGGTTGTTGTTAAAGTTGTTGTCGTGGTGGTGGTTGTCGTTGTGCCCCCCCCCCCAGCCCCGCCGGTGCCGCTGGGGTTGCCCGTGGTGGCGCGCCGTGCCGACGGCTCCCGCGCCGTCACGGCCGACACGGTGGCGCTCGCCGCTCCGGGTTGCCTCTTCAGCGACGAGCATGGCCCCCTCGCACACATCCACACCATCGTGCTGGAGGCCGGGGGTAGGGGGCACGGGGGGGGCACGGGGGGCACGGGGGGGGGCATGGGGGGGGCACGGGGGGGGACACGGGGGGGGCACGGGGGGAGACACGGGGGGGCACGGGGGGCACGGGGGGCACGGGGGGGGCACGGGGGGGGACACGGGGGGGCACGGGGGGGGCACGTGGGAAGGACACGGGGGAAGGACAAGGGGGGGGAGGGGGACACGGGGGGGCACGGAGGGGGGGGCACGGGGACACGGTCGGTGAGATTCAGGAGGGACACGGGGGAGACATGGGGGGGGCAGACAGTGGGGACACGTGGGAGACAGTGGGGACACGTGGGAGACATGGGGGAGACACAGGAAGGACACGGGGGGAGACACCAGGGGGGGGAGGGAGACAGTGGGGACACGTGGGAGACAGTGGGGACACGTGAGAGACAGTGGGGACACGTGGGAGACAGTGGGGACACGTGGGAGACAGTGGGGACACGTGGGAGACAGTGGGGACACGTGGGAGACAGTGGGGACACGTGGGAGACAGTGGGGACACGTGGGAGACACATGGACCCTCACCGGGCGACATGTCCCCCCCCCCCTCCCATCCCCCCAGCCGTAGCGGACGAGCCGCTGGCTACGTGGCACGAGGCCTACTTTGGCCAGCGGCCGCGCCCGTACGTGGCCACCGCAGAGGCCGTGGCGACCGCCTGCCGGGCCCAGCGGGGGTGGGCCCAGCAGGGGAGGGCCCAGCGGGCCACCGAGCCCGTCCTCGTCGTGGGAGGCGACCAGACGTGCCGGCAGAAGGCACGCACCGACCAGGTGTGCAACGGGCCGCTCAAGCCCGGGAGAGCTTACCTGTGAGTGGGGGGCAGGGAGGGGGACATTCACCCTCGTGCACTCGCCCAGAACACTCACCTGTACACTCACCTCCACACTCATACACTCACCTGTACACTCACCTGTACACTCACCTCCACACTCATACACTCACCTATACACTCACCTGTACACTCATACACTCACCTGTACACTCACCTGTACACTCACCTCCACACTCATACACTCATACACTCACCTGTACACTCACCTGTACACTCACCTCCACACTCATACACTCACCTGTACACTCACCTCCACACTCATACACTCACCTGTACACTCACCTCCACACTCATACACTCACCTGTACACTCACCTGTACACTCACCTGCACACTCATACACTCACCTGTACACTCACTTCCACACTCACCTGTACACTCACCTGTACACTCATACACTCACCTGTACACTATGTGGTGGATTGTTAACGACACGTACATTTTGCGCGACGATCTAACCCAACAAAAACAACGTCATCATGAATAATATAAGAACCGGAATATTTTACGTATGCTGCACGAGGAATCCGATGAGCTACGAAGCTCTTTACTCACACGATGTCCGTTAGGGACACGGGGTCAGAACGTCACAACGACAAACGCAGAGTACAAAACGGCGATGGTAGCGCAGAGTACAAGAACGGTAAAGAAACCGCCCAACACACGCAAGTTAAACCATCTCCATCCTACCAGGATAATCACACTGAGGTATTCACTTATCGGGCATGAAAGCCTCTTCCTGCTCGTCATACCACTACGCGTTGGCCATTTGTTGTCAATCACCGATAGGGGGAGCAGCAGTGGCCACTGCATTTTGATGCCATCAGTAGGTCCATCCCATGTCTATCTAAGCAGTGATGGCATCAGGATGTCTATCCCATGTCTATCTAAGGAGTGATGGCATCAGGATTCCATCCCATGTCTATCCAAGGTGTGATGGCATCAGGATATCCATCCCATGTCTATCTAAGCAGTGATGGCATCAGGAGTCTATCCCATGTCTATCTAAGCAGTGATGGCATCAGGATGTCTATCCCATGTCTATCTAACCAGTGATGGCATCAGGATGTCTATCCCATGTCTATCTAAGCAGTGATGGCATAAGGATGTCTATCCCATGTCTATCTAAGCAGTGATGGCATCAGGATGTCTATCCCATGTCTATCTAAGGAGTGATGGCATCAGGATGTCTATCCCATGTCTATTTAAGCAGTGATGGCATCAGGATGTCTATCCCATGTCTATCTAAGGAGTGATGGCATCAGGATGTCTATCCCATGTCTATCTAAGCAGTGATGGCATCAGGATGTCTATCCCAAGTCTATCTAAGGAGCGATGTTATCATGATGTCCATACCATGTCTATCTAAGGAGTGATGGCATCAGGATGTCTATCCCATGTCTATTTAAGCAGTGATGGCATCAGGATGTCTATCCCATGTCTATCTAAGGAGTGATGGCATCAGGATGTCTATCCCATGTCTATCTAAGGAGTAGTCCCATCAGGATGTCCATCCCATGTCTATCTAAGCAGTGATGGCATCAGGATGTCTATCCCATGTCTATCTAAGGAATGATGGCATCAGGATGTCTATCCCATGTCTATCTAAGGAGTGATCCCATTAGGATGTCTATCCCATGTCTATCTAAGGAGTGATGGTATCAGGATGTCTATCCCATGTCTATCTAAGGAGTGATGGCATCAGGATATCTATCCCATGTCTATCTAAGCAGTGATGTCATCAGGATGTCTATCCCATGTCTATCTAAGCAGTGATGGCATCATGATATCTATCCCATGTCTATCTAAGCAGTGATGCCATCAGGATGTCTATCCCATGTCTATATAAGCAGTGATGGCATCAGGATGTCTATCCCAAGTCTATCTAAGCAGTGATGGTATCAGGATGTCTATCCCATGTCTATCTAAGGAGTGATGGCATCAGGATGTCTATCCCATGTCTATCTAAGCAGTGATGGCATCAGGATATCTATCCCATGTCTATCTAAGCAGTGATGCCATCAGGATGTCTATCCCATGTCTATCCAAGCAGTGATGGCATCAGTAGGTCGATCCCATGTCTATCTAAGGAGTGATGGCATCAGGATATCTATCCCATGTCTATCTAAGGAGTGATGGCATCAGGATATCTATCCCATGTCTATCTAAGGAGTGATGGCACCAGGATGTCTATCCCATGTCTATCCAAGGAGTGATGGCATCAGGATGTCTATCCCATGTCTATCTAAGCAGTGATGGCATCAGTGTGTCTATCCCATGTCTATCTAAGCAGTGATGGCATCAGGATGTCCATCCCATGTCTATCTAAGCAGTGATGGGGTCAGGATGTCCATCCCATGTATATCCAAGGAGTGATGTTATCAGGATGTCTATCCCATGTCTATCTAAACAGTGATGGCATCAGTAGGTCCATCCCATGTCTATCTAAGGAGTGATGCCATAAGGATTTCCTTCGCATGTCTATCTAAGGAGTGATGCCATCAGGATGTCTATCCCATGTCTATCTAAGGAGTGATGCTATCAGCATGACTATCCCATGTCTATATAAGGAGTGATGGCATCAGGATGTCTATCCCATGTCTATCTAAGCAGTGATGGCATCAGGATATCTATCCCATGTCTATCTAAGCAGTGATGCCATCATGATGTCTATCCCATGTCTAACGAAGGAGTGATGGCATCAGGATGTCTATCCCAAGTCTATCAAAGGAAAGATGGCATCACGATGTCTATCCCATGTCTATCTAAGGAGTGATGGCATCAGGATGTCTATCCCATGTCTATCTAAGCAGTGATGGCATCAGGATGTCTATCCCATGTCTATCTAAGGAGTGATGGCATCAGGATATCCATCCCATGTCTATCTAAGCAGTGATGGCATCAGGATGTATATCCCATCTGTATCTAAGCAGTGATGGCATCAGGATATCCATCCCATGTCTATCTAAGCAGTGATGTCATCAGGATATCTATCTCATGTCTATCTAAGGAGTGATGGCATCAGGATGTCCATCCCATGTCTATCTAAGCAGTGATGGCATCAGGATGTCTATCCCATGTCTATCTAAGGAGCGATGTTATCAGGATGTCCATCCCATGTCTATCTAAGGAGTGATGGCATCAGGATGTCCATCCCATGTCTATCTAAGCAGCGATGTTATCAGGATGTCTATCCCATGTCTATCTAAGCAGTGATGGCATCAGGATGTCCATCCCATGTCTATCTAAGCAGTGATGGCATCAGGATGTCCGTCCCGTGTCTATCTAAGCAGTGATGGCATCAGGATATCTATCCCACATCTATCTAAAGAGTGATGGCATCCGGATGTCTATCCCATTTGTATCTAAGCAGTGATGGCATCAGGATATCTATCCCATATCTATCTAAGCAGTGATGGCATCAGTAGGTCTATCTCATGTCTATCTAAGCAGTGATGGCATCAGGATGTCTATCCCATGTCTATCTAAGGAGTGATGGCATCAGTAGGTCTATCCCATGTCTATCTAAGCAGTGATGGCATCAGGATGTCCATCCCATGTCTATCTAAGCAGTGATGGCATCAGGATGTCCGTCCCGTGTCTATCTAAGCAGTGATGGCATCAGGATATCTATCCCACATCTATCTAAAGAGTGATGGCATCCGGATGTCTATCCCATTTGTATCTAAGCAGTGATGGCATCAGGATATCTATCCCATATCTAAGCAGTGATGGCATCAGTAGGTCTATCTCATGTCTATCTAAGCAGTGATGGCATCAGGATGTCTATCCCATGTCTATCTAAGGAGTGATGGCATCAGTAGGTCTATCCCATGTCTATCTAAGCAGTGATGGCATCAGGATGTCCATCCCATGTCTATCTAAGCAGTGATGGCATCAGGATGTCCGTCCCGTGTCTATCTAAGCAGTGATGGCATCAGGATGTCTATCCCATGTCTATCTAAGGAGTGATGGCATCAGTAGGTCTATCCCATGTCTATCTAAGCAGTGATGGCATCAGGATGTCCATCCCATGTCTATCTAAGCAGTGATGGCATCAGGATGTCCGTCCCGTGTCTATCTAAGCAGTGATGGCATCAGGATGTCTATCCCATGTCTATCTAAGCAGTGATGGCATCAGGAGGTCCATCACATGTCTATCTAAGCAGTGATGGCATCAGTAGGTCTATACCATGTCTATCTAAGCAGTGATGGTATCAGGATGTCTATCCCATGTCTATCTAAGGAGTGATGGTATCAGGATGACTATCCCATGTCTAAGCATAGATGGCATCAGGAGTCCATCCCATGTCTATCTAAGCAGTGATGGCATCAGGATGTCTATCCCATGTCTATCTAAGGAGTGATGGTATCAGGATGTCTATCACATGTCTATCTAAGGAGTGATGGCATCAGTAGGTCCATCCCATGTCTATCTAAGGAGTGATGGCATCAGGATGTCCATCCCATGTCTATCTAGGGAGTGATGGCATCAGGATGTCTATCCCATGTCTATCTAAGCAGTGATGGTATCAGGATGTCCATCCCATGTCTATCTAAGGAGTGATGGCATCAGGATGTCTTTCCCATGTCTATCTAAGGAGTGATGGCATCAGGATGTCTATCCTATGTCTATCTAAGGAGTGATGGCATCAGAATGTCTATCCCATGTCTATCTAAGCAATGATGCATCAGGAGTCCATCCCATGTCTATCTAAGGAGTGATGGCATCAGGATGTCTATCCCATGTCTATCTAAGGAGTGATGGCATCAGGATGTCCATCCCATGTCTATCTAAGGAGTGATGGCATCAGGATGTCTATCCCATGTCTATCTAGGCAGTGATGGCATCAAGATGTCTATCCCATGTCTATCTAAGGAGTGACGGCATCAGGATGTCTATCCCATGTCTATCTAAGCAGTGATGGCATCAGTAGGTCTATCCCATGTCTATCTAAGCAGTGATGGCATCAGGAGTCCATTCCATGTCTGTCTAAGCAGTGATGGCATTAGGATGTCTATCCCATGTCTATCTAAGCAGTGATGGCATCAGGATGTCCATCCCATGTCTATCTAAGGAGTGATGGTATCAGGATGTCCATCCCATGTCTATCTAAGCAGTGATGGCATCAGGATGTCTATCCCATGTCTATATAAGGAGTGATGGCATCAGGATGTCTATCCCATGTCTATCTCAGGAGTGATGACATCAGGATATCTATCCCATGTCTCTCTAAGGAGTGATGGCATCAGGATGTCCATCCCATGTCTATCTAAGCAGTGATGGCATCAGGATGTCTATCCCATGTCTATCTAAGCAGTGATGGCATCAGGATGTCTATCCCATGTCTATCTAAGCAGTGATGGCATCAGGATGTCTATCCCATGTCTATCTAAGCAGTGATGGCATCAGGAGGTCTATCCCATGTCTCTCGAAGCAGTGATGGCATCAGTAGGTCTATACCATGTCTATCTAAGCAGTGATGGCATCAGGATGTCTATCCCATGTCTATCTAAGGAGTGATGGTATCAGGATGACTATCCCATGTCTATCTAAGCAGTGATGGCATCAGGAGTCCATCCCATGTCTATCTAAGCAGTGATGGCATCAGGATGTCTATCCCATGTCTATCTAAGGAGTGATGGTATCAGGATGTCTATCCCATGTCTATCTAAGGAGTGATGGCATCAGTAGGTCCATCCCATGTCTATCTAAGCAGTGATGGCATCAGGATGTCCATCCCATGTCTATCTATGGAGTGATGGCATTAGGATGTCTATCCCATGTCTATCTAAGCAGTGATGGTATCAGGATGTCCATCCCTTATCTATCTGATGAGTTATGGCATCAGGATGTCTATCCCATGTCTATCTAAGGAGTGATGGCATCAGGATGTCCATCCCATGTCTATCTAAGCAGTGATGGCATCAGGATGTCTATCCCATGTCTATCTAAGCAATGATGGCATCAGGATGTCTATCCCATGTCTATCTAAGCAGTGATGGCATCAGGATGTCTATCCCATGTCTATCTAAGCAGTGATGGCATCAGGATGTCCATCCCATGTCTATCTAAGGAGTGATGGTATCAGGATGTCCATCCCATGTCTATCTAAGCAGTGATGGCATCAGGATGTCTATCCCATGTCTATCTAAGGAGTGATGGCATCAGGATGTCTATCCCATGTCTATCTCAGGAGTGATGACATCAGGATGTCTATCCCATGTCTATCTAAGGAGTGATGGCATCAGGATGTCCATCCCATGTCTATCTAAGCAGTGATGGCATCAGGATGTCTATCCCATGTCTATCTAAGCAGTGATGGCATCAGGATGTCTATCCCATGTCTATCTAAGCAGTGATGGCATCAGGATGTCTATCCCATGTCTATCTAAGCAGTGATGGCATCAGGAGGTCTATCCCATGTCTATCTAAGCAGTGATGGCATCAGTAGGTCTATACCATGTCTATCTAAGCAGTGATGGCATCAGGATGTCTATCCCATGTCTATCTAAGGAGTGATGGTATCAGGATGACTATCCCATGTCTATCTAAGCAGTGATGGCATCAGGAGTCCATCCCATGTCTATCTAAGGAGTGATGGTATCAGGATGTCTATCCCATGTCTATCTAAGGAGTGATGGCATCAGTAGGTCCATCCCATGTCTATCTAAGCAGTGATGGCATCAGGATGTCCATCCCATGTCTATCTATGGAGTGATGGCATCAGGATGTCTATCCCATGTCTATCTAAGCAGTGATGGTATCAGGATGTCCATCCCATATCTATCTAATGAGTGATGGCATCAGGATGTCTATCCCATGTCTATCTAAGGAGTGATGGCATCAGGATGTCCATCCCATGTCTATCTTAGCAGTGATGGCATCAGGAGTCCATCCCATGTCTATCTAAGCAGTGATGGCATCAGGAGTCCATCCCATGTCTATCTAAGCAGTGATGGCATCAGGTCCATCCCATGTCTATCTAAGCAGTGATGGCATTAGGAGTCCATCCCATGTCTATCTAAGGAGTGATGGCATCAGGATATCTATCCCATGTCTATCTAAGGAGTGATGGCATCAGGATGTCTATCCCATGTCTAACTAAGCAGTGATGGCATCAGGATGTCTATCCCATGTCTATCTAAGCAGTGATGGCATCAGGATGTATCTCCCATGTCTATCTAAGCAGTGATGGCATCAGTAGGTCTATCCCATGTCTATCTAAGCAGAGATGGCATCAGGATGTCTATCCCATGTCTATCTAAGCAGTGATGGCATCAGGATGTCTATCCCATGTCTATCTAAGCAGTGATGGCATCAGCAGTCCATCCCATCCCTCCACTCATCGCTCACGGAAGATGTCCGGCCGAAACGGGGAACCAATCCAGCCTCAAATCACCGTTCTTTACCCGCGAGTTCACGACTCTGGCCCTCCGAGCTCGCAAGGGTGAGGAGTGGCACTGCGCATTCATCACTAGGAGCCGCTGCTGCTGCTGCTGCTGATGATGTCGTTGTTGTTGTTGTTGACGTAATGCATCCCAGGTTCAAGTTTCGAGGCATCAACATCCTGGGACAGTACACGGATTCGCTTTACTCTGAGCGCATCAGCACCCTGGGTGAGTCAGTGCGGTACACGCACTCGCTGTAGTCGGAGCTCATCAGCACGCCGGGTGAGTCAGTGTGGTACACGCACTCGCTGTGGTCGGAGCTCATCAGCACGCCGGGTGAGTCAGTGTGGTACACGCACTCGCTGTAGTCGGAGCTCATCAGCACGCCGGGTGAGTCAGTGTGGTACACGGACTCGCTGTAGTCGGAGCTCATCAGCACCCTGGGTGAGTCAGTGCGGTACACGCACTCGCTGTAGTCGGAGCTCATCAGCACGCCGGGTGAGTCAGTGTGGTACACGCACTCGCTGTAGTCGGAGCTCATCAGCACGCCGGGTGAGTCAGTCCGATACACGGACTCGCTGCAGTCGGAGCTCATCAGCACGCCGGGTGAGTCAGTCTGATACACGGACTCGCTGTAGTCGGAGCTCATCAGCACGCCGGGTGAGTCAGTCCGATACACGGACTCGCTGTGGTCGGAGGTCATCAGCATGCCGGGTGAGTCAGTGCGGTACACGCACTCACAGTAGTCGGAGCTCATCAGCACGCCGGGTGAGTCAGTCTGATACACGGACTCGCTCTGCTCAGAGCTCATCAGCACGCCGGGTGAGTCAGTCTGATACACGCACTCGCTGTCGTCGGAGCTCATCAGCACGCCGGGTGAGTCAGTCTGATACACGGACTCGCTGTAGTCGGAGCTCATCAGCACGCCGGGTGAGTCAGTCTGATACACGCACTCGCTTTACTCTGAGCGCATCAGCACGCCGGGTGAGTCAGTGTGGTACACGCACTCGCTGTCGTCGGAGCTCATCAGCACGCCGGGTGAGTCAGTGCGGTACACGCACTCGCTGTAGTCGGAGCTCATCAGCACGCCGGGTGAGTCAGTGCGGTACACGCACTCGCTGTGGTCGGAGCTCATCAGCACGCCGGGTGAGTCAGTGCAGTACACACACTCGCTGTGGTCGGAGCTCATCAGCACGCCGGGTGAGTCAGTGCAGTACACACACTCGCTGTAGTCGGAGCTCATCAGCATGCCGGGTGAGTCAGTGTAGTACACACACTCGCTGTGGTCGGAGCTCATCAGCACGCCGGGTGAGTCAGTGTGGTACACGCACTCGCTGTGGTCGGAGCTCATCAGCACGCCGGGTGAGTCAGTGTGGTACACGCACTCGCTGTGGTCGGAGCTCATCAGCACGCCGGGTGAGTCAGTGCAGTACACGCACTCGCTGTAGTCGGAGCTCATCAGCACGCCGGGTGAGTCAGTCAGATACACGGACTCTCTCTGCTCAGAGCTCATCAGCACGCCGGGTGAGTCAGCCTGATACACGGACTCGCTGTAGTCGGAGCTCATCAGCACCCTGGGTGAGTCAGTGCGGTACACGCACTCGCTGTAGTCGGAGCTCATCAGCACGCCGGGTGAGTCAGTCTGATACACGGACTCGCTGTAGTCGGAGCTCATCAGCACGCCGAGTGCGTCAGTCTGGTACACGGACTCGCTGTAGTCGGAGCTCATCAGCACGCCGGGTGAGTCACTCTGATACACGCACTCGCTGTAGTCGAAGCTCATCAGCACGCCGGGTGAGTCAGTCCGATACACGGACTCGCTGCGGTCGGAGCTCATCAGCACGCCGGGTGAGTCAGTCCGGTACATGAACTATAATCAACAGCAGAGGAAAAGGTGGACTTTTCCTGGGCGTCCCCTAGGTCGACTCAGCCGTAATTGAGTTCCTTGACTGCCACACCGCCCACCTCAAACACCGCATCATCCCGGCCTTAATAGGCGCTCACCGACAGCACTTGCCCCAACAGTCTGTGCAAGCTACACGGGGAACCTTTGTCTTTGGTTTGTCCTTCATAAGTGCTACTCGTTACTGACAGCACTTGTCCTAACAGACTGTTAAGGCTACACGGGGGACCTTTGTCTTTGGTGCGGCCGTCATAGATGCTTCTACTCGCTGACAGCACTTGCCACAGCAGTCTGTGAAGGCTGCACGGGGGATCTTTGTCTTTGTAGGGGAAGGACTCCCCAGCAGCACCGTGGGGGTCGTTATCGGGGTGACACTCTTCGTCGCATCCCTCATCCTCCTCGTCCTCATGGTCGTCTTCCTCACCAGGTGAGGAGCGGCAACCACCTCACCGCACACTCAACCTCACCCACGACCACAACCTCACCCACGACCAAAACCTCACCCACGACCAAAACCTCACCCACGACCAAAACCTCACCGCATACTCAACCTCACCGCACACTCAACCTCACCCACGACCAAAACCTCACCCACGACCAAAACCTCACCACACACTCAACCTCACCCACGACCAAAACCTCACCCACGACCAAAATCTCACCCACAACAAAAACCTCACCCACGACCAAAACCTCACCACACACTCAACCTCACCCACGACCAAAACCTCACCACACACTCAACCTCACCCACGACCAAAACCTCACCCACGACAAAAACCTCACCCACGACCAAAACCTCACCACACACTCAACCTCACCCACGACCAAAACCTCACCCACGACCAAAACCTCAACCATTACCAAAACCTCACCGCACACTCAACCCCACCGCACACTCAACCTCACCGCACACTCAACCTCACCCACGACCAAAACCTCACCCACGACCAAAACCTCACCCACGACCAAAACCTCACCGCATACTCAACCTCACCGCACACTCAACCTCACCCACGACCAAAACCTCACCCATGACCAAAACCTCACCCACGACCAAAACCTCACCCACAAACAAAAAACCTCACCACAACCGCAGCCTCACCGCAAGCACGGCTACAGGCTTACCACAATCTCACCACAACCAAAACCTCACCACAACCTCGGCAAACAACCGCACCACAACCGCAGGCTCACCGCAAGCACGGCTGCAGGCTTACCACAATCTCACCACAACCAAAACCTCACCACAACCTCGGCAAACAACCGCACCACAACCGCAGGCTCACCGCAAGCACGGCTGCAGGCTTACCACAATCTCACCACAACCAAAACCTCACCACAACCTCGGCAAAACAACCGCACCACAACCGCAGGCTCACCGCAAGCACGGCTGCAGGCTTACCACAATCTCACCACAACCAAAACCTCACCACAACCTCGGCAACAACCGCACCACAACCGCAGACTCGCCACAAGCACGGCTACAACCTTCACGACAAGGGATCATCTCCGGGGTAGCTCCTTGACATCCGTTTCCACGGGGCCGCTCTCTGACGACGAGCGGCCTCCGCGTGCCGCTCCGCGAGATCCTCCCGAAGGCCTCCTCGTTCTCGCGACTTGCAGTGCGACCGCGATAACGTTCGGGGGAAATGTGCGTGCGCACGTGTGTGTGTGTGCGCGTGTGTGTGCGCGCGTGTGCGTGTGTGTGCGCGTGTGTGTGTGTTAAACTTCTTGCACACCGCCGTACGTGGCCAACCGTTGTTGACCGGCGGGTGACGGGGAAGGACGACAAACTTAGAAGTGTGTGTGTGTGTACAGGGGAAACCCTCTAGTTACGAACGAGTTCGGTTCCAGAGGTCTGTTCGTAAGTCGATTTGTTTCATAAATCCAACTTTACTCCTGTCGATTCCAAACACGGAGAATGGCTTTAAAAGTTGTTTCATCTCCTGTAGATGTAGATGCCACTGATTCTTCATGTTCTGCAGATGTAGATGCCACTGGTTCTTCATGTTCTGCAGATGTAGATGCCACTGGTTCTTCATGTTCTGCAGATGTAGATGCCACTGGTTCTTCACGTTCTGCAGATGTAGATGCCGCTGGTTCTTCAAGTTCTGCAGATGTAGATGCCACTGGTTCTTCACATTTTGTAGATGTAGATGCCACTGGTTCTTCATATTCTGCAGATGTAAATGCCACTGGTTCTTCACGTTCTGCAGACGTAGATGCCACTGGTTCTTCACGTTCTGCAGATGTTGATGCCACTGGTTCTTCACGTTCTGTCGATGTAGATGCCACTGGTTCTTCACGTTGTGCAGATGTTGATGCCACTGGATCTTCACGTTGTGCAGATCTAGATGCCACTGGTTCTTCACGTTCTGCAGATGTAGATGCCACTGTTTCTTCACATTCTGCAGATGTAGATGCCACTGGTTCTTCATGTTCTGCAGGTGTAGATGCCGCTGGTTCTTCACGTTCTGCAGATGTAGATGCCACTGGTTCTTCACGTTCTGTAGATGTAGATGCCACTGGTTGTTCTCACATTCTGCCGATGTAGATGCCACTGGTTCTTCACGTTGTGCAGATGTAGATGCCACTGGTTCTTCACGTTCTGCAGATGTAGATGCCACTGGTTCTTCACATTCTGCAGATGTAGATGCCACTGGTTCTTCATGTTCTGCAGATGTAGATGCCGCTGGTTCTTCACGTTCTGCAGATGTAGATGCCACTGGTTCTTCACGTTCTGTAGATGTAGATGCCACTGGTTTTTCTCACATTCTGTAGATGTAGATGCCACTGGTTCTTCATATTCTGCATATGTAAATGCACACTGGCTCTTCACGTTCTGCAGATGTAGATGCCACTGGTTCTTCACGTTCTGCAGATGTAAATGCCACTGGTTCTTCACGTTCTGCAGATGTTGATGCCACTGGTTCTTCACGTTCTGCAGATGTAGATGCTACTGGTTCTTCACGTTCTGCAGATGTAGATGCCACTGGTTCTTCACGTTCTGTAGATGTAGATGCCACTGGTTCTTCACGTTCTGCAGATGTAGATGCCACTGGTTCTTCACGTTCTGCAGATGTTGATGCCACTGGTTCTTCACGTTCTGCAGATGTAGATGCCACTGGTTCTTCACATTCTGCAGATGTAGATGCCACTGGTTCTTCATGTTCTGCAGATGTAGATGCCGCTGGTTCTTCACGTTCTGCAGATGTAGATGCCACTGGTTCTTCACGTTCTGTAGATGTAGATGCCACTGGTTTTTCTCACATTCTGTAGATGTAGATGCCACTGGTTCTTCATATTCTGCATATGTAAATGCACACTGGTTCTTCACGTTCTGCAGATGTAGATGCCACTGGTTCTTCACGTTCTGCAGATGTAAATGCCACTGGTTCTTCACGTTCTGCAGATGTTGATGCCACTGGTTCTTCACGTTCTGCAGATGTAGATGCTACTGGTTCTTCACGTTCTGCAGATGTAGATGCCACTGGTTCTTCACGTTCTGTAGATGTAGATGCCACTGGTTCTTCACGTTCTGCAGATGTAGATGCCACTGGTTCTTCACGTTCTGCAGATGTTGATGCCACTGGTTCTTCACGTTCTGCAGATGTAGATGCCACTGGTTCTTAATGTTCTGCAGATGTAGATGCCACTGGTTCTTCACGTTCTGCAGATGTAGATGCCACTGGTTCTTCACGTTCTGCAGATGTAAATGCCACTGGTTCTTCACGTTCTGCAGATGTTGATGCCACTGGTTCTTCACGTTCTGCAGATGTAGATACTACTGGTTCTTCACGTTCTGTAGATGTAGATGCCACTGGTTCTTCACGTTCTGTAGATGTAGATGCCACTGGTTCTTCACGTTCTGCAGATGTAGGTGCCACTGGTTCTTCACGTTCTGCAGATGTAGGTGCCACTGGTTCTTTACGTTCTGCAGATGTTGATGCCACTGGTTCTTCACGTTCTGCAGATGTTGATGCCACTGGTTCTTCATGTTCTGCAGATGTAGATGCCGCTGGTTCTTCATGTTCTGTAGATCTAAATGCCACTGGTTCTTCACGTTCTGCAGATGTAGATGCCACTGGTTCTTCATGTTCTGCAGATGTAGATGCCACTGGTTCTTCATGTTCTGCAGATGTAGATGCCGCTGGTTCTTCATGTTCTGCAGATGTAGATGCCACTGGTTCTTCATGTTCTGCAGATGTAGATGCCACTGGTTCTTCATATTCTGCAGATGTAGATGCCACTGGTTCTTCATGTTCTGCAGATGTAGATGCCGCTGGTTCTTCACGTCCTGCAGATGTAGATGCCACTGGTTATTCACGTCCTGCAGATGTAGATGCCACTGGTTCTTCACATTCTGCAGATGTAGATGCCACTGGTTATTCTCACATTCTGTAGATGTAGATGCCACTGGTTCTTCACGTTCTGCAGATGTAAATGCCACTGGTTCTTCACGTTCTGCAGATGTAGATGCCACTGGTTCTTCACGTTCTGCAGATGTAAATGCCACTGGTTCTTCACGTTCTGCAGATGTTGATGCCACTGGTTCTTCACGTTCTGCAGATGTAGATGCTACTGGTTCTTCACGTTCTGTAGATGTAGATGCCACTGGTTCTTCACGTTCTGTAGATGTAGATGCCACTGGTTCTTCACGTTCTGCAGATGTAGATGCCACTGGTTCTTCACGTTCTGCAGATGTAGATGCCACTGGTTCTTCACGTTCTGCAGATGTAGATGCCACTGGTTCTTCACGTTCTGCAGATGTAAATGCCACTGGTTCTTCACGTTCTGCAGATGTTGATGCCACTGGTTCTTCACGTTCTGCAGATGTAGATACTACTGGTTCTTCACGTTCTGTAGATGTAGATGCCACTGGTTCTTCACGTTCTGTAGATGTAGATGCCACTGGTTCTTCACGTTCTGCAGATGTAGGTGCCACTGGTTCTTCATGTTCTGCAGATGTAGATGCCGCTGGTTCTTCATGTTCTGCAGATGTAGATGCCACTGGTTCTTCATGTTCTGCAGATGTAGATGCCACTGGTTCTTCATATTCTGCAGATGTAGATGCCACTGGTTCTTCATGTTCTGCAGATGTAGATGCCGCTGGTTTTTCACGTCCTGCAGATGTAGATGCCACTGGTTCTTCACGTCCTGCAGATGTAGATGCCACTGGTTCTTCACATTCTGCAGATGTAGATGCCACTGGTTTTTCTCACATTCTGTAGATGTAGATGCCACTGGTTCTTCATATTCTGCAGATGTAAATGCCACTGGTTCTTCACGTTCTGCAGATGTAGATGCCACTGGTTCTTCACGTTCTGCAGATGTAAATGCCACTGGTTCTTCACATTCTGCAGATGTTGATGCCACTGGTTCTTCATGTTCTGCAGATGTAGATGCCGCTGGTTCTTCATGTTCTGTAGATGTAGATGCCACTGGTTCTTCATGTTCTGTAGATGTAGATGCCACTGGTTCTTCATGTTCTGTAGATGTAGATGCCACTGGTTCTTCATGTTCTGTAGATGTAGATGCCACTGGTTCTTCACGTTCTGTAGATGTAGATGCCACTGGTTCTTCACGTCCTGTAGATGTAGATGCCACTGGTTCTTCACGTTCTGCAGATGTAGATGCCACTGGTTCTTCATGTTCTGTAGATGTAGATGCCACTGGTTCTTCATGTTCTGTAGATGTAGATGCCACTGGTTCTTCACGTTCTGCAGATGTAGATGCCGCTGGTTCTTCATGTTCTGCAGATGTAGATGCCACTGGTTCTTCATGTTCTGCAGATGTAGATGCCGCTGGTTCTTCATGTTCTGCAGATGTAGATGCCACTGGTTCTTCATGTTCTGCAGATGTAGATGCCACTGGTTCTTCATATTCTGCAGATGTAGATGCCACTGGTTCTTCATGTTCTGCAGATGTAGATGCCGCTGGTTTTTCACGTCCTGCAGATGTAGATGCCACTGCTTCTTCACGTCCTGCAGATGTAGATGCCACTGGTTCTTCACATTCTGCAGATGTAGATGCCACTGGTTTTTCTCACATTCTGTAGATGTAGATGCCACTGGTTCTTCATATTCTGCAGATGTAAATGCCACTGGTTCTTCACGTTCTGCAGATGTAGATGCCACTGGTTCTTCACGTTCTGCAGATGTAAATGCCACTGGTTCTTCACGTTCTGCAGATGTTGATGCCACTGGTTCTTCATGTTCTGCAGATGTAGATGCCGCTGGTTCTTCATGTTCTGTAGATGTAGATGCCACTGGTTCTTCATGTTCTGTAGATGTAGATGCCACTGGTTCTTCATGTTCTGTAGATGTAGATGCCACTGGTTCTTCATGTTCTGTAGATGTAGATGCCACTGGTTCTTCACGTTCTGTAGATGTAGATGCCACTGGTTCTTCACGTCCTGTAGATGTAGATGCCACTGGTTCTTCACGTTCTGCAGATGTAGATGCCACTGGTTCTTCATGTTCTGTAGATGTAGATGCCACTGGTTCTTCATGTTCTGTAGATGTAGATGCCACTGGTTCTTCACGTTCTGCAGATGTAGATGCCGCTGGTTCTTCATGTTCTGCAGATGTAGATGCCACTGGTTCTTCATGTTCTGCAGATGTAGATGCCACTGGTTCTTCATATTCTGCAGATGTAGATGCCGCTGGTTCTTCACGTCCTGCAGATGTAGATGCCACTGGTTCTTCACGTCCTGCAGATGTAGATGCCACTGGTTCTTCACATTCTGCAGATGCCACTGGTTCTTCACGTTCTGGAGATGTAGATGCCACCACCGCCATCTATTGCACGGTAGTTGAACTTACGAATTTCGGTCCGAAAAGGCAACGTGAAACGCGGACACGTTTGTTCGTATCTCTGAAAGTTTGCGGGTCGAATGTTCATAAGTAATGGCGTTCCTATATGTAAAACTTCTTTCACGCCGTACGTAGCCCACCGTGTTAATCAGAGGTGGCCGGGGTGTGGGAAGGACAACAAACTAAACGGGCAAAGAACAGTTCTAAAGACGTGAGTTTGTCAATCCAGATGCAGCTCCCAATGACCTCCTAATATCGGAAGGGAGGAGAGAGCATTCCAGAGGGCCGCGGAAGCAGCGCATCCGAAAGCGCCGCGCGACGATGCCGTGACCGCCGCCGCCTTCGTTCGATGGCTGAGCCAAAAGCCGCCGCTGTCGCCGTGACGACGACGAGCGGGAGTTCGCGTGAGGACAACGACGACCGGGAGTTCGCTTGAGGACGACGACGAGCGGGAGTTCGCTTGAGGACGACGACGAGCGGGAGTTCGTGTGAGGACGACGACGAGCGGGAGTTCACGTGAGGACGACGACGAGCGGGAGTTCGTGTGAGGACAACGACGAGCGGGAGTTCGCGTGAGGACGACGACGAACGGGAGTTCGCGTGAGGACGACGACGAGCGGGAGTTCACGTGAGGACGACGACGAGCGGGAGTTCGCGTGAGGACGACGACGAGCGGGAGTTCGTGTCACGACGGTCCCCATAGCTTCTTAACGAGAACGGTGCAAAGCGCGGTGACGAGCGTTAACCAGCCCCACCGCCCCCACCTCGTCCCCACCTCGCCCCCACCTCCGCGGCAAGCAGGTTCCGGAGCAGGCAGAAGGAGGGGGGCGCGTACTCCCCACGCGACGCGGAGATCCTGGACACGAAGCTCAAGCTGGACCAGCTGTTCAGCCTCTCGGAGCCGGAGACGCGCGACGGCGCTCCCTCCCGGTGAGAATCGCGCGCTCGCCCGCACGCTCGCCCGCATGCTCGCTCACCCACCCTTACGCTCACCCACAAGCTCGCCCGCACGCTCGCCCACAAGCTCGCCCGCCCGCCCCCACGCTCGCCCGCCCCCACGCTCGCCCACACACTCGCCCTCCCCCAGGCCCCACTCGTGCAGCGTCTCACCCCGGTTTGAGATCTCCAACTGAACTGCCGTGGAATTTAAAGGTTCGCGTTTTTTGCGTGCAGTCCACTCGGCCCACCAAACCTCGTGTGCCCTGCCGGCCTTAATAGGTGCTCGCTAACAGCATGTGTGTCACGTGGCATCCCTGCCTGTGTGTGTGTTGGTGTGTGTGTGTTGGTGTGTTTGTGTGTGTGTGTTGGTGTGTTTGTGTGTGTGTGTTGGTGTGTTTGTGTGTGTGGGTTGGTGTGTGGGTTGGTGTGTGTGTTGGTGTGTGTGTTGGGGTATGTGTGTTGGTGTGGGGGTTGGTTTGTTTGTTGGTGTGTTGATGTGTGTGTGTTGGTGTGGGGGTTGGTGTGTTTGTTGGTGTGTGTGTTGATGTGCGTGTGTGTTGGTGCGTGTGTGTTGGTGCGTGTGTGTTGGTGTGTGTTGGTGCGTGTGTGTTGGTGCGTGTGTGTTGGTGCGGGGGTGTTGGTGTGGGTGTTGCTGCGTGTGTGTTTGTGTGGGTGTTGGTGCGTGTGTGTTGGTGCGTGTGTGTTGGTGTGTGTGTTGGTGCGTTCATCATAGTTCTGGCCACGCCCACCCCCTCGCGCTCCACGCCGGCCTTCACTGCTGCTGCTCGCTAACAGCCCTTGCCCCAACGATCTGTTTAAAGGCCACACGGGGGATCTTTGTCTTTGTCTCGTGCACACCCCCAGCCTCTCCTCGTTCCTGTTCAAGCACCGCGACCCGTTCAGCGTCCAGTAAGCGCCCTGCAACCACACCCCTAGCACCCAGCACCACCACCACCACCACCACACACGCCGCGACAATGCTGATTTGACGATGATGACGACTTGGATGGTCGAGACCGCAGACCGCAGCGGTGGCTAGGCAATGTTCACTGTGCAGTGGCTTGTGCGGAGGCTTCGTTGTGGCAGCTGAGGCGTGTGGCAGCTGCCGTACCACCGAGTGAAACGCTGCCTCTCTCATTGTTCTAGGCTGCTTAGTTACAGGAAGTCGGTCAGGTAAGTCCGCACCGCCACCGCCACCCCACCGTACCCGGCGTGCTGCCCGCTGCCGTGTGCCGTGCCGAGTGCCGCGCGGTTTCCCCGGCGCCGGTTGCACTCCCCTGCCGCGTTCGCGTGCGCCGAGCCGCCGTGGCGTTCTATTAGAGAGCGGTCGGCGCAGTTGCACCGCCTGCACGCTCGACAGCCGCCGCTGCCTCCGCCGGGTTCTTCGGCGGCTCTGGAGTCTGCCGGGCATACTTCACCGCCCTGGCTCGCTGTCCCAACCTCATCGCCTGCACCTCCCCCCCCCGCCACCACCACCACCACGCAATCCTCTCGCCGCCACCGCAGCCACTGCATGGCGCTTGCTACGCCCGCCGACGCGCTGTGTGCCGTGGCGGTGTTGCCGTGTGCCGCTCTGTGCCGCTGTGTGCCGTGGCGGTGTTGCCGTGCACCGTGGCGGTGTTTCTGTGTGCCGCTCTGTGCCGCTGTGTGCCATCGCGGTGTTGCCGCGTGCCGTGGCGGTACAGCTGACGTGCCGCTGGGGCGGCGGGGGAGCTGTGCGTGCCAACGTGTGGTGCAAGGATGCGGCCACGCGGGCCGTACGCTGGAGCCGCGGGGGACTCGGACCGTTGTGTCTTCGTGTGTGCACCGCCCGCAGGCCGGTCCCCAAGAAGGCCTTCCTGCTGCACGTGGAGTCGCTGTGCGCCAACGGGAACCTCAAGTTCATCGACGAGTTCACGGTGCGCACGCAACCATCACCACCACGCAACCACCACCACCACCACGCAACCACCACCACCACGCAACCACCACCACCACGCAACCACCACCACCACGCAACCACCACCACCATGCAACCACCACCACACAACCACCACCACCACGCAACCACCACCACGCAACCACCAACACGCAACCACCGCCACCACCACCACCACGCAACCACCACCACACAACCACCACCACCGCCACCACCACACAACCACCACCACCACGGGCCTTGATGAACTAGTCCACGTGTAAGTGCGTGGACGACCTGCCTTGTGCGCGTCTAAGTTGGTGCCACTGTTGTTGTTGTTGTCGTTGTTGTTGTCGTTGCCATTGATGTTGTTGTTGTTGATGTTGTTGTTGTCGTCGTCGTTGTTGTTGTTGTTGGTAATCGATCCTCAACAACCGCCGTCACCACTCGCTTGTTGTTGATTGTTGGTGGTTGTTGTTGTTAAGGAAATACTAAACTAAAACTAAACCATTTGTTGTTTATTTTACCCAGGTAAGGCATCACTGAGCGAAATCGCTCTTTTCCAGAAGCCCTGACACGTGGCGATCACGAATGTTGGCTCGATGAAAGTGGCTCCTCATCAGCAATGAGGCTGCTGCTACGACGTGGACATCGATAGCAGCCGATATTCTGTGAACGCGTGGTGACGTTAAACCATAAATGTGGAGGGGGGGAAACCGGAGGGAGCCAGAGAGCAAAATCCACACGACCACGGCGAGAGACACACAAACTTTAAATATACAGCAGCAGCAGGCGTCAAGGTCGGGATCGAACTCACGACCTCCTGTATACCAGGCGAGGTCGTTAACATATCCTAGCCACCGTGATAATGATGATGAGAGAGAGACACACAAACTTTAAATATACAGCAGCAGCAGGCGTCAAGGTCTGGATCGTACCCACGTCCTCCTGTATACCAGGCGAGGTAGTCAACATCTCCTAGCCACCGTGATGATGATGATGAGAGAGAGAGAGACACACACAAACTTTAAATATACAGCAGCAGCAGCGGCAGGCGTCAAGGTCGGGATCGAACCCACGACCTCCTGTATACCAGGCGAGGTCGTTAACATCTCCTAGCCACCGTGATGATGATGAGAGAGAGAGAGAGACACACAAACTCCAAATATTCAGCAGCTGACATCGTCAGGGTCGGGATCGGACCCGCGACCTCCTGCATACCAGGCGAGGTCGTTAACATCTCTCAGCCACGGATGGGCTTGACCAGTTCCCCCCCCCCTCCCCCGCCACGTGTGTCCCACCCTTCCCTGTGTCCGCAGGAGCTGTCCGAGTATGGCCAGGAGCTGTCCACGTCTGACGCCGACCTGCCCTGGAACCAGAGCAAAAACCGCTTTGCCGCCATCAAGCCCTGTGAGTGGCTCCGCTCGCTGTCGCCACGAGCGCCGCTCCTCTACCCTCGGCTGTTGTTGTTGCTGTTGTTGTTGTTGCTGTTGTTGTTGTTGTTGTTGCTGTTGTTGTTGTTGCTGTTGTTGTTGTTGCTGTTGTTGTTGTTGCTGTTGTTGTTGTTGCTGTTGTTGCTGTTGTTGTTGTTGTTGCTGTTGTTGTTGTTACTGTTGTTGTTGTTGTTGCTGTTGTTGTTGTTACTGTTGTTGTTGTTGCTGTTGTTGTTGTTGTTGTTGCTGTTGTTGTTACTGCTGTTGTTGTTGCTGCTGTTGATGTTACTGCTGTTGTTGTTGCTGTTGTTGCTGTTGTTGTTGCTGTGGAGGGCGACTGCCTCCAATGTGGCTCCTCCTTCCCTCTCCTCCCCCTCTCTCATCCCTCCCTCCTCCACCCCCTCCTCCATCCCTCCTCCCCCCTTCTCCACCTCCTCCCCCCTCCTCCACCTCCTCCCCCTTCCTCCCTCCTCCTCCCTCTTCCTCCTCTCCCCACCTCCCCCCTCCTCCACCTCCTCCCCCTTCCTCCCTCATCCCTCCCTCCTCCCCCCACCCCCTCCTCCTTCTCCCTCTCCCTCCGAGGCCGATCTTCACACCGCTGTGACCTTTTCAAATGTGGGTCGATCCACTCAGCCCCACCTCCGCTCGTTCCTCACCACTCGGCTCTCTTCCCCTAGCCCGTGACGCGTGCCAGCTTAGCAGCAGCAGCAGCAGCACCACCACCGCCAGCATCACCGGCAGTAGCCCCGCAGTGCACCTAGCCTGGCACTGCCCTGGATCCTCCTTCACGTGCCTCCTCCTCCTCCTCCACGGAGGGTCGATCTCGAACACATCTACTAACCCTTCCCCCCTTCTCACGAAGCCGCCCATCGCCTACCCCCCCAGCGTGCCACCACGTGTGCCGCTTTGCATGTGCTGCGTGCTTCATGCGTGTGCTGCATGCGTCATGCGTGCGTCATGTGTGCGTCATGCGTGCGTCATGCGTGTGCAGACAATGACAACCGCGTGAAGCTCAGCCCAGACGTCAGCGTGCCCGGGTCGGACTACATCAACGCCAGCTACATCTCGGTGTGTACACGCGCGTGTGTGTGTGTACACGTGTGTGTGTACACGCGTGTGTGTGTGTACACGCGTGTGTGTGTGTGTACGCGCGCGCGTGTGTGTGTACACGTGTGTGTGTGTACACGTGTGTGTGTACACGCGTGTGTGTGTGTGTACATGCGTGTGTGTGTGTGGAGAGTGGTGGTGCAGCGGTTAGCGCTACGCTGCGCTATGAACCCGGCCACCCGGGTTCGATTCCCGCTCACGGCCAACACCGGTGACGATTATCTGAACCGGTCCTGGCCCTCTCCTAAGTCGACTCGGCCTCAAATGAGTACCTGGTGCGGTGTGTAGTAAACATCGCCCACTGGGGGGAGACAAAGTCAGCCGGCCGTGGTGCTGGCCACCCACCCCCTAACATCACTTGCCCAAAAAGTCTGCTCAGGCTATACGGGGGATCTTTGTCTGTATCTTGGTGCACGTGTTCATCTGAGATGCTCTGGCTCCGTGGAACATAACTCATCGCTGTGGTTGTGGCGGTTGTTGCTGTGGTGGTTGTGGTGGTTGTTGCTGTGGTTGTTGTCGTGACTGTGTGTATTGCTGCCCCCGGCTGCCCCCGGCTGCCCCCGCTGTGCCCGCACGCCCGGCCGCAGGGCTACCACTGCCCCAACGAGCTGGTGGCCACGCAGGGGCCCCTGGCCGGCACCGTGGGCGACTTCTGGCGTATGGTGTGGGAGACGGGGGCCAGCACCATCGCCATGCTCACCGCCTGCGTGGAGAGGGGCCGGGTGAGGCCCCGCGGCCCCTACACACACTCACAGACAGACACAGCCCCCACACACACACAGCTCCTACACACACACAGACAGACACAGCCCCCACACACACACAGCCCCTACACACACACACAGCCCCTACACACACACACACAGCCCCCCCCCCCCCCCCCCCACACACACACAGCCCCCACACACACACAGCCTATACACACACAGCCCCCACACACACACACACACAGCCCCCACACACACAGACACAGCCCCCCCCCCCCACACACACACACACCCTACACACACAGCCCCTACACACACACAGCCCCTACACCCACACAGCCCCCACACACACACAGCCCCTACACACACACACAGCCCCTACACACACACAGCCCCCCCCCACACACACACACAGCCTCCACACACACACACAGCCCCTACACACACACAGCCCCTACACACACACAGCCCCTACACACACACAGCCCCTACACACACACAGTCCCTCCACACACACACACACACAGCCCCTGCACACACACAGCTCCTACACACACGCAGTCCCTCCACACACACACACACAGCCCCTACACCCACACAGCCCCCACACACACACAGCCCCTACACACACACAGCCCCCCCCACACACACACACAGCCTCCACACACACACACAGCCCCTACACACACACAGCCCCTACACACACAGCCCCTACACACACACAGCCCCTACACACACACAGCCCCTACACACACACAGTCCCTCCACACACACACACACAGCCCCTGCACACACACAGCCCCTGCACACACACAGCTCCTACACACACGCAGTCCCTCCACACACACACACAGCCCCTACACCCACACAGCCCCCACACACACACAGCCCCTACACACACACAGCCCCCCCACACACACACACAGCCTCCACACACACACACAGCTCCTACACACACACACAGCCCCTACACACACACAGCCCCTACACACACACAGCCCCTACACACACAGCCCCTACACACACACAGCCCCTACACACACACAGCCCCTACACACACACAGTCCCTCCACACACACACACAGCCCTTACACACACACAGCCCCTACACACACACACACACGCACACAGCCCCTCCCCTAGAACAGCCCCTCCCCTTACCCTCCCCCAAAGAAGGTGATGTTAACGACGATGATGATGTTGTTGGTGATGTTGTTGGTGATGTTGTTGGTGATGTTGTTGGCGTGTGCATGGTGCCGATGCTACCGATGTCAACGTCAAAGCATGATGACGGGTGATTGTGGTGGTGACGTTAACGACGACGAGGGTGACGGTGACGATGGTGATGATGGTGGTGATGGTGGTGATGATGCTAACGATGTCAATGACGACGAGGGTTAGGGTGACGGTGGTGATGGTGGTGGTGGTGTTGGTGACATTAACGATGGCAATGACGACGAGGGTGACGGTGATGATGGTGATGATGATGATGGTGGTGATGTTGATATTAACGATGTCAACGACGACGAGGGTGACGGTAGTGATGGTGATGGTGGTGATGATGGTGGTGGTGGTGATGATGCTAACGATGTCAACGACGACGAGGGTGACGGTAGTGATGGTGATGATGGTGATGGTGGTGATGATGATGATAGTGATGATGTTAACGATGTCAACGACGACGAGGGTGACGGTGACGGTGATGATGGTGATGATGATGGTGATGATAGTGATGATGTTAACGATGTTGCCGTGGGACGGTGCCCAGATCCGCTGCCACCAGTACTGGCCGGAGGAGTGCACGCCGGTCGCTGTGTTTGGCGACATCGTCATCACCAAGATCACGGAGTCGGTCCACCCCGAGTGGGTCACCCGCGAGCTGCGCGTCGAGCGGGTGAGGGCGCGGGACTCCGCTGGCACTCGCACACAGAGACGCATAGACTCACTTGCATAGAGACCCATAGACTCACTCGCATAGAGACACATAGACTCACTCGCATAGAGACACATAGACTCACTCGCATAGAGACCCATAGACTCACTCGCATAGAGACCCCATAGACTCACTCGCATAGAGACACATAGACTCACTGGCACAGAGACCCCATAGACTCACTCGCATAGAGACACATAGACTCACTCACATAGAGACACATAGACTCACTTACACAGACCCATAGACTCACTCACACAGAGACCCCATAGACTCACTTACATAGAGACCCCATAGACTCACTCGCATAGAGACACATAGACTCACTCACATAGAGACCCCATAGACTCACTCACATAGAGACACATAGACTCACTCACATAGAAACCCCATAGACTCACTCACATAGAGACACATAGACTCACTCACACAGAGACCCCATAGACTCACTCGCATAGAGACACATAGACTCACTTGCATAGAGACACATAGACTCACTCGCATAGAGACACATAGACTCACTCACATAGAGACACATAGACTCACTCACATAGAGACACATAGACTCACTCACATAGAGACACATAGACTCACTTACACAGACCCATAGACTCACTCGCACACACAGACACAGACTCACTCGCACACAGAGACCCATAGACTCACTCGCATAGAGACCCATAGACTCACTGGCACAGAGACCCCATAGACTCACTCACACAGAGACCCATAGACTCACTCACACAGAGACCCCATAGACTCACTTACATAGAGACCCCATAGACTCACTCGCATAGAGACCCATACACTCACTCACACAGAGACCCATAGACTCACTCACACAGAGACCCATAGACTCACTCGCAGAGAGACACATAGACTCACTCACACAGAGACACATAGACTCACTCGCATAGAGACCCATAGACTCACTCGCACAGAGACCCATAGACTCACTCACACAGAGACCCCATAGACTCACTCGCATAGAGACCCATAGACTCACTCACACAGAGACCCATAGACTCACTCACACAGAGACCCCATAGACTCACTCGCATAGAGACACATAGACTCACTTACACAGAGACCCATAGACGCACTCACATAGAGACCCCATAGACTCACTCACATAGAGACCCCATAGACTCACTCGCATAGAGACCCATACACTCACTCACACAGAGACCCATAGACTCACTCACACAGAGACCCATAGACTCACTCGCAGAGAGACACATAGACTCACTCACACAGAGACACATAGACTCACTCGCATAGAGACCCATAGACTCACTCGCACAGAGACCCATAGACTCACTCACACAGAGACCCCATAGACTCACTCGCATAGAGACCCATAGACTCACTCACACAGAGACCCATAGACTCACTCACACAGAGACCCCATAGACTCACTCGCATAGAGACACATAGACTCACTTACACAGAGACCCATAGACTCACTCACATAGAGACCCATAGACTCACTCGCACAGAGACCCATAGACTCACTCGCATAGAGACCCATAGACTCACTCACACAGAGACCCATAGACTCACTCACACAGAGACCCATAGACTCACTCGCACAGAGACCCATAGACTCACTCGCACAGAGACCCATAGACTCACTCGCACAGAGACCCATAGACTCACTCGCACAGAGAACCATAGACTCACTCACACAGAGACCCATAGACTCACTCACACAGAGACCCATAGACTCACTCACACAGAGACCCTCAGACTCAGCTAGAGACCCATAGACTCACTCACACAGAGACCCCCCGACTCAGCTAGAGACCCATAGACTCACTCACACAGAGACCCATAGACTCACCACTACACAGAGACCCATAGACTCACTCACACATAGACCCATAGACTCACTCACACAGAGACCCATAGACTCACTCACACAGAGACCCCATAGACTCACTCACACAGAGACCCATAGACTCACTCACACAGCGCCCCATAGACTCACTCACACAGAGACCCATAGACTCACCACACAGAGACCCATAGACTCACTCACACAGAGACCCCCAGACTCAGCTAGAGACCCATAGACTCACCACACAGCGCCCCATATACTCACACAGAGACCCATAGACTCACTCACACAGCGCCCCATAGACTCACTCACACAGAGACCCATAGACTCACTCACACAGAGACCCCCAGACTCAGCTAGAGACCCATAGACTCACTCACACAGAGACCCCCAGACTCAGCTAGAGACCCATAGACTCACTCACACAGAGACCCCCAGACTCAGCTAGAGACCCATAGACTCACTCACACAGAGACCCCCAGACTCAGCTAGAGACCCATAGACTCACTCACACAGAGACCCCCAGACTCAGCTAGAGACCCATAGACTCACTCGCACAGAGACCCATAGACTCACTCACATAGAGACCCATAGACTCACTCACACAGAGACCCCCAGACTCAGCTAGAGACCCCGCGGTTTGTCCTGTTGCGGTGCGACTCCCCCCCCCCGCCGCCGCCGCCGCCTGCCATCTCCTCGCGCCGCGTGCAGCTGGGCGAGTCTCGCTGCGTGCACCACCTGGCGCTGTCCGCCTGGCCCGAGTTCGCCGGCGCCGACGCCAGCGCCGCCATCGTCCGCTTCGTCCTCGCCGTGCGAGCCGCTCGCGGCCGAGACGCCGGGCCCCTCGTGGTGCACTGTAGGTGAGGGGGGAGGGGGGCACAGGTGGTGTACTGTAGGTGAGGAGGGGGGGCACAGGTGGTGTACTGTAGGTGAGGGGGGAGGGGGGGCACAGGTGGTGCACTGTAGGTGAGGAGGGGGGGCACAGGTGGTGCACTGTAGGTGAGGGGGGAGGGGGGCACAGGTGGTGTACTGTAGGTGAGGAGGGGGGGCACAGGTGGTGCACTGTAGGTGAGGAGGGAGGGGGCACAGGTGGTGCACTGTAGGTGAGGGGGGGAGGGGGGCACAGGTGGTGCACTGTAGGTGAGGAGGGAGGGGGGCACAGGTGGTGTACTGTAGGTGAGGAGGGAGGGGGGCACAGGTGGTGCACTGTAGATGAGGGGGGCACAGGTGGTGCACTGTAGGTGAGGGGGGCACAGGTGGTGCACTGTAGGTGAGGGGGGGCACAGGTGGTGCACTGTAGGTGAGGGGTGGGGGGGCACAGGTGGTGCACTGTAGGTGAGGGGGGGGCACAGGTGGTGCACTGTAGGTGAGGGGTGGGGGGGCACAGGTGGTGCACTGTAGGTGAGGGGGGGGCACAGGTGGTGCACTGTAGGTGAGGGGTGGGGGGGCACAGGTGGTGCACTGTAGGTGAGGGGTGGGGGGGCACAGGTGGTGCACTGTAGGTGAGGGGGGGTACAGGTGGTGCACTGTAGGTGAGGGGGGGGCACAGGTGGTGCACTGTAGGTGAGGGGGGGTACAGGTGGTGCACTGTAGGTGAGGGGGGGGCACAGGTGGTGCACTGTAGGTGAGGGGGGGTACAGGTGGTGCACTGTAGGTGAGGGGGGGGCACAGGTGGTGCACTGTAGGTGAGGGGGGAGGGGGGCACAGGTGGTGCACTGTAGGTGAGGGGGGGCACAGGTGGTGCACTGTAGGTGAGGGGGGGAGGGGGGCACAGGTGGTGCACTGTAGGTGAGGGGTGGAGGGGCACAGGTGGTGCACTGTAGGTGAGGAGGGGGGGCACAGGTGGTGCACTGTAGGTGAGGGGGGAGGGGGGCACAGGTGGTGCACTGTAGGTGAGGGGGGGCACAGGTGGTGCATTGTAGGTGAGGGGTGGGGGGCACAGGTGGTGCACTGTAGGTGAGGGGGGGTACAGGTGGTGCACTGTAGGTGAGGGGGGGGCACAGGTGGTGCACTGTAGGTGAGGGGGGGAGGGGGGCACAGGTGGTGCACTGTAGGTGAGGGGTGGGGGGGCACAGGTGGTGCACTGTAGGTGAGGAGGGGGGGCACAGGTGGTGCACTGTAGGTGAGGGGGGAGGGGGGCACAGGTGGTGCACTGTAGGTGAGGGGGGAGGGCGCACAGGTGGTGCACTGTAGGTGAGGGGGGGCACAGGTGGTGCACTGTAGGTGAGGGGGGGGGCACAGGTGGTGCACTGTAGGTGAGGGGGGGAGGGGGGCACAGGTGGTGCACTGTAGGTGAGGGGGGGCACAGGTGGTGCATTGTAGGTGAGGGGTGGGGGGCACAGGTGGTGCACTGTAGGTGAGGGGGGGTACAGGTGGTGCACTGTAGGTGAGGGGGGGGCACAGGTGGTGCACTGTAGGTGAGGGGGGGAGGGGGGCACAGGTGGTGCACTGTAGGTGAGGGGTGGGGGGGCACAGGTGGTGCACTGTAGGTGAGGAGGGGGGGCACAGGTGGTGCACTGTAGGTGAGGGGGGAGGGGGGCACAGGTGGTGCACTGTAGGTGAGGGGGGAGGGCGCACAGGTGGTGCACTGTAGGTGAGGGGGGGCACAGGTGGTGCACTGTAGGTGAGGGGGGGGGCACAGGTGGTGCACTGCAGGTGAGGAAGGGGGGGGCACAGGTGGTGCACTGCAGGTGAGGAAGGGGGGGGCACAGGTGGTGCACTGCAGGTGAGCTCTGCTTACAATGAGTTTCAAAGACGAGGCGTGATCTATTACCAGAGGTGCTGCGTGTGGTTAATGCGCAGTCCCTTGATTCCCTGAAAATGGCATCGTCGATTCGGTGTTTGAACATCTTACCACTCCCGTTCAATCGCCAGGAAACCGGTGAAAGCACCGACTCTTATTTATCATATTTTAATATTCGCAAAAACAGGTCATCACCATAAATAGACGATACCTTTTGCAAGGGAATCAAGTGACTTGGTATCCGCGCGCGGTTCTTGCCGTGAACGTGCAAACAAAAACATTTCTCCAATCAGGGGGCGGAGCCAGGATTTCAGGCCGGGGTGACGTTCAACAAAGGTTAATTTCAAGAATGATTTAGAGAGAGAGTCAGGCTGTTGAACTAGTAGACGCCATCGGTTGGCGGACACACGCTCTGACAATGCAGTTGGAACGGAGTCCGCCAGACAGAGCGTCGTACACTTACAGGCAGAATGTCGCCCCTGGCTCCGATGATGAACGTGAATTGTTTGAACGCCTCCTTAGCGCACCACCCATCGCCTCGCATTGCCAGAAAAGGGGTAAAAATAAAAAAAATAATCGCCCCCTATGATTCCTCCATCTCATCCCGTTTTGATACTGGCAAATTAAATGAAAATAAATATTTTTTAAAAACCGCGAAAAACGAAACGTCCTCTACGATATTCTTTGGGTCTTTCGTTCAAGTCACGTGGATGGGTCACGTGGATAGGTCACGTGGATAGGTCACGTGGATAGGGCACTTGGATAGGTCACGTGGATAGGTCACGTGGATAGGTCACGTGGATAGGGCACTTGGATAGGTCACGTGGATATGTCACGTGGATAGGTCATGTGGATATGTCACGTGGATAGGTCACGTGGATATGTCACGTGGATAGGTCACTTGGATAGGTCACGTGGATAGGTCACGTGGATAGGTCACGTAGATAGGTCACGTATATCGGTCACATGGATAGGTCACGTGCATAGGTTGAGCGAAAATTACGACCCAAAGAAGATTAATTCCTGCAGTCACGAAATCTTTAAGTTAAGATTTAACCACCTCCGCGGGGATGATTTCCATCTAACCATAAGATGAATTTGAACCTATCTACTTGACTTTACCGAAAGACCCAAAGAATACGAATTCCTGCAGTCACGAAATCTTTAAGTCAAGAGCCCCCAACGATAGCCGCTCGCCGACGAGCCTGCCGAGGCTTACACCGGCGGTGCCGGGTTTTGTCCGGCAGTGCCGGCGTGGGCCGCACCGGCGTGTTCGTCGCCGTGGATCACCTCGTGCAGCTGGTGGCCGACCGCGACTCCATCGACGTGTTCGGCCTCGTCGCCGACCTGCGCCACCAGCGCACCGGCATGGTCCAGAACGTGGTGAGCCAGTCGGGACGACACACGCCAACACCCGCACAACACCCACAACACACCCACAACACAGGCCACCACCCGCACAACACCCGCAACACACCCACAACACACGCCACCACCCGCACAACACCTGCAACACCTACAACACCCACACCACCACCCGCACAACACCCACCACCCACAACCCCACAACACCCACCACCCCACAATACCCACACAATCCCACAACACCCTCCACCCATAACCCCACAACACCCACCACCGCACAACACCCACAACACCCACAACACCCCACAGCACCCACAACACCCCACAACACCCACAACACCTACAACACCCCACAACACCCCACAACACCCACAAAACCCCACAGCACCCACAACACCTACAACACCCCACAACACCCACAACACCCACAACACCCACAACACTCCACAGCACCCACAACACCCCACAACACCCACAACACCACAACACCCCACAACACCCCACAGCACCCACAGCACCCACAACACCCCACAACACCCCACAACACCCACAACACCCCACAACACCCCACAACACCCCACAACACCCCACAACATCCACAACACCCCACAACACCCCACAACATCCACAACACCCCACAACACCCCACAACACCCCACAGCACCCACAACACCCCACAGCACCCACAACACCCACCACCCCACAACACCCACAACACCCACCACCCCACAGCACCCACAACACCCACAGCACCCCACAGCACCCACAACACCCCACAACACCCCAACACCTACAACACCCACAACACCTACAACACCCACAGCACCCCACAGCACCCACAACACCCCACAACACCCACAACACCCCACAACACCCCACAACACCCACAACACCCACAACACCACAACACCCACAACACCACAACACCCACAACACCACAACACCCACAACACCCCACAACACCCCACAGCACCTGCAACACACGCCACCAGCACAACCCCACAACACCCACCACCCCACAACACCCACAACACCCACAACACCCCACAGCACCCACAACACCCACAACACCCCACAGCACCCACAACACACGCCACCAGCACAACCCCACAACACCCACAACACCCACAACACCCACAACACCCCACAGCACCCACAACACCCCACAGCACCCACAACACACGCCACCAGCACAACCCCACAACACCCACAACACCCACAACACCCCACAGCACCCACAACACACGCCACCAGCACAACCTCACAACACCCACCACCCCACAACACCCACAACACCCAAAACACCCACAACACCCCACAGCACCCACAACACACGCCACCAGCACAAGCCCACAACACCCACCACCCCACAACACCTACAACACCCACAACACCCACAACGCCCTACAACACCTACAACACCCACAACACCCAAAACACCCACAACACCCACAACACCCACAACACCCAAAACACACGCCACCAGCACAAGCCCACAACACCCACAACACCCCACAGCACCCACAACACACGCCACCAGCACAACCCCACAACACCCTACAACACCTACAACACCCACAACACCCAAAACACCCACAACACCCACAACACCCACAACACCCACAACACCCAAAACACACGCCACCAGCACAAGCCCACAACACCCACAACACCCCACAGCACCCACAACACACGCCACCAGCACAACCTCACAACACCCACCACCCCACAACACCCACAACACCCAAAACACCCACAACACCCCACAGCACCCACAACACACGCCACCAGCACAAGCCCACAACACCCACCACCCCACAACACCTACAACACCCACAACACCCACAACACCCTACAACACCTACAACACCCACAACACCCAAAACACCCACAACACCCACAACACCCAAAACACACGCCACCAGCACAAGCCCACAACACCCACAACACCCCACAGCACCCACAACACACGCCACCAGCACAACCCCACAACACCCCACAACACCCACCACCCCACAACACCCACAACACCCACAACACCTACAACTCCCACAACACACGCCACCAGCACAACCCCACAACACCCACCACCCCACACATCTCGCGAATACGCCCCCAGACAAGTCCTGACCTGATTTTCAGGGATTCTCCGTGATTCCCAACGAGTGTCCGTCATTCCCAGCGATTCTCCGTGATTATCCGTGATTCCCCATAATTCCCAAAGGTTCTCCGTGATTCTCCGTGATTCACAGTGATTATCTGTGATGCCCAGCGTTTTTCCACGATTCTCTGAGATTCCCCGTGATTCCCAGAGATTTCCGTGATTATCTTCGATTCTCCGTGATTCTCCGTGATTTTCCGTTGTTCCCAGCGATTCTCCTTGACAACCCGCGATTCTCTGTGATTCTCCGTGTTACCCAGTGATTCTCTGTGATTGTCTATGAATCTCCGTGATCCCCGGCGATTCTCTTGTAAATTGTCATGCTTCTGAGCGATTCTTAATGATACGAGAATATAACTCCGCACGCCTAATTTCTGCGCATCACACAGTGCTGGCCATAGCACACAGGCCCAGAGTCACACAATCACCACCACCACAACCACCACAGCAACCACAACTACAATACAACCATATCACAACCACACCAACACTAGATCACAACCACACCACAACCACCACAACTACAATACAACCATATCACTACCACAACACATCAACCACACCAACACTAGACCACAACCACAACACAACCACCACAACCATACCATCACGAGACTACAACCACGCCATCGCCAACACCACAAAAGCACCGTCACCACAACCACCACCACCATACCATCTCTAGACCGCGACCACACCACCGCGACAGGCGCCCCCCTTTGTATCTCTCCGCTGTCGGGCACTCACCGCTCTCCCTCACCGCTCTCCCTCACCGCTCACCCTCACCGCTCAACGCTCACCACTCCCCCTTCTCCACCACCACCCCCCCGTGCCGCAGGCTCAATACATGTTCCTGCACCAGTGCGCCGTTGATCTGCTGACCGGCGGTGGCAAGGGCAGCCGCACGCAGTGGTTCCTCAACCACCGCGCGCTGCACAAGCTCGATTCGCTCGACGGACTCGAAGGTGCACGCGCCGTCACGGGCAGTCGGGGGCAGTCGAGGGCAGTCGGGGGCAGTCGGGGGCAGTCGAGGGCAGTCGGGGGTAGCCGGGGGCAGTCGAGGGCAGTCGGGGACAGTCGCGGGCAGTCGAGGGCAGTCGGGGGCAGTCGAGGGCAGTCGGGGGCAGTCGAGGGCAGTCGAGGGCAGTCGGGGGCAGTCACGGGCGGTCGGGGGCAGTCGCGGGCAGTCGAGGGCAGTCGGGGGCAGTCGGGGGCAGTCGAGGGCAGTCGGGGGCAGTCGGGGGCAGTCGAGGGCAGTCGGGGGCAGTCGGGGGCAGTCGGGGGCAGTCGGGGGCAGTCGCGGGCAGTCGGGGGCAGTCGGGGGCAGTCGCGCGCCGTCAAGGCGCTGTGGTACCACGAATAGATGAGAGTCTCTGGGGTTTGATTCTTCGCGGTGTCGGGGGACGCTGACATCCCTAGGCTCACAATCACGAAGGGCCTTCGTGATGGGCTGGGGCACAGCCAATCACGAAGGGCCTTCGTGATGGGCTGGAGCACAGCCAATCACGAAGGGCCTTCGTGATGGGCTGGGGCACAGCCAGGCCAACGCTGCGTGGCCGGGAGTCGGAGCCATTTCCCCATTCACCTTGGGTCTCCGAAAGGTGTTTGTTGTGGCCCCTACGCTAATATGTTGTGTTTACCTTGTCTCCCCATGCACGCACACACACACACGCACGCACGCGCACGCACACACACGCACGCACGCACACACACACGCACACACACACGCACGCACACGCAGGCGACGTGGAGCTGGAGTGGGAGGAGACGACCATGTGAGAGCAGAGAGCACGGATCCACTTAGCCAAATTCCCTCGCGCTTCCTCCGTGTTTTATACGCAACTTCCCCCACACACACACACATCGTTACACACACACACACTCCCACACCGTTACACACACACACTCCCACACCGTTACACACACACACACACATCGTTATACACACACACACATCGTTACACACACACACATCGTTACACACACACACACCGTTACACACACACACCGTTACACACACACACCGTTAGACACACACACACACACTCCCACACCGTTACACACACACCGTTACACACACATCGTTACACACACACACTCCCACACCGTTACACACACACACCGTTACACACACACACACACTCCCACACCGTTACACACACACACACACCGTTACAAGACACACACACTCCCACACCGTTACACACACACACACACACTCCCACATCGTCACCCACTCCCCCACACACACACACTCCCACACCGTTACACACACACACTCCCACACCGTTACACACACACACACTCCCACACTGTTAAACACACACACACTCCCACATCGTCACCCACTTCCACACCATCACACACACACTCCCACACCATCACACACACACTCCCACACCATCACACACACACTCCCACACCATCACACACACACTCCCACACCGTCACACACTCTCACACCATCACACACACACACACCGTCTCACACACACACCGTCTCACACACACACCGTCACACGCTCCCACACCATCACACGCACACACACTACCGCTCCACACACACACACACCATCACACATACACCATCACACACACACACCGTCACACCATCACGCACAGACATTCTGTCCCACAGTCACACGGACAAAGATCCCCCTATAGCCTGAACAGACTGTAGGGGCAAGTGCTGCTAGCGAGCACCTATGAGAACAACTCCCATCCGCCTTTGTCTCTCCAATGGCGATGTTTACACATCGCACCAGGTACTCATTTGAGGCTGAGTCGACCTAGGGGATGCCCAGGACCGGTTCAGATAATCGTCACCGGTGTTGGCAGTGAGCGGGATTTGAACCCGGGTCGCCGGGTTCGTAGCGCAGCGCGCTACACTACCACTCCCCACACAGTCACAGAGACACACAGACACACGGTCACACAGACACACAGTCACACAGACACACAGACATACAGACACACGGTGACACAGAAACACAGTCACACAGACAATCTGCCACACAGTCACACAGACACACAGTCACACAGACACACAGTTACACAGTCACATAGACACACAGTCACACAGACATACAGTCACACAGACATACAGACACACGGTGACAGAAACACAGACACACAGACAATCTGCGACACCTTCACACAGACACATGGTCAGACGGTCACACAGAAACACAGTCACACAGACACACAGAAACACAGTCACACAGACAATCTGCCACACCGTCACGCAGACACACAGACACAGTCACAGTCACACAGTCACACGGACACACAGTCACACAGACACACAGTCACACGGACACACGGTCACACAGACACACAGTCACACAGACACACAGTCACACAGCCACACAGTCACACTGCTACATAGCTACACAGTCACACAGTCACACAGCCACGCAACCACACAGACACACACGGACACACGGACACAGTCACACGGTCACACAGACACACAGTCACAGCCACACAGACATAGAGCCACACAGTCAAAGACACACAGCCACACAGTCACACAGACACACAGCCACACAGACACACAGACACACACAGTCACACAGACACACACGGACACACAGTCACACGGACACACGGACACACGGACACACGGTCACACGGTCACACGGACACACGGTCACACAGTCACACACACACAGTCACACACACACAGTCAAACAGACACAGTGGCCTCGTGGCCTTCCCCGTGTCCCCGCACCCCCCGTAGGGATCTCAGCGACGATTCCATTGCTTCAACCGCGCTCCTCTCTCTCGCTCGACCGCGTGTCAGAAATTCACCATTCTAGCCCGGCCCTCTTCCACACGCGCACCCATCCACCACCCCCACACCCACGGCGCCACCACCACAACCACCACCACAACCACAACCACCACCACCACAACCACCACAACCACTACCACCACAACCACCACAACCACCACCACCACAACCACCACCACAACCACCACCACCACAACCACCACCACCACAACCACCACCACAACCACCACCACCACAACCACCACCGCCGCCACCGTTCCCCCCGAGTCGGGAGTCGACGAACAACACCCCCCCCTCCCTCCCCACTCCCTCCCCCCTACCCACTCCCTCCCCCCTACCTCCTCCCTCCCCCCCTCCCTCCCCCCCCTCCCCCCTCTCTCCCCCCCTCCCTCCCCCCTACCTCCCCCCCTCCCTCCCCCCCTCACCTGCCCCCCCTCCCCTGCCCCCCCTCCCCTGCCCCCCCCTCCCTGCCTCCCCCCCCTCCCCCCTCCCTCCCCCCTCCCTCCCCCCCTCCCCCCTCCCTCCCCCCCGTCGTTCCCCCGTTCCCGTCGTCTGTTGTCGATTTGACCTCGTGACCTCGCCGCCTCCTCCTCTCCTCCTCGTCTGTACCGTCGTGTGCTCGCTCGGGTTCGCATAAATCTGACGTCGGCCAATCACTCCTCGTCCTCGTCCTCCTCCTCCTCGTCCTCCTCCTCGTCTTCCTCCTCGTCCTCCTCCTCGTCGTCCTCCTCGTCCTCGTCCTCCTCGTCCTCGTCCTCCTCCTCGTCCTCCTCCTCGTCCTCCTCCTCGTCCTCCTCCTCGTCCTCCTCCTCGTCGTCCTCCTCCTCGTCCTCCTCCTCCGTGTGGATTGAGCTCCGGGGTCTCCTCCGCGTTGGGAATCGACGTCACGCGCTCACAGAATGTTGACGCCCAAGACGATACACTTCTTACACGATGATGGTGATGATGCTGGTGATGGTGGTGGTGGTGATGATGATGATGCTGGTGATGATGATGGTGATGCTGATGATGGTGATGCTGATGATGGTGATGCTGATGATGGTGATGCTGATGATGGTGATGCTGATGATGGTGATGCTGATGATGATGCTGCTGCTGGTGATGCTGGTGATGATGATGGTGATGCTGCTGCTGCTGGTGATGCTGCTAGTGATGCTGCTGATGATGGTGATGCTGGTGATGGTGATGATGGTGATGATGCTGGTGATGATGCTGGTGATGATGGCGATGATGGTGGTGATTTTTCGATTTAAAGCTTTCGTGACTGCAAGGATCCATCTTCTTTGGTTCTTTCGGTTCTCATTCTATGTGGTCATGATGATGGTCGTGATGATCATGGTGGTGATGATGATGGTGATGATGATGGTGATGATGTTGGTGATGATGTTGGTGATGATGATGGTGATGATGTGGGTGATGATGATGGTGATGATGTTAATGATTATGGTGGTGATGATGTTAATGATGATGTCAATTATTGTTATTGATTACGTTTATGATTATGTTAATGATTACGTTTATGATTACGTTAGTTATGTGAATTATTTTGATGATGGTTATGGTGGTAAGCAGCTATCATGGCGATGGCCGGGTGTTGCGTTTGCAAAGGCTATGTAGCTAACTCAGTCGGCGTGGGGGGACTTCGCTGGTAAAATAACAAAAATAAAATATTAAAAACCTAGAGTAGATTCCCCCACGGGAGAGTCGCGCGGTCACGCCTTGCCCAGCAGGTGGGTGCGAGATGCACCCCAGGTTAAGAACCACTGCACTACACGATACACTACACACTGCACTATACACTACACTATACACTACACTATACAATAAACTATACACTACACTATACAATAAACTATACACTACACTACTATACACTACACTATACACTACACGATACACTAGACTACTATACACTACACTATACACTACACTATACACTACACTCTACACTACACACTAGACTACTATACACTACACTACTATACACTACACTATACACTACACTACTAAACACTACACCACTATAAACTACACCACTATACACTACACTATACACTACACTACTATACACTACACTATTCACTACACTATACACTCCACTACTACACTATACACTACACTATACACTACACTATACACTATACACTACACTATACACTACCCTATACACTATACACTACACTATACACTACACTATACACTACACTATACACTACACTACACTTTACACTACACCAGTGGTTCTTAACCTGGGGGTGGGAGATGCCCTTTATGGGGGGTGTGAGACATGATCAGATTGTAATAGAAGTTAAATAATCTAAAAACCATGTTTTTGCACGGGGCAAAAGTAAACAACTGTACTTTGTTTCATCAACACCCTCGATGTAGTCATGAACATTGTATCTTTTATAACGACTGAGAACCAAAGGGGTGCAAGACTGCAGTAAAGGTTAAGAACCACTGGTCTATAGTGTATAGTGTAGTCTATAGAGTGTAGTGTATAGTGTAGTCTATAGTGTAGTGTATAGTGTAGTCTATAGTGTAGTGTGTAGTGTATAGTGTAGTGTATATTGTAGTCTGTAGTGTAGTGTAGAGTGTAGTCTATAGAGTGTGTAGTGTATAGTGTAGTATATAGTGTAGTCTATTGTGTAGTGTAGTGTATAGTGTAATGTATTAGGTAGTGTATAGGGTAGTGTATGGTGTCGTCTATAGAGTAGTCTATAGTGTATTGTGTAGTGTATAGTGTAGTCTATAGTGTAGCCTATAATCTATAGTGTAGTCTATAGTATAGTCTATAGTGTAGTGTATAGTGTAGTGTAGTCTATTGTGTAGTGTAGTGTATAGTGTAGTCTATACTCTGTAGTGTATAGTGTAGTGTATAATGTAGTCTATCATCTATAGTGTAGTATATAGAGTAGTCTATAGTGCAGTGTATACTGTAGTGTATAGTGTAGTATATAGACTATAGTGTAGTGTATAGTGTAGTCTATAATCTCTAGTGTAGTGTATAGTGTAGTCTATAGACTATAGTGTAGTGTATAGTGCAGTCTATAATCTCTAGTGTAGTATATAGTGTAGTGTATAGTGTAGTCTATAGACTATAGTGTAGTGTATAGTGTAGTCTATAATCTCTAGTGTAGTGTATAGTGTAGTCTATAGACTATAGTGTAGTCTATAATCTCTATTGTAGTATATAGTGTAGTGTATAGTGTAGTCTATAGACTATAGTGTATTGTATAGTCGAACGCAGTGGTTCTAACCTGGGGTACACGCACTCCCTGGTACAACGCAAGTAACACGTTAGTTTAATCAAACCATATGTAACATGGGACCATTCTTGCCAGTATCAAAATATAACAAGGAGTCGTGTCCCTTTCCGGCAATCAAACAGTTGTGTTCAGATGATAAACGCAAAACAGAATATGTTTTTCAAGGAATCGCCTTTCGGCCGCGTCCGCTGGTATCGCACTCTTTGAGACGAGACTTTAAAGAAAGCTGTCTCTGGTGTGGACCAATCAAGTTTTATAGACAATGCATCATCATATACTAGCAGAGCACGTGTGTTGTGTTTGCTTGCATGCGTGTTCACCACAAGTTTGCGTGGTTAAAGCAAACAGGATTCCTTGTAAAGAGGCTTCCGTCTGGTGGTTTAAAACAATCTTAACACAACTGTCCGATCGGCGGAAAGGGCGCCACCTATTGTTAAACCCTATGTAGTCATGAACGTTGTCCAATTTCTTTGTAACCATCGAAAACCAAAGGGGGGTGGTGGCAAGGCTTATAGAGCCGCTGATTGACAGTGTCGCTTCGTGAAGACGAAGCGTCCTGGCTGGACCCTGGCCACCCACCCCCTCTCTGTGTGTGCCACAGTCCCGCGACCTTCTTCATCGGTGCTGCTGCTCGCTAACAGCACTCGCCCCGACAGTCTGTTACAGGCTATGCGGGGGAGCTTTATCTTTTGTGTGTGTGTGTGTGCGCCTGTGCCTTGACCAGTGGGGAGCGGTGGTGTAGCGGTTAGCGCTACGCTGCGCTATGAACCCGGCGGACCCGGGTTCGATTCCCGCTCACGGCCAACACCCAGTGACGATTATCTGAACCGGTCCTGGGCCTCCCCTAGGTCGACTTAGCCGCAAATGAGTACCTGGTGCGGTGTGTAAACATCGCCACTGGGGAGACAAAGGCGGTCGGTCGTGGTGCTGGCCACCCACACCCTCGTGTTCCGTTCCGGCCTTCATAGGTGCAGCTACTCGCTAACAGCACTTGCCCCTACAGTCTGTCACAGACAGCACTTGCCCCTAGATTCTGTTACAGACAGCAGTTGCCCCTACAGTCTGTTACAGACAATACTTGCCCCTACAGTCTGTTACAGACAGCACTTGCCCCTACAGTCTGTTACAGACAACACTTGCCCCTACAGTCTGTTACAGACAGCACTGGCCCCTACAGTCTGTTACAGACAACACTTGCCCCTACAGTCTGTTACAGACAACACTTGCCCCTACAGTCTGTTACAGACAACACTTGCCCCTACAGTCTGTTACAGACAGCACTTGCCCCTACAGTCTGTTACAGACCACTTGCCCCTACAGTCTGTTACAGACAGCACTTGCCCCTACAGTCTGTTACAGACAGCACTTGCCTCTAGTCTGTTACAGACAACACTTGCCCCTACAGTCTGTTACAGACAGCACTTGCCCCTACAGTCTGTTACAGACAACACTTGCCCCTACAGTCTGTTACAGACAGCACTGGCCCCTACAGTCTGTTACAGACAACACTTGCCCCTACAGTCTGTTACAGACAAAACTTGCCCCTACAGTCTGTTACAGACAACACTTGCCCCTACAGTCTGTTACAGACAACACTTGCCCCTACAGTCTGTTACAGACAACACTTGCCCCTACAGTCTGTTACAGACAGCACTTGCCCAAACAGTCTGTTACAGACAGCACTTGCCCCTACAGTCTGTTACAGACAACACTTGCCCCTACAGTCTGTTACAGACAACACTTGCCCCTACAGTCTGTTACAGACAACACTTGCCCCAACAGTCTGGTACAGACAACACTTGCCCCTACAGTCTGTTACAGACAGCACTTGTCCCTACAGTCTGTTACAGGCAGCACTTGCCCCTACAGTCTGTTACAGACAACACTTGCCCCTACAGTCTGTTACAGACAGCACTTGCCCCTACAGTCTGTTAAGACAGCACTTGCCCCAACAGTCTGTTACAGACAGCACTTGCCCCAACAGTCTGTTACAGACAGCACTTGCCCCTACAGTCTGTTACAGACAACACTTGCCCCTACAGTCTGTTACAGACAACACTTGCCCCAACAGTCTGGTACAGACAACACTTGCCCCTACAGTCTGTTACACACAACACTTGTCCCTACAGTCTGTTACAGGCAGCACTTGCCCCTACAGTCTGTTACAGACAACACTTGCCCCTACAGTCTGTTACAGACAACACTTGCCCCAACAGTCTGGTACAGACAACACTTGCCCCTACAGTCTGTTACAGACAGCACTTGTCCCTACAGTCTGTTACAGGCAGCACTTGCCCCTACAGTCTGTTACAGACAACACTTGCCCCTACAGTCTGTTACAGACAACACTTGCCCCAACAGTCTGGTACAGACAACACTTGCCCCTACAGTCTGTTACAGACAGCACTTGTCCCTACAGTCTGTTACAGGCAGCACTTGCCCCTACAGTCTGTTACAGACAACACTTGCCCCTACAGTCTGTTACAGACAGCACTTGCCCCTACAGTCTGTTAAGACAGCACTTGCCCCAACAGTCTGTTACAGACAGCACTTGCCCCAACAGTCTGTTAAGACAGCACTTGCCCCAACAGTCTGTTACAGACAGCACTTGCCCCTACAGTCTGTTACAGACAACACTTGCCCCTACAGTCTGTTACAGACAACACTTGCCCCAACAGTCTGGTACAGACAACACTTGCCCCTACAGTCTGTTACAGACAACACTTGTCCCTACAGTCTGTTACAGGCAGCACTTGCCCCTACAGTCTGTTACAGACAACACTTGCCCCTACAGTCTGTTACAGACAACACTTGCCCCAACAGTCTGGTACAGACAACACTTGCCCCTACAGTCTGTTACAGACAGCACTTGTCCCTACAGTCTGTTACAGGCAGCACTTGCCCCTACAGTCTGTTACAGACAACACTTGCCCCTACAGTCTGTTACAGACAGCACTTGCCCCTACAGTCTGTTAAGACAGCACTTGCCCCAACAGTCTGTTACAGACAGCACTTGCCCCAACAGTCTGTTACAGACAGCACTTGCCCCTACAGTCTGTTACAGACAACACTTGCCCCTACAGTCTGTTACAGACAACACTTGCCCCAACAGTCTGGTACAGACAACACTTGCCCCTACAGTCTGTTACAGACAGCACTTGTCCCTACAGTCTGTTACAGGCAGCACTTGCCCCTACAGTCTGTTACAGACAACACTTGTCTTGTAACCCAGGGGGTCCCCAACCCCCGGGCTACGAATCGGTACCGGTCCGTGGCCTGTTAAGAACCGGGCCGCACAGCAGCAGGAGGAGGTGAGAGCGGTGAAGTCCGATCACCTGGCCCGCCCCATTATTTTATTATTTACCACTTCCATCCGCGCCTCTTTCCCAGCGCACTGCGCACTCAGTCTCAGTCACGTGGTGTTGGTAAGCCCACAAGCTGCCAAACCCCCTAGTAGCCACGATGAGTCAAAGACAAACGTCGCTGGAGAGCTTCATTTGAAAAGGGGGAAAGACCCAATGATGACCCCCCCCCCCGCCGCCCTGGTCCGTGAACAAATTATCTTCAACGAAACCGGTCGCTGGTGCCAAAAAGGTTGGGGACCGCTGTTGTAAACTAGCGTGACAAGTGCAACTATATATGTAGTGGAGTAAACGATACACATAGGTAAATTGGCCACATACAGTACATACATAGACATACAAGCAGAGTGGGTCACATAAGGTCGAGCAGGTGGTCGAGTCACGGGTGGCGTAAACAAACCGAAGTAATTCAAGGAGTCATGGCACGAGGGCTGTGATTGGTCGAGAGGCGGCGTCGCAAAGTCTGACCGTTGGACAGGTGCGAGCTGGCGGGAAAATGCCAGCGAGCCACGTGGCAATTAATTAAGGCTAATTGGAAAGGGGATAAAACGCTAGGTGATTTGAGAGGTGGAGTTGTTGTTGGGCAGTTGTTGGCGAGAGGTGGAGAGATACGAAGAGGAGAGCTGGCAAATGTTAGGGAAGAATAGATTGAGAGCCGAACCCAAAGGTCAGTAAATAGCGATAGGGAGAGTTAGCGTTAGCGGAGAGGTAGTTACGGGGGAGATAGGTACAGGGAGAGTTACAGATAGAGTCACTGTGTGTGCAGAGATAGCTAGAGTCACTGTGTGTGAATACACAGGCAAGTCACTGTGTGTGAATAGACAGGCAAGCCACTGTGTGTGCGGAGATAGAGGAAGTCACTGCGTGTGAAGAGATAGCGGAGACACTGTGTGTGAGGAGATAGAGGGAGAACCGCTGTGTGTGGAAGGAGGATGAGCGGACGGTGCTGAGGTGACTCGGAGTGTCCGAGTTGGCGGAGCGTGAAGAGGAGCATCACTGTGTGGTACGGAACGATGGAATAAAAGTGATGGTGGAAGAGAGGTGGTTGTCGTCCGAGTGAATTCACGGCACTACATATATATTCCATCGAGGCTCCTGAAGGTCTTCTGATCTCCAAGTGCTCGTCACTTGCCAGGCCTCTATGGGTTGCGCTCTTTTTGGGCGATCGGTGCTTTTTCGTGTGAGCGTGGCACCCACAAGCTGTGGAACGCCTCGCCACTTGACATCAGGGCAATCGGGAGCCAGTAGATATATTCAAGTCTGCTTTGAAATCCCCATCACTTTAGAGTTTGGCCTTCTTCCCTCTTCAGTTTGCCCCCCTGGTTCTCTTTTTTTGTTTCCTGCTCTTCGTGCATAGCGCGCTGGGACCCTAGGATCATAGGATGGAATGGGCAATTATACATTGGAATTATTATAACTACCGCATTGGGATCCGAGTGTAGTGGGTTCTATTGAGGCGCATGCTGGAATCTGGAGGCAACACGTTTTATTTACCAACACAACAGGTAAGTTTACACTTAACGGGATAACGACTAAGGGTGGTGACCACCACAGATAGCTAAATAACCACACACGGGGAACACTATATAATCGGCCGGGTCAGCGAACATGCTGCCCGGCTCTCGACGGCTTGTCCAACACCTGAAGACTGAAGACCGAGAACCCGGCTGGCAGATTCCATTCCCTGGGACAGTCACAACGACAACCGGGCTTTTATCTGCCACGCCGTGGCCGGGCTATGCCCCTGGCCACGCCCCATTCCAGAATCTTCTCGAGGGTTCTGGCTCCCCATCACGTGTCCCTCTCGTCCGGTCACGTGTCCTCCCGGGTTCACCCAAGGGCCATGTCCTCACCCGCCCTCTCTCTCAACGTTGCCATGCCCCTATAGTACCATTCGTCACTTGGTACTATTGCTGCCCTCTAGTGACACCTAGTATCTCACTACACTAGGATGGAATGGGCAATTATACATTGGAATTATTATTATTATAACTAACGCATTGGGATTCTAGGATGGAATGGGCGATTATACATTGTAATTATTATTATAACTAGCGCATTGGGATTCTAGGATGGAATGGGCAATTATACATTGGAATTATTATTATAACTAACGCATCGGGATTCTAGGATGGAATGGGCAATTATACATTGGAATTGTTATTATAACTAACGCATTGAGATTCTAGGATGGAATGGGCAATTATACATTGTAATTATTATTATAACTAGCGCATTGGGATTCTAGGATGGAATGGGCAATTATTAATTGGAATTATTATTATTATTATAACTAGCGCATTGGGAATCCAGGAAGGAATGGGCAATTATACATTGGAATTATTATAACTAGCGCATTGGGAATCTAGGATGGAATGGGCAATTATTAATTGGAATTATTATAACTAACGCATTGGGAATCTAGGAAGGAATGGACAATTATTAATTGGAATTAATATAACTAGCTTGGGGGGCAGGCTGCCTTACCCCCTCCCTCGCTCCCCCGCCGTGGTAGCCAAAGCTACGAGTTGGGGTGGGGGGGGGGGGTCCCCATTGATAACCACCATGAGCTTTGACAACAGCAGCAGCAGGGGCGTCAAGGGAACCCACGACAAACACTAAGGGGCCGGCCATAAATGACGTCACGCGATTTTGGACGATGTTTAACCTCCCCCATCGTCACACGGCGTCACAAATAGTCAGGCCCCCCCACCCCCTCAAATATGACGTCACAAAGCTCTGCCCCCCCCCCCTCCCCCTACCTCCGTCGACTCAGCCTCAAATGAGTACCTGGTGCGGTGCGTAAAAAAACATCGCCACCAGGGAGACAAAGGCGGCCGGGCGTGGTGCTGGTCACCCACCCCCTCGTTGTGCCGTTCTGGCCTTCATAGGTGCTACTCGCTAACAGCACTTGCCCCGACAGTCAGTTAAGGCTACACGGGGGGGATCTTTGTCTTTGCGATTGGGTGCCGCTGAGATGTTAACTACCTCGCCTGGTATACAGGAGGTCGTGGCTTCGATCCTGCCCATGGCACGTGCTGCTGTGTATTTGGAGTTTTCGGTGTGTGTCTCTCTCTCTCTCTCTCCCCGTGGTCGCGTGGATGGTGTCTACGGGTGCGTCGGATTTTATCCCTGCACATTTAGAACCGACATCACCACACGGTCAGAGTCGTTTGGCAGCTGTTAATGTCCCCGTGGGAAGCCACGGTGGGCCTTACCTGGTTAAATGAAAACGTAGTTAGTAGCGTTATTGCTCTACCCGCTGAGCTGATAATGTAGTCACTACGCCACTGATAATGAAGTTACCCCCCCCACATCACTCACATCAACCCCCCCCCCCCCCACAACTCACACCCCCCCCCTCACCACCCCCACCAACCCTAACCACACCAACCCCCCCACACACCACCCTCACCACCCCCCCCCACACATCATCCCCCACCAACCCTCCCACATCATCCCCCACCAACCCTCCCACCACCCCACACCCCCCCACACCGCTAGCCATGTCACTCCCTCGTGCCGAGCGAGACGTGTGTCAATATCCGCCAAGTGTCGCCGGGAATTTCCCCTCCAACGTGCAAGAGGAAAGTTAAAATTTTTTATTTTTGTGCACGGTCATCGCGGTCGCTGGCGCTTCAACTCCAACACCCCCCCCGGGCTAAGTCAAGGCTCGCGATCCTCCACTTCCATCCCCTCTTATCCAGTGACGGATGTAGCTAGTAAGAGGCTCTAAATTTTTTTAAAAAATATTAAAACAATTTTTTTCTAACTTGCACGGTAAAGTAATTGTATTTTTTTTTGTATTTGTTACACGGCCCAGATAATACGACAAATCGCTAACCTTAAATACCCTGTCGTTCATAAAAGTTGAAGGGCAGTATAGTACTATAGTAATAGAGCAAGTGCCAAATCACTGAACCGGAATTGATAGCTTGAAAGCATTTAGCGCGGGGCCCTTGAAAGTGCGGGGCCCGTAGCTACTATACGTGTAGCAGCTACTACACGTGTAGCTACTACTACACGTGTGGTAGTAGCTACACGTATAGTAGCTACTACTACTACATGTTATAGCTACTACACATGTAGTTATAGTAACTACATGTGTAGTAGCTACTACATATATAGCTGCTACATATATAGCTGCTACATATATAGCTGCTACATGTGTAGTAGCTACTTGTGCGACTAGGATCATCCGGCACTGGGCAGATCCAGGTGCCATCGGTGGACTGACTGAGATGAGTGGCAGATGCACCACCTGTGCCCGCCTACTGAGCCAACTTGCTGTGCTTTATCCGCCCGGCGCTCCGCTCGTTGTTGTGAGCGTCGCTCCTCCGCCCTCCGTTGTTGCTGGAGGGGCGACTGCCTCCACCTGCCCAGCATCAGCAGCGAGCCTCCTCCTCCTCCACAGAGGCCAATCTTGACACCGCTGGTACCGCTCATCGGCAAGTCCGCTCAGCTCCACGTCCTCCTGTACCACATCACTCCATCTCTGCTCTAGCTCCATGCCGCGCCCGTTTAGCCCCCCTCTGTCCGGCCCAACGTGCATCGACACACACAGACACACAGACACACACACAGACACAACAACAACCGCCATTCACCACTAAGTGGCGGTGACGTCACCACGACGCTTGTGCCAGGCTATGTGCACCCTGAGGCCAGGTGAAGTGTCGAACGCCCGCTGGCAGGAGGTCACGGGGCAGACCCAGGTGCCACGGGTCGACTGACTGAGATGACTGGCTGATGCACCACCTGTGCCCCCTATTGTGTCAACCTGCTGTGCTTTAGCCACCCGGCGCTCCACTCGTTGTTGTGAGCGTTGCTTCTCCGCCCTCCGTTGTTGCTGGAGGGGCGACTGCCTCCACCTGCCCAGTAGCGTCCTTCACGAGCCTCCTCCACAGAGGCCGATCTTGACACCGCTGGTACCAGTCATCGGCAAGTCCACTCAGCTCCACGTCCTCCTGTACCACATCACTCCATCTCTTCTCTAGCCCGTGCCGCGCCCGCTTAGCCCCCTCAATCCGGCCGAACAAAAGCTGTTTCGGCATGCGGTGGCTGGGCATGCGGGCTATATGACCCAGCCATCGACACACACAGACACACAACAACAACAACAACCGCCATTCGCCACTAAGTGGCGGTGACGTCACCACGACGCTTGTGCCAGGCTATGTGCACTCTGAGGCCACGTGAAGTGTCGAACGCCCGCTGGCAGGAGGTCACGGGGCAGACCCAGGTGCCACGGGTCGACTGACTGAGATGACTGGCTGATGCACCACCTGTGCCCCCTATTGTGTCAACCTGCTGTGCTTTAGCCACCCGGCGCTCCGCTCGTTGTTGTGAGCGTCGCTCCTCCGCCCTCCGTTGTTGTTGGAGGGCGACTACCTCCAACTGCCCAGTAGCATCCTTCACGAGCCTCCTCCACAGAGGCCGATCTTGACACCGCTGGTACCAGTCATCGGCAAGTCCACTCAGCTCCACGTCCTCCTGTACCACATCACTCCATCTCTTCTCTAGCCCGTACTGCGCCCGCTCAGCCCCCTCAATCCGGCCAAACAAAAGCTGTTTCGGCATGCGGTGGCTGGGCATGCGGGCTACATGACCCAGCCATCGCAGCCTTGCCCGCCGGAGGAGCTCACCGATGGGACCTTGCCCAGATCTTTCAAGGATTTGTGAGCGCCTCACACAATCCAGTCTGGTTAAACCCAGGATGGATCGTAGGCAGCCCAGCCTAAATGTTTCTAACCGGCGAAGATGTTCCATTAGGGGGGTCCACGTTTCGCAAGCGTAGAGAAGGGAGGGAATGACCGTGGCCGAGAAGACCTGAAGCTTAGTGCGGAGCGACAGACCAGGTAGCTTCCACACAGCGTTACGCAACCGATAAAAAGATATTGCCGCTCGACTGATTCGGAGTGAGACCTCTGCTGTTAAACTGGAGCCAGTCATAAGCACGCTGCCCAGGTATGGGAAACTCTCCACTCTCTCCACAACTGCCCCATCACCGATTGGGAGTTGTGGGGGTGGAGTGTCCGATGGTACAAAATACCCAGGCAGGTGCTTAGTTTTGGTGGGGCTAATGGTAAGGCCCCACCTCTTAGTGGCACGCTCCAGTCTCAGCAGCAGCGTCTCCAACTCCTCCTCTGACTGAGCAGCTATTACCAAATCATCAGCATACATAACGTGGTTCAGCAATAGGGAGCCATCCCTTGACCGCACCCGGGCATCGATCAGCCTCCCATTATATCTGTACCATATGGAGATTCCCCCGGTACAGCTATTGAAGGCTTCACGAACTATGTGGTCAAAGTAGATGTTAAATAATGTGGGAGCCAAAGGACATCCCTGTCGCACCCCAAGGTGTACAGGGAATGGCTCTGACTCTCGGCCACGTAGTTTTACCCGGGCCCGCTCACCATCATGAAGGTCCTTAATGATCGTGAGCAGAGGGTCAGGTACTCCAAAAGCACGAAGAACGACCCAGAGCCCAGGCCTACTGATGGTATCATAGGCCTTGACCAGGTCAATAAAGCAGAGATGTAGGTCTTGTTGGAATTCCCTACACCTCTGCTGTAGCAGACGGACAGAAAATATGGCATCTGTGCAGGACCACCCTTTCCTGAAACCGCATTGACAGACACACACACAAACAGACACACACAGACACACACACACAGACCCAGCGACCCCTATCTGACCCCCTCCCCCCCACGGGCCTAAACAGCTGACGTGCACTCTTTCGCATCGCACGTGGTGGACTCTACAGCACCGACAAACCTCAGGATACCAAACCACAATCCTTGCGCAACGCATCTGTGCGCGTGCGCGTTGAACTTCGTGGGGAGCGGTGGTGCAGCGGTTAGCGCGCTGCGCTACGAATCCGAGCGGACCGAGTTCCATTCCTGCTCACGGCCAACACCGCTGGTGACGATTGTCTGAAGCGGTCATGGGCTTCCCCCTAGGTTGACTCGGCCTCAAATGAGCACCTGGTGCGGTGTGTAGTCAACATCGCCCACTGGGGGAGACAAAGGCGGCCGGGCGTGGTTGTTGGCCACCCACCCCCTCGAGTGCCGTGCCGGCCGACGTAGGTGCTACTCGCTAACAGCACTTGCCCGAACAAGTCTGTTAAGGCTGTACGGGCGATCTTTGTCTTTGTTGTGGAGGACAACAGACTAAACACAACCACAACAAGAAGAAGCATTTCTAGATAAGTGAGTTTGTCAATCTAGGCCAGTGGTTCTTCATCTTTACTGTAACCTCTTTATATCTCAATCGTTACAAAGGACAATGTTAATAACCACGTATGAATCAAAGCAAGGTGTGGACTTACGTTGCCTCGTGGCTTAATTTGTGTTTTCGATTATTTAAGAACCACTGGTGTAGTGTATAGTGTAGTGTATAGTAGTGTATAGTGTAGTGTATAGTAGTGTATAGTAGTGCATAGTAGTGTAGTGTATAGTAGTATGGTGTATAGTAATGGAATGTATAAAAGTGTATAGTAGTGTAGTGTAAAGTGTAGTGTATAGTAGAGAAGTGTATAGTGTAGTGTATAGTCGTGTATGGTGTAGTGCATAGTAGTGTAGTGTATAGTGTAGTGCATAGTAGTGTAGTGTATAGTGTAGTGTATAGTAGTGTAGTGTATAGTGTAGTGTATAGTAGTGTAGTGTATAGTGTAGTTCAGTGCTTCTTAACCTTTAATGCAGCCTGGCACCCCTTTGGTTTCCAATCGTAAAAAAATACAATATTAATAACCACATAGAGGCTTCGATTATTTACCTTCTACAGAAGAATCTGGCCACGTCTCGCTACCCCCAGAAAGGGCATATCGTACCCCCAAGGGTGTGCGTGCACCCCAGGTTAAAAACCCACTGGGCTAGATGATTTTAAAGCGATTAGCTCCCGGTGGCTTGCTAATATCGAAAGCAGGAGCATTCCAGACGGCCGCAGAAGCAGCGAAACTGAAAGCGCCGCGCGATGATGACGATGGCCGTCTTTGTTTGACGGCGACCCAAAAGTGTAGTGTATAGTGTAGGGTATAATAGTGTATAATGCATTATATAGTAGTGTAGTGTATAATGTATTATATAGTAGTGTAGTGTATAATGTATTATATAGTAGTGTAGTGAATAATGTATTATACAGTAGTGTAGTGTATAATGTGTTATACAGTAGTGTAGTGTATAATGTATTATACAGTAGTGTAGTGTATAATGTATTACATAGTAGTTTAGTGTATAATGTATTATTTAGTAGTGTAGTGTAGTGTATAATGTATTATACAGTGGTGTAGTGTATAATGTAGTATATAGTAGTGTAGTGTATAATGTATTATGTAGTAGTGTAGTGTATAATGTATTATATAGTAGTGTAGTGTATAATGTATTATACAGTAGTGTAGTGTATAATGTATTATACAGTAGTGTAGTGTATAATGTATTATATAGTAGTGTAGTGTATAATGTATTATATAGTAGTGTAGTGTATAATTTATTATACAGTAGTGTAGTGTATAATGTATTATACAGTAGTGTAGTATATAATGTATTATATAGTAGTGTAGTGTATAATGTATTATACAGTAGTGTAGTGTATAATGTATTATACAGTAGTGTAGTGTATAATGTATTATATAGTAGTGTAGTGTATAATGTATTATATAGTAGTGTAGTGTATAATGTTTTATATAGTAGTGTAGTGTATAGTGTAGTATACAGTAGTGTAGTGTATAATGTATTATACAGTAGTGTAGTGTATTATACAGTAGTGTAGTGTATAATGTATTATATAGTAGTGTAGTGTATAATGTATTATATAGTAGTGTAGTGTTTAGTGTATTATATAGTAGTGTAATGTATAATCTATTATATAGTAGTGTAGTGTATAGTGTAATATATAGTAGTGCAGTGTATAATGTATTATACAGTAGTGTAGTGTATAATGTATTACACAGTAGTGTAGTGTATCATGTATTATAATGTAGTGTAGTGTATAATGTATAATATAGTAGTTTAGTGTATAATGTATTATATAGTAGTGTAGTGTATAATGTATTATACAGTAGTGTAGTGTATAATGCATTATACAGTAGTGTAGTGTATAATGTATTATATAGTAGTGTATAATGTATTATATAGTAGTGTAGTGTATAATGTATTATACAGTAGTGTAGTGTATAATGTATTATTCAGTAGTGTAGTGTAGTGTATAATGTATTATATAGTAGTGTATTGTATAATGTATTATATAGTAGTGTAGTGTATAATGTATTATACAGTAGTGTAGTGTATAATGTATAATATAGTAGTGTAGTGTATAATGTATTATACAGTAGTGTAGTGTATAATGTATTATATAGTAGTGTAGTGTATAATGTATTATATAGTAGTGTAGTGTATAATGTATTATATAGTAGTGTAGTGTATAATGTATTATATAGTAGTGTAGTGTTTAGTGTATTATATAGTAGTGTAATGTATAATCTATTATATAGTAGTGTAGTGTATAGTGTATTATAAAGTAGTGTAGTGTATAATGTATTATACAGTAGTGTAGTGTATAATGTATTACACAGTAGTGTAGTGTATCATGTATTATAATGTAGTGTAGTGTATAATGTATAATATAGTAGTTTAGTGTATAATGTATTATATAGTAGTGTAGTGTATAATGTATTATACAGTAGTGTAGTGTATAATGTATTACATAGTAGTGTATAATGTATTATATAGTAACATAGTGTATAATGTATTATATAGTAGTGTAGTGTATAATGTATTATATAGTAGTGTAGTATATAGTGTATTATATAGTAGTGTAGTGTATAATGTATGATATAGTAGTGTAGTGTATAATATATTATACAGTAGTGTAGTGTATAATGTATTATACAGTAGTGTAGTGTATAACGTATTATATGGTAGTGTAGTGTATAATGTATTATATAGTAGTGTAGTGTATAATGTATGATATAGTAGTGTAGTGTATAATGTATGATATAGTAGTGTAGTGTATAATGTATTATACAGTAGTGTAGTGTATAATGTATTATACAGTAGTGTAGTGTATAATGTATTATATAGTAGTGTAGTGTATAATGTATTATATAGTAGTGTAGTGTATAATGTATTATATAGTAGTGTAGTGTATAATGTATTATATAGTAGTGTAGTGTATAATGTATTATATAGTAGTGCAGTGTATAATGTATTATACAGTAGTGAAGTGTATAATGTATTATACAGTAGTGTAATGTATAATGTATTATATAGTAGTGTAGTGTATAATGTATTATATAGTAGTGTAGTGTATAATGTATTATATAGTAGTGTAGTGTATAATGTATTATATAGTAGTGTAGTGTATAGTGTATTATATAGTAGTGTAGTGTATAATGTATTATATAGTAGTGTAGTGTATAATGTATTATACAGTAGTGTAGTGTATAATGTATTATACAGTAGTGTATAATGTATTATATAGTAGTGTAATGCATTATATAGTAGTGTAGTGTATAAGGCATTATATAGTAGTGTAGTGTATAATGTATTATATAGTAGTGTCGTGTATAATGTATTATACAGTAGTGTAGTGTATCATGTATTATAATGTAGTGTAGTGTATAATGTATTATATAGTAGTTTAGTGTATAATGTATTATATAGTAGTGTAGTGTATAATGTATTATACAATAGTGTAGTGTATAATGTATTATATAGTAGTGTATAATGTATTATATAGTAGTGTATAATGTATTATATAGTAGTGTAGTGTATAATGTATTATATAGTAGTGTAGCATATAGTGTATTATATAGTAGTGTAGTGTATAATGTATGATATAGTAGTGTAGTGTATAATATATTATACAGTAGTGTAGTGTATAATGTATTATATGGTAGCGTAGTGTATAATGTATTATATAGTAGTGTAGTGTATAATGTATTATATAGTACTGTAGTTTATAATGTATTATATAGTAGTGTAGTGTATAATGTATTATACAGTAGTGTAGTGTACAATGTATTATATAGTAGTGTAGTGTATAATATCCGTGGCACAGCAGCAGGAGGTGAGAGTGGTGAAGTCCAATCACGTTTCCCGCCCCCAATATTTTATTATTTACCACTTCCGTCCGCGCCTTTTTTCCCCACTGCGCACTCGTCTCAGTCACGTGGTGTTGGTAAGCCCACAAGCTGCCACAATGAGTAAAAACCAAACGTCGCTGGACAGCTTCTTTGAAATGGAGAAAGACCCAATGATGAACCCCCCCTCCCCCCCCGTGAATAAATTGTCTTCCACGAAACCAGTCCCTGGTGCCAAAAATGTTGGGGGCCGCTGGTGTGGTGTATAGTAGTGTATAGCGGTGTATAGTGTAGTGTATAGTGTAGTGTATAGTGTAGTGTATAATAGTGCAGTGTATAGTGGTGTATAGTGTAGTGTATAGTGCAGTGTATAGTGTAGTGAATAGTGTCGTGTATAGTGTAGTGTATAGTAGTGTATAGTGTAGTGTATAGTGTAGTGTATAGTGTAGTGTATAGTAGTGTGTAGCGGTGTATAGTGTAGTGTATAGTGTAGTGTTTAGTAGTCTATAGTGTAGTGTATAGTAGTGTATAGCGGTGTATAGTGTAGCGTATAGTGTAGTGTATAGTGTAGTGTATAGTGTAGTGTATAGTGTAGTGTGTAGCGGTGTATAGTATTGTGTATAGCGTAGTGTATAGTGCAGTGTATAGTGCAGTGTATAGTACCCCTGGTATGCACACACCCCGGGCATGCACGTACCCCTAGGTGCATGTACCCATGTGGTCTGCGCATCTCTGCGATACACGTGGCCTGCGACCGGCCACCGGTCTCCCTCCGGCAGGTTGGCGATGATCGCCGCCGTGTGGCCAAAACACCCCCACCCCTTCACCCCCCCCAACCCTCAAGTGGCAGCTATCCCTGGCATAGGGTGGCTCCCAGCGCCTGGCCTGGTAACAGGGGCACAAACTCATCCACTTTTCACCGGGTGCACGAATCGCTTTAAGGGAGGAGTCGGCATGCATCGAGGAATTTTTCTTGTTGTTGTTGTTGTTCGATTTAAATCAATTAAGGAGCGGTGGGAACGGCCGTAGTCGGCTGCGGAACTCCGTCCGTGGTCCGAATCAGAGCGCCTAGATCTTTATCCGTGTGTTAGTGACGGCTTGGCACACTTCTCTTGAGATGGCACTTTATTGAAGGCGCGTTCACTTGACACCAGGCGGGAGACCCCCACTGCGACAGCCCCGAGTCTCCCGCGCATCTCCCTCCTTATATACCCAACACGAGGCCACGCCCCCCTTCTCGATCATTCTTTCTGACTCTGGACGCTCGCTCAACCGGCAGACTCCACCGTCCTCTTCCATCTCCTGACCGCGCTCCCTTCTCGGTCATTCCTGTAGCCACCGGTCCCTTCACACTCGCAACTGACTCCCCTGTGATTACCTCCCCTGGCCACCAGTGCATTCACACTGCAGGCTGACTCCCCTGTCATTACCTCCCGTGGCCACTAGTCCATTCACACTGTAGGCTGACTCCCCTGTCATTACCTCCCATAGTCACTAGTGCATTTACACTGTAGGCTGACTCCCCTGTCATTACCTCCCATGGCCACCAGTGCATTCACACTGCAGGCTGACTCCCCTGTCATTACCTCCCGTGGCCACTAGTCCACTCACACTGTAGGCTGACTCGCCTGTTATTACCTCCCGTGGCCACCAGTGCATTCACACTGCAGGCTGACTCCACTGTGATTACCTCCCGTGGCCACCAGTGCATTCACACTGCAGGCTGACTCCCCTGTGATTACCTCCCGTGGCCACTAGTCCACTCACACTGCAGGCTGACTCCACTGTGATTACCTCCCCTGGCCACCAGTGCATTCACACTGCAGGCTGACTCCCCTGTCATTACCTCCCGTGGCCACTAGTCCACTCACACTGTAGGCTGACTCGCCTGTCATTACCTCCCCTTGCCACCAGTCCACTCACACTGCAGGCTGACTCCCCTGTCATTACCTCCCCTGGCCACTAGTCCACTCACAGCGCATGTAGGCTTTAATGTCAGCCTATGTATCTACACGTGTAGATACATAATGTACGGGAGAAAAATTGAAAAAGCCCGTCGTGGCTTTCTGTTCAGCGATGTCCAGGTGGCGGCAGCTGGTTGTTTGGATCTCGAGGCGGGAAAGGCGGGGGGGGGTGGGGGGGCGGTCACGGTCCCGATAAGTCGGAGGCGGAGGAAGTGAGAAAGAGAACATCTATCCGGATCGTGACCATCTCGTCCTGAGGTCATGCAGTGGTGAACACGGGAAGTGAGTTAGGGGGGGGGGGGGGGGGGGAGATTGGCAAATCCTGGAGCGACGGAGCGTGAGACGGAGTGGCGAGGAGTCACTGGGACCTTGCGCTCCACTGCGCCTCAACGGTGGGGACAGCAGCAGGAGGATGTGATGATGGGTGGGACACGTGGTGTGCAGGGTTAAGGAGGAGGTGGTGATGGGTGGGTCACGTGGTGTGCAGGGTTGAGGAGGTGGTGATGGGTGGGACGTGTGGTGTGCAGGGTGGAGGAGGTGGTGGTGATGGGTGGGACACGTGGTGTGCAGGGAGGAGAAGGTGGTGACGGGTGGGACACGTGGTGTGGTGGGTGGAGGTGGTGATGGGTGGGACACGTGGTGTGCAGGGAGGAGAAGGTGGTGACGGGTGGGACACGTGGTGTGGTGGGTGGAGGAGGTGGTGATGGGTGGGACGTGTGGTGTGCAGGGTGGAGGAGGTGGTGATGGGTGGGACACGTGTTGTGCAGGGTGGAGGAGGTGGTGATGGGTGGGACACGTGGTGTGGTGGGTGGAGGAGGTGGTGATGGGTGGGACACGTGGTGTGGTGGGTGGAGCAGGTGGTGGTGATGGGTGGGACACGTGTTGTGCAGGGTTGAGGAGGAGGTGGTGATGGGTGGGACACGTGGTGTGCAGGGTGGAGGAGGTGGTGGTGATGGGTGGGATGAGTGGTGTGCAGGGTGGAGGAGGTGATGATGGGTGGGACACGTGGTGTGCAGGGTGAAGAAGGAGGCAGTGATGGGTGGGACGAGTGGTGTGCAGGGTTGAGGAGGAGGATGAGGGGTAAGCAATTTTGAGGTTTGTGACAGGAGGAGGAGAAGCCCTAAATAGGGAATGAAACAGGTGGACTTCTCCACACATCTGGCTATCGCCTGATGAAGCTGGTTGTAATTACTGGCGAAACGTCGTATTCAGATGGTAAATGTTGTGGCTTGGCTCTCCAACGCACAACCGGTGGAGCTGTACTATATACTACACTATACACTACACTAGTATACACTACACGATACAATACACTATACACTACTATATACTACACTATACACTACACTACACTATACACTACACTTATACGCTACACTATACACTACACTACACTATTATACACTACACTATACACTATACTTTACACTACTATACACTACACTTAACACTACTATACACTACACTATACACTATTATACACTACACGATACACTACTATACACTACACTATACACTACTATACACTACACTACTATACACTACACTATACACTACACTATACACTGCACTATACACTACACTATACACTACACAACTATACACTACACTATACACTACACTATACACTACACTACTATACACTATACACCACTATACACTACTATACACTATACACTACACTATACACTACACTATACACTAGTGCTGTACTAGTGACGAATTGGCCACGTTCCGTTTACGTGGCAACCCTTACTAGTTGGCTGTGTCGGGTGGTGGCGGGTTTAACGACATAACATTTATACATTTACGCGATCTAACCCCCAAAAAACCGCTGTATTATGGATTATATTGTTCGCGAACATGTTAAACTGACATCTTACTAATTTTCCGTGTCGGGTGGTGGCGGGTTTAACGACACATCGATATATTTACGCGATTTAACCCACAAAGAAAAGAATCAACTTCATGACTGACGAGCGGCTCGGCACGGCGAGTCACAGCGAGGGTCCCACGTTACTGATGAGTGTGATGGTGTGATGGTGTGAGTGTGTGTGAGAGTGTGATGGTGTGATGGTGTGATGGTGTGAGTGTGTGTGTGATGGTGTGAGTGTGAGAGTGTGATGGTGTGAGAGTGTGATGGTGTGAGAGTGTGATGGTGTGAGAGTGTGATGGTGTGAGAGTATGATGGTGTGAGTGTGTGAGAGTGTGATGGTGTGATGGTGAGAGTGTGTGAGAGTGTGAGTGTGTGAGTGTGTGTGTGTGTGATGGTGTGAGTGTGTGATGGTGTGATGGTGTGATGGTGTGAGAGTGTGAGTGTGTGATGGTGTGAGAGTGTGAGTGTGTGATGGTGTGATGGTGTGAGAGTGTGAGTGTGTGATGGTGTGATGGTGTGATGGTGTGAGAGTGTGATGGTGTGATGGTGTGAGTGTGTGAGAGAGTGAGAGTGAGAGTGTGATGGTGTGATGGTGTGATGGTGTGAGAGTGTGAGTGTGTGATGGTGTGAGAGTGTGATGGTGTGAGAGTGTGATGGTGTGATGGTGTGATGGTGTGAGAGTGTGAGTGTGTGTGAGATTGTGATGGTGTGAGTGTGATGGTGTGATGGAGTGAGAGTGTGTGAGTGTGTGATGGTGTGAGTGTGTGATGGAGTGAGAGTGCGATGGTGTGATGGTGTGAGAGTGTGATGGTGTGAGAGTGTGATGGTGTGAGAGTGTGATAGTTTGATGGTGTGAGAGTGTGAGTGTGTGATGGGGTGAGTGTGTGATGTGTGAGAGTGTGTGAGAGTGTGAGTGTGTGTGAGAGTGTGATGGTGTGAGTATGATGGTGTGAGTGTGTGAGTGTGTGATGGTGTGAGAGTGTGATGGTGTGAGAGAGTGATGGTGTGATAGTGTGATGGTGTGATGGTGTGAGAGTGTAATGGTGTGAGAGTGTGATGGTGTGAGAGTGTGTGAGAGTGTGTGTGAGAGTGTGATGGTGTGAGTGTGATGGTGTGATGCTGTGAGTGTGTGATGGTGTGAGGGTGTGAGAGTGTGATGTAGTGAGAGTGTGTGAGTGTGTGATGGTGTGAGTGTGTGATGGAGTGAGAGTGTGATGGTGTGATGGTGTGAGTGTGTGATGGTGTGAGTGTGATGGTGTGAGAGTGTGATGGTGTGATGGTGTGATGGTGTGAGTGTGTGATGGTGTGATGGTGTGAGAGTGTCAGAGTGTCAGAGTGTGATGGTGTGATGGTGTGAGAGTGTGAGAGTGTGATGGTGTGATGGTGTGAGTGTGTGAGAGTGTGATGGTGTGATGGTGTGAGAGTGTGAGAGTGTGATGGTGTGAGAGTGTGAGAGTGTGAGAGAGTGTGATGGGGTGTGATGGTGTGAGAGTGTGGGTGTGAGAGTGTGATGGTGTGAGTGTGATGGTGTGAGAGTGTGATGGTGTGAGAGTGTGAGAGTGTGTTCGTGTGAGAATGTGATGGTGTGAGAGTGTGATGGTGTGATGGTGTGAGAGTGTGTGATGGTGTGAGTGTGTGAGAGTGTGATGGTGTGAGTGTGTGAGAGTGTGATGGTGTGAGTGTGTGATGGTGTAAGAGTGTGATGGTGTAAGAGTGTGATGGTGTGAGAGTGTGAGAGTGTGATGGTGTGAGAGTGTGTGATGGTGTGAGCGTGTGATGGTGTGAGAGTGTGAGAGTGTGATCGTGTGAGAGTGTGTGATGTTTTGCATGTTCACCACAATTACGCCTGGTTAATGCAGACAGGATTCCTTGCGAAAGGTTTCAGTTTGTTGTTTAAACCTATTAAACACAACTCTTTTATTGCCAGAGAGGGTTAAAAACCTCCACCTATATATTCTCACGGTCTTCACCGAAGTTCGCCGTGAGCGCGAATCGAACCCGAGGCCGCGCACGCCCTTTGTAAAATCCCTCCCCTCCATGCTCCCCATGAGATCAACAAATTTTCCATTTCACTCTCACGCCGGGAATGTGATAGCGACGATGTCGACTCAGCAGCCTCAACCAGAGTCCGGCGCCTTCGCCCTATAGCGCAACGGATGGGGGAACCTTTTTGCTGCCCCAGGTACCATTTGGATATTTCTATAACATAATTCGCGGGCCATACAAAATTATCAACTTAAATTTTTTTTAGCCCCGTTACATTTGGTCAAACGTGGAATGAACTCGCCGCTAATTGCGATGGGGCTGGAACTGCTTCTCTTCGGCGAGGCGCGGTGACGATGCTAGCCGGCTATTGACCGACGATGCCGCTAACTCGCAACTGCTTTCCCAGGGTTTTTGCTCTCCTAGATTGATTGAATTTCGAGTCCCGCCTGCGATTGACCTTGGCAGGGCCAGAGACCCAAACGATTTCGCGGGGCCCTCGTCCGGCCCGCGGGGCGGACGTAACCCCACCTCTGCCCTAGCGGCAACGTGAGCCAAAGCCCGGTCGCTCCGACTCCCCTTCACCGCATCTGCGACACGATCAAAGTGCTCCCCTTCAAGCGCTCCGTTTTGTGCGCTTTGCCCTTTTTTCTGGTTTGTTTAAATAAATAAAAATCACTCGGATTTCTCCAGCGTGTGCGGCGATGACGCAGCCATCGATCGAGGGGTCGAATTGCGAACCGCGTTGTTAGTGATCATCGGCATCGCGCTCGCTGAAGGTGTCGATGCCTTCAGGGAAGTCGTGGACTCTGTAGACGCAACCGCGCACAATTCTGTGAGTCGCTTATAACCACTGTGCCGTTACTTATTGCCAATTGTGCACTCAGACTATTGTCCTATCATCTCGTAGAGTCCCTGGCCACGTAATAATATGCTACACGGTGGCAGTGGGGTGGTCGCAATATGCCGATTTATCACTAATAAACCACAATGATCCGATCGAAATTAGGGATTTCGATCGGATCAATGGGGGGTGGGGGGGGGCACGTGCCACCGCCCCCCCTCTCTCCACCACCATCAGCCCCCCACGGACATCTAACCCACCCACGCATCAGCGCTCCGCTCCACCAACTCCGATCGCTCGCGACTTGCTTGACGATGCCCGCTCGACATTTGGAGCTCGACACGTAAAGGGGTGGGGGGTAGGGGGCTTTCGCGACCGATATCGTCAATCGTACAGGTAGTTGTTGTAGTTGTTGTAGTTGTTGTTGTTGTAGTTGTTGTTGTTGTTGCGTCTTGTTTTTGGGCCGTCGTCTGATGAAGCTGGTTGTCATTACTGGCGTTAAACGTCGCCCTCGGATCGCTCATGTTGTGGCTACGCCCTCCGCCACACAACCGGCGGTGATCTTCCAGTGACGAATTGGCCACCTTCTGTCGACGTGACGCAAAGCTCGCTAGCTGGTCGTGGCTTGGGTACGGCGTGCGGTGTGGCGTGTTGTGGTGTCGGGTGGTACGGCGTGGTGTGGCGTGCTTCGACGTGGAGTGGTTGTGGCGTGGTGCGGTGTGGTGTGGCGTGGAGTGGTCTGGCGTGGTGCGGCGTGGTGTGGCGTGCTTCCACGTGGAGTGGTTGTGGCGTGGTGCGGTGTGGTGTGGCGTGCTGCGTTTGTGGCGTGGTTGTGGCGTAGTGCGGTGTGTTGTGTTGGGACGTGGTGTGCCCTGGCGTGGTGCGGTGTGGAGTGGCGTGCTCCGACGTGGTGTGGTACGGGCGCGTTGTGGCCGCGTGGCGCGTTGTGGCCCAGGGCGTGGCGGGGCGTGGCTCACGCACCCAGACTCCACTCTCTCTTATCTGCTCGGCCATCTGACAGCAAACCGCGGTCACTCACAACACCACAACAACAACAGCAGCTGCTGCTGTTGTTGTTGCTGCTGCTGCTGCTGCGAGACGCCCAGACCCCGGGATCGAACCACGGCGCGTGTTTATCACGAGGTGAAGGGGTAGGTGGAGGTCAGTGGGGTGTCACGGTGGCTAGGAGATGTTAACTACCTCGCCTGGTATACAGGAGGTCGTGGGTTCCATCACGACCCTGACGCCTGCTGCTGTATATTTGGAGTTTGTGTGTCTCTCTCTCATCATGATCACGGTGGCTAGGAGATGTTAACTACCTCGCCTGGTATACAGGGTGTCGTGGGTTCCATCACGACCCTGACGCCTGCTGCTGTATATTTGGAGTTTAAGTCTCTCTCTCTCATAATCACCACAGTGGCTAGGGGATGTTAACTACCTCCCTTGGTATACAAGAGGTCGTGGGATCGATCCCGACCCTGAACCTTCCTGTATATTTGGAGTTTGAGTGTCTCTCTCTCATCATGATCACGGTGGCTATGAGATGTTAACTACCTCGCCTGGTATACAGGAGGTCGTGGGTTCGATCACGACCCTGACGTCTGCTGCTGTATATGCATAGTGCATAGTAGTGTATAGCGTAGTGTAGAGTGTAGTGTATAGTGTAGTGTATAGTGTAGTGTAGTGTTATAGCAGTGTAGTGTATAGCAGTGTAGTGTATAGCGTAGTGTAGAGTGTAGTGTAGAGTGTAGTGTATAATTTAGTGCATAGTAGTGTATAGCGTAGTGTAGAGTGTAGTGTATAACAGTGTAGTGTACAGTGTAGTGTATGGTGTAGTGTATAGCGTAGTGTATACAGCAACGCACCAACACACACACACGTACCAACACATATGAACACACACGAACACACCCGAACACACCCCCCATAACACGAAGACAAAGATCCCCCGTGTAGCCTTGACAGACTGTTGGGGCAAGTGCTGTTAGCGAGCAGCACCTATGAAGGCAGGCACGGCACACGAGGGGGTGGGTGGCCAGCACCACGCCCGGCCGCCTTTGTCTCCCCAGTGGCAATGTTTACACACCGCACCAGGTACTCATTTGAGGCTGAGTCGACCTAGGAGAGGCCCTGGACCGGTACAAATAATCGCCACTGGTATTGGCCGTGAGCGGGAATCGAACCTGGGTCGCCAGGTTCGCGCGCTAACCGTTGCACCACCGCTCCCCACACTGACCGCACCAACATCACCACCACCAACAACAACCACCGCCATTCGCCATTAAGTGGTGCCAGGCTAGGTGCACGTTAAGGCCATGTGAAGTGTCGAACGCCCGCTGGCAAGGAGGTCACGGAGCAGACCCAGCAGGTGCCACGGGTCGACTGACTGAGATGAGTGGCCGATGCACGACCTGTGCCTCCCCTACTGGGCCAGGCTAGGTGCACCAGGAGGTCACGGGGCAGACCCAGCAGGTGCCACGGGTCGACTTACTGAGTTCACTGGGCCGATGCACCACCTGTGTCCCCTACTGTGCCAACTTCAATTCAACTACCGCGAAACTACGCCACCGCCACCACCGCTACCACCGCCACCGTCCGGCTTTAGGTCTTCTCTTCCCCTGGGTCACCGACCTCTGGGGTACCACTCCACTCCCCGTCTCGGTATACCTCACCTCCTCCACCCTGCATCACCCTGCATCATCCTGCATCATCCTCCACCCTGCATCATCCTCTACCCTCCATTATCCTCCACCCTCCATCATCGTCCACCCTGAATCATCCACCACCCTGAATCATTCTCCACCCTGCATCATGCGATTTGAAAAGTCCTATTACTTTCTTATTGGAATTGTTAAATTTTTGTTATAATTTTTATAACTTTATTTAACTTAACAATTATTCTATGTTTGATAGTTTTATTTCAATTAAAGCATTTTAATAAATACATTTTGGAAGCATATCTCTTAACTCTTTGGTTCTATTCGGTAAAGTCACGTAGGTAAAAAATTCCCATCCTTGCATTAGAATATATGGAGCAGTTCATATTTCATGGTATCACGTGGTAATGCTCCATCACGTGTTTTAAATCTATTACACGGTGAATATTGAACTGAAGCTTGATTTTTTTTATTTAATCGCAAATCAAATCGCAATCGCAACATCTGTCAGAAAAATCTCGAGGGTTGCGTCATCTCAACGTGCGCTCGACTGTGAAGGATGCTGATTGATGATGATGATGTTGGTGGTGGTGGTGGTGGAAGTGTCACACAGCGCTCACACACACACACATCCTCATTCTACGAGAGAGCACGAGGGAGAGAGAGAGAGAGAGAGGGGGGAGAGGATGGAGATTCAAAAGCAAAATTCCTCGCTCTCGCAACCGATCCGATGCCCCGGGGTTTGCGTAACCCCCGTGACGCACGCGACTCGAGGCAGGGGTTGCGGGAAGCGGAGAGGCGAAGTCCCGGGGGGGGGGGTTGTGGAGGGGTTAGGGGGGACAGCGGCTAGTGGGGATGTGAGGGGCTGGAGGAATGAGGGGGGGAAGGGAGGAAAGGGGGGCGAAGGAAGAAAGGAAGTAGTAGTAGTGGTGGTGGTGGTGGTGCGGGTTGGGAAACTGAACCCAAGTGGAACACAGCGATCATTTCCATACGGCTCCCTCTCCTCTTCCTCCTCCTCCCCCCCCTCCTCCCTCTCCCCTTCCTCCCTCTCCTCCTCCTCCCCCTCCTCCTCCTCCCCCTCCTCCTCCTCCCCCTCCTCCTCCTCCCTCTCCTCCCCCTCCTCCCTCTCCCCTTACTCCCTCTCCTCCATCCCCCCTCCCTCTCTCTGCTCCCTCTCCTCCTCCTCCCCCTCCTCCTCCTCCCCCTCCTCCTCCTCCCCCTAATCCTCCCTCTCATCCCTCTCCTCCCTCTCCTCCTCCTTACCCCTCTTCCTCTACCCCCTCCGCCCTCTCCTCCTGCTCCTCCTCCTTCTCCCTCCACCTCCCCTCCCTCTCCTCCTCCTCCTCCTCCTCCAACCTCTTCCTCCTCCGCCCTCCCTCCTCTCCCGAGTGACAAAATCGCGGTGCGTTCCTGCTCTGTGTCGGCACTCGAGGCCGGGGCTGGACACGCGCTGCCGGCGAACATCGCGACTCCCTCCGCCAGGCATCGAACTCAGGAGGGTGAAGCTGCGCGGATTCGGCTCCGTTCATCGCACAGACTTCGAGCGTCACTGCCGAGAGTGGTGAGTGTCACAGCGAGGGTGGTGAGTGTCACAGCGAGGGTGGTGAGTGTCACAGCGAGAGTGGTGAGTGTCACTGCCGAGAGTGGTGAGTGTCACAGCGAGGGTGGTGAGTGTCACAGCGAGGGTGGTGAGTGTCACAGCGAGGGTGGTGAGTGTCACAGCGAGGGTGGTGAGTGTCACAGCGAGGGTGGTGAGTGTCACAGCGAGGGTGGTGAGTGTCACAGCGAGGGTGGTGAGTGTCACAGCGAGGGTGGTGAGTGTCACAGCGAGGGTGGTGAGTGTCACAGCGAGAGTGGTGAGTGTCACAGCGAGGGTGGTGAGTGTCACAGCGAGGGTGGTGAGTGTCACAGCGAGGGTGGTGAGTGTCACAGCGAGGGTGGTGAGTGTCACAGCGAAGGTGGTGAGTGTCACAGCGAGGGTGGTGAGTGTCACAGCGAGGGTGGTGAGTGTCACAGCGAGGGTGGTGAGTGTCACAGCGAAGGTGGTGAGTGCCACAGCGAGAGTGGTGAGTGTCACAGCGAGGGTGGTGAGTGTCACAGCGAGGGTGGTGAGTGTCACAGTGAGGGTGGTGAGTGTCACAGTGAGGGTGGTGAGTGTCACAGCGAGGGTGGTGAGTGTCACAGTGAGGGTGGTGAGTGTCACAGCGAGGGTGGTGAGTGTCACAGCGAGGGTGGTGAGTGTCACAGTTAAGGTAGTGAGTGTCACAGCGAGGGTGGTGAGTGTCACAGCGAGGGTGGTGAGTGTCACAGCGAGGGTGGTGAGTGTCACAGCGAGGGTGGTGAGTGTCACAGCGAGAGTGGTGAGTGTCACAGCGAGGGTGGTGAGTGTCACAGCGAAGGTGGTGAGTGCCACAGCGAGAGTGGTGAGTGTCACAGCGAGGGTGGTGAGTGTCACAGCGAGGGTGGTGAGTGTCACAGTGAGGGTGGTGAGTGTCACAGTGAGGGTGGTGAGTGTCACAGCGAGAGTGGTGATTGTCACAGCGAGGGTGGTGAGTGTCACAGTGAGGGTGGTGAGTGTCACAGCGAGGGTGGTGAGTGTCACAGCGAGGGTGGTGAGTGTCACAGTTAAGGTAGTGAGAGTCACAGCGAGGGTGGTGAGTGTCACAGCGAGGGTGGTGAGTGTCACAGCGAGGGTGGTGAGTGTCACAGCGAGGGTGGTGAGTGTCACAGCGAGAGTGGTGAGTGTCACAGCGAAGGTGGTGAGTGTCACAGCGAGGGTGGTGAGTGTCACAGCGAGGGTGGTGAGTGTCACAGCGAGGGTGGTGAGTGTCACAGCGAGGGTGGTGAGTGTCACAGCGAGGGTGGTGAGTGTCACAGCGAGGGTGGTGAGTGTCACAGCGAGGGTGGTGAGTGTCACAGTGAGGGTGGTGAGTGTCACAGCGAGAGTGGTGAGTGTCACAGCGAGGGTGGTGAGTGTCACAGCGAGGGTGGTGAGTGTCACAGCGAAGGTGGTGAGTGTCACAGCGAGGGTGGTGAGTGTCACAGTGAGGGTGATGAGTGTCACAGCGAGGGTGATGAGTGTCACAGCGAGGGTGGTGAGTGTCATAGTGAGGGTGGTGAGTGTCACAGCGAGGGAGGTGAGTGTCACAGCGAGGATGGTGAGTGTCACAGCGAGGGTGGTGAGTGTCACAGTGAGGGTGGTGAGTGTCACAGCGAGGGTGGTGAGTGTCACAGCGAGGATCATAAACCATCATCACAAACCATCATCATCACAAACCATCGTCACAAATCATCATCATCACAAACCATCATCATCACAAACCATCATCACAAACCATAATCACAAACCATCATCATCACAAACCATCATCATCACAAACCATCATCATCACAAACCATCATCATCACAAACCATCATCACAAGCCATCATCATCACAAACCATCACCATCACAAACCATCATCATCACAAACCATTATCATCACAAACCATCATCATCACAAACCATCATCATCACAAACCATCATCATCACAAACCATAATCACAAACCATCATCACAAACCATCATCACAAACCATCATCATCATCATCACAAACCATCATTAAAAACCATCATCACGAACCATCATCATCACACACCATCATCATCACAAACCATCATCATCACAAACCATCATCACAAACCATCATCATCACAAACCATCATCATCACAAACCATCATCACAAACCATCATCATCACAAACCATCATCACAAAACCATCATCATCACAAACCATCATCACGAACCATCATCATCAAAAACCATCATCACAAACCATCATCATCACAAACATCATCATCACAAACCATCATCATCACAAACCATCATCACGAACCATCATAATCACAAACCATCATCACAAACAATAATCATCACAAACCATCATCACGAACCATCATCACAAACCATCATCATCACAAACCATCATCACAAACCATCATCATCACAAACCATCATCACAAACCATCACCACAAACCATCATCACAAACCATCATCATCACAAACCATCATCACAAACCATCATCACAAACCATCATCATCACAAACCATCATCACAAACCATCATCACAAACCATCATCATCACAAACCATCATCACAAACCATCATCATCACAAACCATCATCACAAACCATCATCACGAACCATCATCATCACAAACCATCATCATCACAAACCATCATCACAAACCATCATTACAAACCATCATCACAAACCATCATCATCACAAACCATCATCATCACAAACCATCATCATCACAAACCATCATTACCACAAACCATCATCACGAACCATCATCACAAACCATCATCATCACAAACCATCATTACAAACCATCATCACAAACCATCATCACGAACCATCATCATCACGAACCATCGCCACAAACCATCATCATCACAAACCATCATCATCACAAACCATCATCATTACTAACCATCATCATCACAAACCATCATCACAAACCATCATCATCACAAACCATCATCACGAACCATCATAATCACAAACCATCATCACAAACAATAATCATCACAAACCATCATCACGAACCATCATCACAAACCATCATCATCACAAACCATCATCACAAACCATCATCATCACAAACCATCATCACAAACCATCACCACAAACCATCATCACAAACCATCATCATCACAAACCATCATCACAAACCATCATCACAAACCATCATCATCACAAACCATCATCACAAACCATCATCACAAACCATCATCATCACAAACCATCATCACAAACCATCATCATCACAAACCATCATCACAAACCATCATCACGAACCATCATCATCACAAACCATCATCATCACAAACCATCATCACAAACCATCATTACAAACCATCATCACAAACCATCATCATCACAAACCATCATCATCACAAACCATCATCATCACAAACCATCATTACCACAAACCATCATCACGAACCATCATCACAAACCATCATCATCACAAACCATCATTACAAACCATCATCACAAACCATCATCACGAACCATCATCATCACGAACCATCGCCACAAACCATCATCATCACAAACCATCATCATCACAAACCATCATCATTACTAACCATCATCATCACAAACCATCATCACAAACCATCATCATCACAAACCATCATCACGAACCATCATCATCACAAACCATCATCATGATCACAAACCATCATTAAAAACCATCATCACGAACCATCATCATCACACACCATCATCATCACAAACCATCATCACAAACCATCATCACAAACCATCATCATCACAAACCATCATCACAAACCATCATCACAAACCATCATCATCACAAACCATCATCATCACAAACCATCATCACAAACCATCATCATCACAAACCATCATCATCACAAACCATCATCACGAACCATCATCATCAAAAACCATCATCACAAACCATCATCATCACAAACCATCATCACGAACCATCATCACAAACCATCATCACCAACCATCATCATCACAAACATCATCATCACAAACCATCATCATCACAAACCATCATCACAAACCATCATCACGAACCATCATCATCACAAACCATCATCATCACAAACCATCATCACAAACCATCATTACAAACCATCATCACAAACCATCATCATCACAAACCATCATCATCACAAACCATCATCATCACAAACCATCATTACCACAAACCATCATCACGAACCATCATCACAAACCATCATCATCACAAACCATCATTACAAACCATCATCACAAACCATCATCACGAACCATCATCATCACGAACCATCGCCACAAACCATCATCATCACAAACCATCATCATCACAAACCATCATCATCACAAACCATCATTATCACGAACCATCATCACAAACCATCATCATCATAAACCATCATCACCAACCATCATCACAAACCATCATCATCACGAACCATCATCATCACAAACCATCATCACAAACCATCATCATCACAAACCATCATCATCACAAACATCATCATCACAAACCATCATCATCACAAACCATCATCACGAACCATCATCACAAACCATCATCACCAACCATCATCATCACAAACCATCATCATCACAAACCATCATCATCACAAACCATCATCATCACAAACCATCATCATCACAAACCATCATCACAAACCATCATCATCACATACCATCATTATCACAAACCATCATCACAATCCATCATCATCACAAACCATCATCATCACAAACCATCACCATCACAAACCATCATCACGAACCATCATCATCACAAACCATCATCACAAACCATCACCATCACAAACCATCATCACGAACCATCATCATCACAAACCATCATCACAAACCATCATCATCACAAACCATCACCACGCCAACTCCACCGCTCATGCTCGCAGCAGCAACACCGGCGAGTGTCTAACAAAGACGATGGCCATGGCATCGCTTGCGCACTCAGACGTGCTCCTGTGGCCGTCTGGAACGCTCTCCTGTTACACGTTCTTCACGTTCTGCAGATGTAGATGCCACTGGTTATTCACGTTCTGCAGATGTAGATGCCACTGGTTCTTCACGTTCTGCAGATGTAGATGACGCTGGTTCTTCACGTTCTGCAGATGTAGATGCCACTGGTTCTTCACGTTCTGCAGATGTAGATGACGCTGGTTCTTCACGTTCTGCAGATGTAGATGCCACTGGTTCTTCACATTCTGTAGATGTAGATGCCACTGGTTCTTCACGTTCTGTAGATGTAGATGCCACTGGTTCTTCACGTTCTGTAGATGTATATGTCACTGGTTCTTCACGTTCTGCAGATGTAGATGCCACTGGTTCTTCACGTTCTGTAGATGTAGATGCCACTGGTTCTTCACGTTCTGTAGATGTAGATGTCACTGGTTCTTCACGTTCTGCAGATGTAGATGCCACTGGTTCTTCACGTTCTGTAGATGTAGATGCCACTGGTTCTTCACGTTCTGTAGATGTAGATGCCACTGGTTCTTCACGTTCTGTAGATGTAGATGTCACTGGTTCTTCACGTTCTGCAGATGTAGATGCCACTGGTTCTTCACGTTCTGTAGATGTAGATGCCACTGGTTCTTCACGTTCTGTAGATGTAGATGCCACTGGTTCGTCACGTTCTGCAGATGTAGATGCCACTGGTTCTTCACGTTCTGTAGATGTAGATGCCACTGGTTCTTCACGTTCTGTAGATGTAGATGCCACTGGTTCTTCACGTTCTGCAGATGGAGATGCCACTGGTTCTTCACGTTCTGTAGATGTAGATGCCACTGGTTCTTCACGTTCTGCAGATGTAGATGCCACTGGTTCTTCACGTTCTGTAGATGTAGATGCCACTGGTTCTTCACGTTCTGTAGATGTAGATGCCACTGGTTCATCACGTTATGTAGATGTAGATGCCACTGGTTCTTCACGTTCTGCAGATGTAGATGCCACTGGTTCTTCACGTTCTGTAGATGTAGATGCCACTGGTTCTTCACGTTCTGTAGATGTAGATGCCACTGGTTCTTTACGTTCTGTAGATGTAGATGCCACTGGTTCTTCACGTTCTGTAGATGTAGATGTCACTGGTTCTTCACGTTCTGCAGATGTAGATGCCACTGGTTCTTCACGTTCTGTAGATGTAGATGCCACTGGTTCTTCACGTTCTGTAGATGTAGATGCCACTGGTTCTTCACGTTCTGCAGATGTAGATGCCACTGGTTCTTCACGTTCTGTAGATGTAGATGTCACTGGTTCTTCACGTTCTGCAGATGTAGATGCCACTGGTTCTTCACGTTCTGTAGATGTAGATGCCACTGGTTCTTCACGTTCTGTAGATGTAGATGCCACTGGTTCGTCACGTTCTGCAGATGTAGATGCCACTGGTTCTTCACGTTCTGTAGATGTAGATGCCACTGGTTCTTCACGTTCTGTAGATGTAGATGCCACTGGTTCTTCACGTTCTGCAGATGGAGATGCCACTGGTTCTTCACGTTCTGTAGATGTAGATGCCACTGGTTCTTCACGTTCTGCAGATGTAGATGCCACTGGTTCTTCACGTTCTGTAGATGTAGATGCCACTGGTTCTTCACGTTCTGTAGATGTAGATGCCACTGGTTCATCACGTTATGTAGATGTAGATGCCACTGGTTCTTCACGTTCTGCAGATGTAGATGCCACTGGTTCTTCACGTTCTGTAGATGTAGATGCCACTGGTTCTTCACGTTCTGTAGATGTAGATGCCACTGGTTCTTCACGTTCTGTAGATGTAGATGCCACTGGTTCTTCACGTTCTGTAGATGTAGATGTCACTGGTTCTTCACGTTCTGCAGATGTAGATGCCACTGGTTCTTCACGTTCTGTAGATGTAGATGCCACTGGTTCTTCACGTTCTGTAGATGTAGATGCCACTGGTTCTTCACGTTCTGCAGATGTAGATGCCACTGGTTCTTCACGTTCTGTAGATGTAGATGCCACTGGTTCTTCACGTTCTGTAGATGTAGATGCCACTGGTTCTTCACGTTCTGCAGATGTAGATGCCACTGGTTCTTCACGTTCTGTAGATGTAGATGCCACTGGTTCTTCACGTTCTGCAGATGTAGATGCCACTGGTTCTTCACGTTCTGTAGATGTAGATGCCACTGGTTCTTCACGTTCTGTAGATGTAGATGCCACTGGTTCTTCACGTTCTGTAGATGTAGATGCCACTGGTTCTTCACGTTCTGCAGATGTAGATGACGCTGGTTCTTCACGTTCTGCAGATGTAGATGCCACTGGTTCTTCACATTCTGTAGATGTAGATGCCACTGGTTCTTCACGTTCTGCAGATGTAGATGCCGCTGGTTCTTCACGTTCTGCAGATGTAGATGCCGCTGGTTCTTCACGTTCTGTAGATGTAGATGTCACTGGTTCTTCACGTTCTGCAGATGTAGATGCCACTGGTTCTTCACGTTCTGTAGATGTAGATGCCACTGGTTCTTCACGTTCTGTAGATGTAAATGCCACTGGTTCTTCACGTTCTGCAGATGTAGATGCCACTGGTTCTTCACGTTCTGTAGATGTAGATGCCACTGGTTCTTCACGTTCTGTAGATGTAGATGCCACTGGTTCTTCACGTTCTGCAGATGTAGATGCCACTGGTTCTTCACGTTCTGTAGATGTAGATGCCACTGGTTCTTCACGTTCTGCAGATGTAGATGCCACTGGTTCTTCACGTTCTGTAGATGTAGATGCCACTGGTTCTTCACGTTCTGTAGATGTAGATGCCACTGGTTCTTCACGTTATGTAGATGTAGATGCCACTGGTTCTTCACGTTCTGTAGATGTAGATGTCACTGGTTCTTCACGTTCTGCAGATGTAGATGCCACTGGTTCTTCACGTTCTGTAGATGTAGATGCCACTGGTTCTTCACGTTCTGCAGATGTGGATGCCACTGGTTCTTCACGTTCTGTAGATGTAGATGCCACTGGTTCTTCACGTTCTGCAGATGTAGATGCCACTGGTTCTTCACGTTCTGTAGATGTAGATGCCACTGGTTCTTCACGTTCTGTAGATGTAGATGCCACTGGTTCTTCACGTTCTGTAGATGTAGATGCCACTGGTTCTTCACGTTCTGCAGATGTAGATGCCGCTGGTTCTTCACGTTCTGCAGATGTAGATGCCGCTGGTTCTTCACGTTCTAAAGATGTAGATGTCACTGGTTCTTCAAGTTCTGCATATGTAGATGCAGCTGGTTATTCACGTTCTACAAATGTAGATGCCACTGGTTCTTCACGTTCTGCAGATGTAGATACCACTGGTTTTTCACGTTCTGCAGATGTAGATGCCACTGGTTCGTCACGATCTGCAAATGTAGATGCCACTGGTTCTTCACATTATGTAGATGTAGATGCCACTGGTTCTTCACGTTCTGCAGATGTAGATGACGCTGGTTCTTCACGTTCTGCAGATGTAGATGCCACTGGTTCTTCACATTCTGTAGATGTAGATGCCACTGGTTCTTCACATTCTGTAGATGTAGATGCCACTGGTTCTTCACGTTCTGCAGATGTAGATGCCGCTGGTTCTTCACGTTCTGCAGATGTAGATGCCGCCGGTTTTTCACGTTCTACAGATGTAGATGCCACTGGTTCTTCACGTTCTGCAGATGTAAATACCACTGGTTCTTCACGTTCTGCAGATGTAGATGCCACTGGTTCGCCATGATCTGCAGATGTAGATGCCACTGGTTCTTCACATTGTGTAGATGTAGATGCCACTGGTTGTTCACGCTCTGCAGATGTAGATGCCGTTGGTTCTTCACGTTCTGCAGATGTAGATGACACTGGTTCTTCACATTCTGTAGATTTAGATGCCACTGGTTCTTCACATTCTGTAGATGTAGATGCCACTGGTTCTTCACGTTCTGCAGGTGTAGATGCCGCTGGTTATTCACGTTATGCAGATGTTGATGCCACTGGTTCTTTACGTTCTGTAGATGTAGATGCCACTGGTTCTTCATGTTCTGTAGATGTAGATGCCACTGGTTATTCATGTTCTGTAGATGAAGATGCCACTGGTTCTTCATGTTCTGTATATGTAGATGCCACTGGTTCGTCACGTTCTGCAGATGTAGATGCCACTGGTTCTCCACGTTCTGCAAATGTAGATGCCACTGGTTCTTTACGTTCTGTAGATGTAGATGCCACTGGTTCTTCATGTTCTGTAGATGTAGATGCCACTGGTTATTCATGTTCTGTAGATGAAGATGCCACTGGTTCTTCATGTTCTGTATATGTAGATGCCACTGGTTCGTCACGTTCTGCAGATGTAGATGCCACTGGTTCTCCACGTTCTGCAAATGTAGATGCCACTGGTTCTTCACGTTCTGCAGATGTAGATGCCACTGGTTCTTCTTGTTCTGCAAATGTAGATGCCACTGGTTCTTCACGTTCTGCAGATGTAGATGCCACTGGTTCTTCACATTCTGAAGATGTAGATACCACTGGTTCTTCATGTACTGGAGATGTAGATGCCATTGGTTCTTCACGTTCTACAGATGTAGATGCTACTGGTTCTTCATGTTCTGCAGATGTAGATGCCACTGGTTCTTCACATTCTGCGGATGTAGTTACCACTGGTTCTTCACGTTCTGCAAATGTAGATGCCACTGGTTCTTCATGTTCTGTAGATGTAGATGCCACTGGTTCTTAATGTTCTGTAGATGAAGATGCCACTGGTTCTTCATGTTCTGTAGATGTAGATGCCACTGGTTCTTCATGTTCTGTAGATGAAGATGCCACTGGTTCTTCATTTTCTGTAGATGCAGATACCACTGGTTCTTCACATTCTGCAGATGTAGATGCCACTGGTTTTTCACGTTCTGCAGATGTAGATGCCACTTATTCTTCATGTTCTGCAGATGTAGATGCCACTGGTTCTTCATGTTCTGTAGACGTAGATGCCACTGGTTGTTCACGTTCTGCAGATGTAGATGTCACTGGTTCTTCATGTTCTGTAGATGTAGATGACACTGGTTCTGCATGTTCTGTAGATGTAGATGCCACTGGTTCTTCACGTTCTACACATGTAGATGCCACTGATTCTTCATGTCCTGCAGATGTAGATGCCAATGGTTGGTCATGTTCTGTAGAAGTTCATGCCACTGGTTGTTCATGTTATGTAAATTAAGATGCCACTGATTCTTCACATTTTGCAGATGTAGATTCCACCATCTCTTCACATTCTGTAGATGTAGATGCCACTGGTTCTTCACGTTCTGCAGATGTAGATGCCACCGTCTCTTCACATTCTGTAGATGTAGATGCCACTGGTTCTCCACGTTCTGCAAATGTAGATGCCACTGGTTCTTTACGTTCTGTAGATGTAGATGCCACTGGTTCTTCATGTTCTGTAGATGTAGATGCCACTGGTTATTCATGTTCTGTAGATGAAGATGCCACTGGTTCTTCATGTTCTGTATATGTAGATGCCACTGGTTCGTCACGTTCTGCAGATGTAGATGCCACTGGTTCTCCACGTTCTGCAAATGTAGATGCCACTGGTTCTTCACGTTCTGCAGATGTAGATGCCACTGGTTCTTCTTGTTCTGCAAATGTAGATGCCACTGGTTCTTCACGTTCTGCAGATGTAGATGCCACTGGTTCTTCACATTCTGAAGATGTAGATACCACTGGTTCTTCATGTACTGGAGATGTAGATGCCATTGGTTCTTCACGTTCTACAGATGTAGATGCTACTGGTTCTTCATGTTCTGCAGATGTAGATGCCACTGGTTCTTCACATTCTGCGGATGTAGTTACCACTGGTTCTTCACGTTCTGCAAATGTAGATGCCACTGGTTCTTCATGTTCTGTAGATGTAGATGCCACTGGTTCTTAATGTTCTGTAGATGAAGATGCCACTGGTTCTTCATGTTCTGTAGATGTAGATGCCACTGGTTCTTCATGTTCTGTAGATGAAGATGCCACTGGTTCTTCATTTTCTGTAGATGCAGATACCACTGGTTCTTCACATTCTGCAGATGTAGATGCCACTGGTTTTTCACGTTCTGCAGATGTAGATGCCACTTATTCTTCATGTTCTGCAGATGTAGATGCCACTGGTTCTTCATGTTCTGTAGACGTAGATGCCACTGGTTGTTCACGTTCTGCAGATGTAGATGTCACTGGTTCTTCATGTTCTGTAGATGTAGATGACACTGGTTCTGCATGTTCTGTAGATGTAGATGCCACTGGTTCTTCACGTTCTACACATGTAGATGCCACTGATTCTTCATGTCCTGCAGATGTAGATGCCAATGGTTGGTCATGTTCTGTAGAAGTTCATGCCACTGGTTGTTCATGTTATGTAAATTAAGATGCCACTGATTCTTCACATTTTGCAGATGTAGATTCCACCATCTCTTCACATTCTGTAGATGTAGATGCCACTGGTTCTTCACGTTCTGCAGATGTAGATGCCACCGTCTCTTCACATTCTGTAGATGTAGATGCCACTGGTTCTTCACGTTCTGTAGATGCCACTGGTTTTTCACGTTCTGTAGATGCCACTGGTTCTTAATGTTCTACAGATGTAGATGCCACTGGTTTTTCATGTTCTGCAGATGTAGATGCCACTGCTTCTTCACATTCTACAGCTGTAGATGCCACTAGTTCTTCACGTTCTACAGATGTAGATGCCACTGGTTCTTCACGTTCTACAGATGTAGATGTCACTGGTTATTCACGTTCTGTAGATGCCACTGGTTCTTCACGTTCTATAGATGCCACTGGTTTTTCACGTTCTGTAGATGCCACTGGTTCTTAATGTTCTACAGATGTAGATGCCACTGGTTTTTCATGTTCTGCAGATGTAGATGCCACTGCTTCTTCACATTCTACAGCTGTAGATGCCACTAGTTCTTCACGTTCTACAGATGTAGATGCCACTGGTTCTTCACGTTCTACAGATGTAGATGTCACTGGTTATTCACGTTTTGTAGATGTAGATGCCACTGGTACTTCACGTTCTACAGATGTAGATGCCACTGGTTCTTCACGTTTTATAGATGTAGATGCTACTGCTTTTTCACGTTCTACACATGTAGATGCCACTGGTTCTTCATGTTCTGCAGATGTAGATGCCACTGGTTCTTCACGTTTTACACATGTAGATGCCACTGATTCTTCATGTTCTGCAGATGTAGATGCCACTGGTTCTTCCTGTTCTGTTGAAGTAGATGCCACTAGTTCTTCATGCTCTGTAGATGTACATGCCACTGGTTCTTCACGTTCAACAGATGTAGATTCCACTGGTACTTCATATTCTACAGATGTAGATGCCACTGGTACTTCACGTTCTACAGATGTAGATGCCACTGGTTCTTCACGTTCTATAGATGTAGATGCTACTGCTTTTTCACGTTCTACACATGTAGATGCCACTGGTTCTTCATGTTCTGCAGATGTAGATGCCACTGGTTCTTCACGTTTTACACATGTAGATGCCACTGATTTTTCATGTTCTGCAGATGTAGATGCCACTGGTTCTTCCTGTTCTGTTGAAGTAGATGCCACTAGTTCTTCATGCTCTGTAGATGTACATGCCACTGGTTCTTCACGTTCAACAGATGTAGATTCCACTGGTACTTCATGGTCTACAGATGTAGATGCCACTGGTTCTTCATGTTCTACAGATGTAGATGCCACTGGTTCTTCACATTCTGCAGATGTAGACGCCACTGATTCTTCACGTTCAACAGATGTAGATGGCACTGGTTCTTCACGTTCTACAGCTGTAGATGTAACTGGTTCGTCACGTTCTACAGATGTAGATGTCACTGGTTCTTCACGTTTTGTAAATGTAGATGCCACTGGTTCTTAATGTTCTACAGATGTAGATGCCACTGGTTCTTCCCATTCTGTAGATGTAGATGCCACTGGTTCTTCACGTTCTGTAGATGTAGATGCCACTGGTTCTTCACGTTCTGTAGGTGTAGATGCCACTGGTTCTTCACGTTCTGTAGATGTAGATGCCACTGTTTTGTTCCTAAGTTCGTATGTCCTAAGTAGAGGAGTCCCTTCCTGTACTTATTGTCCTTCTGATACCGTGTTAGTAAGCCACTGGGAGCTATCCACTTTAAAATGATCATCTAGATTGACAAACTCACATATTTAGAGATGCTTGTTGTCACGGGGGACCCGGGGTGGGGAATCGGGGGGGGCGGGGGTGGGGGCTGTGGGGGGGGGGGCGGGGGGACCGCTCTCGCGGGGATCTTTCGGCGCCCGCCACGAAGCGACGACTCCGCGGTGCCCCCAACACCTCAAGGCGCTGGGGGCACCGCGGCTGGGGCGAGACGACGTCACGGCGCTCCATCCACTCCCCTCCACCCCCCCCACCTCCCTCCCTCCCTTCCATCCCTCCTTGCCTCCCTCCCTTCCACCCCTCCCTCCCCACCTCTCTCCCTCCCCTCGCCCGCTCCAGCCGCGCGCACACAGAGGGGGTCATTGAGGCGCCGCGTCGAGTCCCGCCCCCCGCACTCCCCTAACGGCCGGGTTCGACTCACGCACAGGGGGCCTCATTGTGAGGAGGAGGAGGTGGAGGAGGAGGCGTGGAGGTCTCCACCCACAGATGGGTGGGGGGGGGGGGGGCGAGCAGCTCCAAGTTGGTCAAGAAGGAATTCCTTTATTTTTCTAACGGACTTTTACCTCCTAAGTGACGCCAATGTCGTATTCATTATCCACAAGCAATCATCGTCATCATCATACTATCATCATCAGCTCCTACATCATCATTTTCATCATCATACTATCATCATCCGTTCCTAGATCATCATTGTCATCATCATGCAATCATCATCTGTTCCTACATTGACGTCATACTTTCACCATCAGTTCCTACATCATCATTATCATCATCATGCAATCATCATCAGTTCCTACATCATCATGATCACGCAATCATCATCAGTTCCAACATCATCATCATCATCATGCAATCATCATCAGTTCCTTCATCATGATCATGCAATCATCATCTTTTCCTACATCATCATCATACAATCATCATCAGTTCCTACATCATAATCATCATACAATCATCATCAGTTCCTACATCATCATCATACAATCATCATTAGTTCCTACATCTTCATCATCATATAATCATCATCAGTTCCTACATCATCATTAGCGTCATCATACAATCATCATCAGTTCCTACATCATCATCATCATCATACAATCATCATCAGTACCTACATCATCATATTTTCATAATCAGTTCCTACATCATCATCATGCAATCATCATTAGTTCCTACATCATCATGATCATGCAATCATCATCAGTTCCAACACTATCATCATACAATCATCATCAGTTCCTACATCATCCTCATCATACAATCATCATCAGTTCCTACATCATCATCATAAAATCATCATCAGTTCCTACATCATCATCATCATAAAATCATCATCAGTTCCTACATCATCATCATACAATCATCATCAGTTCCTACATCATCGTCATCATCATCATACAATCATCTTCAGTTCCTACATCATCATACTTTCATCATCAGTTCCTACATCATCATTATCATCATCATGCAATCATCATTAGTTCCTACATAATCATGATCATGCAATCATCATCAGTTCCAACACCATGATCATCATGCAATCATCATCAGTTCCTTCATCATCATCATACAATCATCATCAGTTCCTACATCATCATCATGCAATCATCAGTTCCTACTTTATCATCATCATACAATCATCATCAGTTCCTACATCATCATCATACAATCATCATCAGTTCCTACATCATCCTCATCATACAATCATCATCAGTTCCTACATCATCATCATAAAATCATCATCAGTTCCTACATCATCATCATCATCATACAATCATCATCAGTTCCTACATAATCATCATACAATCATCAGTTCCTATATCATCATCATCATGCAATCATCATCAGTTCCTACATCATCATCATCATCATCATACAATCATCATTAGTTCCTACATCATCATCATCATACAATCATCATCATCAGTCCTTACATCATCATCAATCCCTACATCATCTTCATCATCATAGAATTATCATCAGTTCCTTCATCATCATCATCATCATGCAATCATCATCTGATCCTACATCATAATCATCATCACACAATCATCCTGAGTTCCGCCATCATCATCATCATACAATCATCATCAGTTCCTACATCATCATACAATCATCATCAGTTCCTACATCATCATCATGATCATCAGTTCCTACTTTATCATCATCATCATACAATCATCATCAGTTCCTACATCATCATCATACAATCATCATCAGTTCCTACATCATCATCATCATCAAATCATCATCAGTTCCTACATCATCATCATACTATCATCATCAGTTCCTACATAATCATACAATCATCATCAGTTCCTACATCATCATCATCATGCAATCATCATCAGTTCGTACTTCATCATCATCATGCAATCATCATCAGTTCCTACATCATCATCATCATGAAATCATCATCAGTTCCTACATAATCATCATAAAATCATCATCAGTTTCTACATCATCATCATGCAATCATCATCAGTTCTACATCATCATACAATCATCATCATCATCATCAGTTCCTACATTATCATCATACAATCATCATCAGTTCCTACATCATCATCATCATCACACAATCATCATCCGTTCCTACATCATCATCATCATACAATCATCATCAGTTCCTACATCATCATTATCGTCATCATACAATCATCATCAGTTCCTACATCATCGTCATCATCATACAATCATCATCAGTTCCTACATCATCATACAATCATCATCAGTTCCTATATCATCATCATACAATCATCATCAGTTCCTACATCATCATCATACAATCATCATTAGTTCCTACATCATCATCATCATGCAATCATCATTATCAGTCCCTACATCATCATCAGTCCCTACATCATCGTCATCATCATATAATCATCATCAGTTCCTACATCATCATTAGCGTCATCATACAATCATCATAAGTTCCTACATCATCATCATCACCATCATACAATCATCATCAGTTCCTACATCATCATCATACTTTCATCATCAGTTCCTACATCATCATTATCATCATCATGCAATCATCATCAGTTCATACATCATCATCATGCAATCATCATCAGTTCCTCCATCATCATCATGCAATCATCATTTTCTACATCATCATCATCATACAATCATCATCAGTTCCTACATCATCATCATACAATCATCATCAGTTCCTACATCATCATCATACAATCATCATTAGTTCCATCATCATCATCATCATACAATCATCATCAGTTTGTACATCATCACCATCATCATGCAATCTTCATCAGTTCCTACATCATCATACAATCATCATCAGTTCCTACATCATCATCATCATCATCATCGTACAATCATCATCAGTTCCAACATCATCACCATCATCATGCAATCATCATCAGTTCCTAGATCATCATCATCATCATACAATCATCACCAGTTCCTTCATCATCATCATGCAATCATCATCACATCCTACATCGTCATCATCATCATACAATCATCATCAGTTCCTACATATCATCATACCATCATCATCAGTTCCTACATCATCATCATCATCAATTATTATCAGTTCCTACATCATCATCATACAATCATCATCAGTTACTACATCACCATCATCACATCTGTCTCCATCATCATCATCACCACCATCATCATCACCATCATCACCATCACCATCATCACATCTGTCTCCATCAGCATCACCATCAGCATCACCATCAACATCACCATCATCATATCTGTATCCAATAACCACCATCATTACCATCACCATCATCACAACTGTCTCAATCATCATCATCTGTCTCCGCACCTCCGATTAGCACGGTTGGCTCGCACGTACGGTGCGAAAGAAGTTCAACGTACATACGTCTCCATCATCATCATCATCTGTCCATCATCACCGACATCATCTGTAACCATCACCGTCATCATCGTTATCTCCACCACCATCTTAAAAAGAGACAAAGATCCCCCGTGTAGCCTCAACAGACTGTAGGGGCAAGTGCTGTTAGCGAGCACCTATGAAGGCCGGCACTGTGGCACACGAGGTGGCTGGGTGGCCAGCACCACGCCCGGCCGTCTTTGTCTCCCCAGTGGCGATGTTAACACACCGCACCAGGTACTCATTTGAGACTGAGCCGACCTAGGCGAGGCCCAGGACCGGTTCAAAGCAATTGTCAACGGTGTTGGCCGTGAGCGGGAATCGAACTCGGGTCACCGAGCTCCGTAGCGCAGCGTAGCGCTAACCGCTGCACCACCGCTCCCCCCACCACCGTAATCATCATCATCGTTGTCTCCATCACCATTATCACTTCTCCATAATAAACGTTTCTGGGTTAGATCGCGTTAATTATAGATGTGTCGTAACCCTTCACGACCCGACACGGCCAATCATTAAAAAAAAACGTGTCACGTTTATAAAAGACAAAATAGTTCACCGGTGTGTTGAAGAGTGAGTGAATCGACAGCATTTACAGTTTTTTGAGTACGGCGAGTACAGCGAAACGTCGCACTCCAAAAAATGTCAACGTAAGAGCCAATGTGTTATTTCTGTGTATACATTTGATGTGCATCTGTCATACATTTATTGACGGACTGGTTATATTTGTATTCTTGGTTCTTTCGGTAAAGTCAGCACGTAGAAGGGAAACAATAAAATAAACAAAAAAAATATAACACGATAAAATTCTCACGACGTTTCGACTGCAACACAAGCAATCATTATCAGGTGTGAAAACCACAGCAAGAATTTTTTTTTACAAAAAATTTGAGTTGTTAGTAAATTTGGAGTTGTTAGTAAGTAAGGAGTTGTTAGTATTTTGATTTAAAGCTTTCGTGACTGCAGTAATTCATATTCTTAGTTCTTTCGGTAAAGTCACGTTGAAGGGAAACAACTAAATATATGAAATATATATTTTATTATTTTGTTGTTTCCCTTCAACGTAATATATATTGTATTATTTTGTTGTTTCCCTTCAACGTGAGTTTACCGAAAGAACTAAGAATATGAGTTGTTAGTAAGTAAGGAGTTCATATTCTTGGTTCTTTCGGTAAAGTCACAGTATGAACGGGAAGCTATGTGAAGTTCCGAGTGGGGAGCGAGTGGATAGAGTCTTTGACCGTGCGACGAAGTGACACAGTGCGTGAACAGGCGAAGATATAACTTTAGAAAACGCTCGATTTTCGTGCAACTAAATAATAAAGAAACAGTTTGATTGAAGACACCTCAAACACGCGCCAGACTTATTGCTCCCACAAGTTTAAGGCGTAGTTTATTTTCGGGTACAAGAAAGCTGCGCCTACAGTCGTCCTCTCTCTCTCTCTGAGTCGTCCTCTCTCTGAGTCGTCCTCTCTCTCTGGCTCATTCTCTCTCTCTGAGTCGTCCTCTCTCTGAGTCGTCCTCTCTCTGAGTCGTCCTCTCTCTCTCTGAGTCGTCCTCTCTCTGAGTCGTCCTCTCTCTGAGTCGTCCTCTCTCTCTGAGTCGTCCTCACTCTGAGTCGTCCTCTCTCTCTCAGTAGCCCTCTGTCTCTCTCTGAGTCGTCCTCTGTCTCTCTGAGTCGTCCTCTCTCTCTGAGTCGTCCTCTCTCTCTGGCTCATTCTCTCTCTCTGAGTCGTCCTCTTTCTCTCTCTGAGCCGTCCTCTCTCTGAGTTGTCCTCTCTCTCTGAGTCGTCCTCTCTCTCTGAGTCGTCCTCTCTCTCTCTCTGAGTCGTCCTCTCTCTCTCTGAGTCGTCCTCTCTCTGAGTCGTCCTCTCTCTCTGAGTCGTCCTCTCTCTGAGTCGTCCTCTCTCTCTGAGTCGTCCTCTCTCTGAGTCGTCCTCTCTCTGAGTCGTCCTCTCTCTGAGTCGTCCTCTCTCTCTCCGAGTCGTCCTCTCTCTGAGTCGTCCTCTCTCTCTCTGAGTCGTCCTCTCTCTCTTTGAGTCGTCTTCTCTCTCCCTGAGTCGTCCTCTCTCTCTGAGTCGTCCTCTCTCTCTGAGTCGTCCTATCTCTCAGTCGTCCTCTCTCTGAGTCGTCCTCTCTCTGAGTCGTCCTATCTCTCAGTCGTCCTATCTCTCAGTCGTCCTCTCTCTGAGTCGTCCTCTCTCCCTCTCTCTGAGTCGTCGCCTCCCTCTCTCTCTGAGTCGTCCTCTCTCTCTCTCTCTCTGAGTCGTCCCCTCCCTCTCTCTCTGAGTCGTCCTCTCTCTCTGAGTCGTCCTCTCTCTCTCTGAGTCGTCCTCTCTCTCTGAGTCGTCCTCTCTCTCTGAGTCGTCATCTTTCTCTCTCTTTGAGTCGTCTTCTCTCTCTCTCTCTCTGAGTCGTCCTCTCTTTCTGAGTCGTCCTCTCTCTGAGTCGTCCTCTCTCCCTCTCTCTGAGTCGTCCCCTCCCTCTCTCTCTGAGTTGTCCCCTCTCTCTCTGAGTCGTCCTCACTCTCTCTCTGAGTCGTCCTCTCTCTCTCTCTCTGAGTCGTCCTCACTCTCTCTCTGAGTCGTCCTCTCTCTCTCTCTGAGTCGTCCTCTCTCTCTGAGTCGTCCTCTCTCTCTGAGTCGTCCTCTCTCAGAGTCGTCCTCTCTCTCTGAGTCGTCCTCTCTCTCTGAGTCGTCCTCTCTCAGAGTCGTCCTCTCTCTGAGTCGTCCTCTCTCTCTGAGTCGTCCCCTCTCTCTCTGAGTCGTCCTCTCTCCCTCTCTCTGAGTCGTCCTCTATCCCTCTCTCTGAGTCGTCCTCTCTCTCTCTGAGTCGTCCTCTCTCTCTCTGAGTCGTCCCCTCCCTCTCTCTCTGAGTCGTCCACTCTCTCTCTCTGAGTCGTCCACTCTCTCTCTCTCTGATTCGTCTTCTCTCTCTCTATGAGTCGTCCTCTCTCTCTCTGAGTCGTCCTCTCTCCCTCCCTCTGAGTCGTCCTCTCTCTGAGTCGTCCTCTCTCTGAGTCGTCCTCCCTCTCTCACTCTCCGCGTTCTTGACAAAGTGACCGCACCGACTCCCCCCCACCGTCCACCTCGCGCCCGACTTTCGATGCGGACGGCGCAGAGGAGTCATTTGGCGAACGTCCGTGGGACGTTTTGGCAGTGGACGTTCGCGCGGCAGCCTCAACGAAACCCCCGGGCAATAGCTGGACCGGTTAGGGAGCCCACCTCGCTGGGTGTGTAGGGGGGGAGGGGGGGGGCTGGGGATACAAAGGCGGCCGGGCGGCGCTCGTCGGTCAACCGCGTGGGATTTGAACCCAACACGGCGGTGGTGGGTCGCAGTTGGCTGGGGTCGTCGCTCCATCAAAGCCACCCCCATGGGGGAGCGAGGAGTTTCAGGTAGGGGGAGGGGGGGAAACCCCTCCAGCAATGAAAAATTATAGAGGAGTTGTTAGTAAGGAGTTTGTCAGTAAGTAAGGAGTTGTTAGTAAGTAAGGAGTTGTTAGTAAGTAAGGAGTTTGTCAGTAAGGAGTTGTTAATAAGTAAGGAGTTGTTAGTAAGGAGTTGTCAGTAAGTAAGGAGTTGTTAATAAGTAAGGAGTTGTTAGTAAGGAGTTGTCAGTAAGTAAGAAGTTGTTAGTAAGCAAGGAGTTATTAGTAAGGAGTTGTTAGTATGTAAGAAGTTGTTAGTAAGTAAGGAGTTGTTAGTAAGGCGTTTTTAGTAACCAAGGAGTTATTAGTAAGGAGTTGTTATTAAGCAAGAGCTTATTAGTAAGGAGTTGTTAGTAAGAGGTTGTTGATAAGTAAGGAGTTGTTAGTAAGGAGTTCTTAGCAAGTAAGGAGTTGCTAGTTAGTAAGGAGTTGTTAGTAAGTAAGGAGTTAGTAAGAAGTTGTGAGTAATAAGTAAGGACTTGTCCCTTGCTTGTTACTCGACGCGTGTGCGGCGATGGGGCAGCCATCGATCGAGAGTCGAATTGCGAACCGCGTTGTTAGTGATCGGCATCGCGCTAGCTGAAGGTGTCGATGCCTTCAGGGAAGTCGTGGACTCTGTAGACGCAACTGCGCACAATTCTGTGAGTCGCTTATAACCGCTTTGCCGTTACTTATCGCCAATTACGGACTCAGACTATTGTCCTATCATCTCATAGAGTCCCTGGCGACGTAATAATCTGCTACACGGTGGCAGTGGGGTTGTTCGCAAAATACCGATTTATTACTAATAAACCCCAATGATCCGATCGAATTTGAGGGATTTCGATCGGATCATTGGGGGTGGTGGGGGGGGGGGTGGGGGGGGCACGTGCCACCCCACCGGTGAGATGGCGCGGGGGGGCGGGGGGGGGATCCGAATTCGATTCCACCGCCGCCACCGCTGATGTTGTTGTTGCGGGCGACCCGAAAATATCGGAGGCGGGGAACCCCTGTGGGCATCGATCCCTTGCTCGAGTTCGATTCGAAGGGCGGCCGGAGTGAGCGCGTCGATGCCGGGCGATTTACAGGATTTGTCACGAGGCAAATCCCGCGAGACATTGATTTGGACAGATTTCAATGAAGACCCCGAGCCCTCGAGATTGTCTCAGGAGTAAACAGCGGTGGGGGGAAGCGCGCGTTGTAAATAATTAGCGATGTTTATTTTGCGAACTTAATTTCCCCTGTTTGTGTTATCTCGCCGCGAGAGACAAATGTTTAGTTTTAAATCGGCCCGGGTGAAGTGAACGGTCAACAAGCGAGAGCTGCGATGATCGCGGTATGACGATATTACGGTATGAAGACACGACACGATATGACGACACGAAGACATGACGATGTGATGACACGACAATATGACGACACGACGATATGATGACACAACGATATGACGACACGAAAACATGACGATATGATGACACGACGATATGATGACACGACGATATGACAATATGATGACACGACGATATGATGACACGACGATATGATGACACAAAGACATCACGATATGATGACACGACGATATGACGACACGACGACATGACGATATGACATCTGGCAAATCGGATGATTCCGAGAATCGCGCAACTCACATAGTGCGATGGATATGGTACTACACTCTGTGCAAGGTACAAAGGCACCCCATATAGCCTTAACAGACTGTAGGGGCAAGTGCTATTAGCAAGCAGCACCTATGAAGGCCGGAACGGTACACGAGGGGGTGGGTGGCCAGCACCACGCACGACCGCCTTTGTCTCCCTAGTGGCAATGTTTTTATCCACCGCACCAGGTACTCATTTGAGGCTGAGTCGACCTAGGGGAGGCCCAGGACCGGTTCAGATAATCGTCACTGGTGTTGGCCGTGAGCGGGAAACGAACCCGGGTCGCCAGGTTCATAGCGCAGCGCGCTAACCGCTACACTACCTCTCCCCTCACCACACACACTTACACAAACATACACATACTCACACACACACATACGCACACACAAACACACACACAGACAACCACGCACAAACACACACACACAGACAACCACGCACAAACACACACACACACAGACAACCACGCACAAACACACACACACAGACAACCACGCACAAACACACACACAGAAAACCACGCACAAACACATACACAGAATAGGGAGAGAATTTGCCAACTCCACACACAACAGCGCCCGAGTCGCAATGGAACCCAGGCACTGCTTCATGCTGTGTCACCATTGTGCTCCCTCTGTCGCATGTACGCTGAACTTCTTTCGCAACGTACAAAGCGCATAAGTGCTCATCGGAGGTGTCCAACGTGACTTTAAAAGTTACAAATACAGCGACTCCTCGACTTACGAACATTCGACTTTAGAACTTTCAAAAGCAAACCTGTCCGTATGACATGTAGATGCCACATGAAGAACCAGTGGCATCTGCGTCTACAGAACGTGAAGAACCAGTGGCATCTGCATCTACAGAACATGAAGAATCAGTGGCATCTACATCTACAGAACATGAAGAATCAGTGGCATCTGCATCTGCAGAATGTGAAGAACCAGTGGCATCTACAGCTACAGAACGTGAAGAACGAGTGGAATCTACATCTACAGAACATGAAGAACCAGTGGCATCTGCATCTACAGAACATGAAGAATCAGTGGCATCTACATCTACAGAACATGAAGAATCAGTGGCATCTGCATCTGCAGAACGTGAAGAACCAGTGGCATCTGCATCTACAGAACATGAAGAATCAGTGGCATCTACATCTACAGAACATGAAGAATCAGTGGCATCTGCATCTGCAGAATGTGAAGAACCAGTGGCATCTGCATCTACAGAACATGAAGAATCAGTGGCATCTACATCTACAGAACATGAAGAATCAGTGGCATCTGCATCTGCAGAATGTGAAGAACCAGTGGCATCTACAGCTACAGAACGTGAAGAACGAGTGGAATCTACATCTACAGAACATGAAGAACCAGTGGCATCTGCATCTACAGAACATGAAGAATCAGTGGCATCTACATCTACAGAACATGAAGAATCAGTGGCATCTGCATCTGCAGAACGTGAAGAACCAGTGGCATCTACAGCTACAGAACGTGAAGAACGAGTGGCATCTACATCTACAGAACATGAAGAAACAGTGGCATCTACATCTGCAGAACGTGAAGAACCAGTGGCATCTACATCTACAGAACGTGAAGGCCCAGTGGCATTTAAATCTGCATAACGTGAAGAACCAGTGGCATCTACATCTGCAGAACGTGAAAAACCAGTGACATCTACATCTGCAGAACGTGAAGAACCAGTGGCATCTACATCTACAGAACGTGAAGAACCAGTGGCACCTACATCTGCAGAACGTGAAGAACCAGTGGCATCTACATCTACAGAACGCGAAGAACCAGTTGCATCCACATCTACAGAACATGAAGAACCAGTGGCATCTACATCTGCAGAACATGAAGAACCAGTGGCATCTACATCTGCAGAACGTCAAGAACCAGTGGCATCTACATCTGCAGAACGTGAAGAACAAGTGGCATCTACATCTACAGAAGATGAAGAACCAGTGTCATCTACATCTGCAGAACGTGAAGAACCAGTGGCATCTACATGTGTAGAACGTGAAGAACCAGTGGCATCTACATCTGCAGAACGTGAAGAACCAGTGGCATCTACATCTGTAGAATGTGAAGAACCAGTGGCATCTACATCTGCAGGAGATGAAGAACCAGTGTCATCTACATCTGCAGAACATGAAGAACCACTGGCATCTACATCTGTAGAACGTGAAGAACCAGTGGCACCTACATCTGGAGAACGTGAAGAACCAGTGGCATCTACATGTGTAGAACGTGAAGAACCAGTGGCATCTACATCTGCAGAACGTGAAGAACCAGTGGCATCTACATCTGGAGAACGTGAAGAACCAGTGGCATCTACATGTGTAGAACGTGAAGAACCAGTGGCATCTACATCTGTAGAACGTGAAGAACCAGTGGTACCTACATCTGCAGAACGTGAAGAACCAGTGGCATCTACATCTGGAGAACGTGAAGAACCAGTGGCATCTACATGTGTAGAACGTGAAGAACCAGTGGCATCTACATCTGTAGAACGTGAAGAACCAGTGGCACCTACATCTGCAGAACGTGAAGAACCAGTGGCATCTACATCTGGAGAACGTGAAGAACCAGTGGCATCTACATGTGTAGAACGTGAAGAACCAGTGGCATCTACATTTGCAGAACGCGAAGAACTAGTGGCATCTACATCTGCAGAACGTGAAGAACCAGTGGCACCTTCATCTGCAGAACGTGAAGAACCAGTGGCATCTACATGTGTAGAACGTGAAGAACCAGTGGCATCTACATCTGCAGAACGTGAAAAACCAGTGGCATCTACATCTGGAGAACGTGAAGAACCAGTGGCATCTACATGTGTAGAACGTGAAGAACCAGTGGCATCTACATGTGTAGAACGTGAAGAACCAGTGGCATCTACATTTGCAGAACGCGAAGAACTAGTGGCATCTACATCTGCAGAACGTGAAGAACCAGTGGCACCTTCATCTGCAGAACGTGAAGAACCAGTGGCATCTACATCTGCAGAACGTGAAGAACCACTGGCATCTACATCTGGAGAACGTGAAGAACCAGTGGCATCTACATGTGTAGAACGTGAAGAACCAGTGGCATCTACATGTGTAGAACGTGAAGAACCAGTGGCACCTACATCTGTAGAACGTGAAGAACCAGTGGCATCTACATCTGGAGAACGTGAAGAACCAGTGGCATCTACATGTGTAGAACGTGAAAAACCAGTGGCATCTACATTTGCAGAACGCGAAGAACTAGTGGCATCTACATCTGCAGAACGTGTAGAACCAGTGGCACCTTCATCTGCAGAACGTGAAGAGTCAGTGGCGTCTACATCTGGAGAACGTGAAGAACCAGCGGCATCTACATCTGCAGAACGTGAAGAACCAGTGGCATCTACATCTGCAGGAGATTATAGAACTGTTAAAGCCATACCCCCGTGTTTAGTGTACACGCCGTACAGCACGTTTGGAATCGACAAAGAGTAAAGTTGGACTTAAATCGACTGACGAACAGACCTCTGGCACCTACCTTGTTCGTAAATAGAGCAGTCCCCGTAACAACAACAACAACATTATCATCACGTGTGCAGACGCACGTGAATTCTACCGACGCTGCTGCGTTGGGAGTGGTTGTGGTGCACAAGTACAGCCAATAACAACAACAATAACACGTGCGCGTGTGTGTGGCCTTCATGTGACAAATATATATACACTGGGCGACGTTTCGGGCAATGCACCTTCACATGAACCGAGAGAGAGAGACCAAGAGTGGGTGTCGAGGGGGAGGGTTCTAAGCTGTACCCCAGTGTGGCCTCTGGGCCCCCTGGGCGGTCTTTGACGCGCGCGGTGAATATTTTGTGCATATTTAGAGTGGCGAACGCAGCGAGGGCGTTGCGAGCACCATGCCGATTAAATTCCGCGAATGCGCGTGGCGGTGAGAGCGGAGACTGTTTTGACTTTTGAACAACTTTTATTGCCGAAAAAAGCAGCAACAGCCACTGGAGGCGATTCCGATACGAAATACACAAAGTCACCAGCAACACAAATACACAAAGTCACCAGCAACACAAATACACAAAGTCACCAGCAACACAAACAACACACAAAGTCACCAGCAACACAAACAACACATAAAGTCACCAGCAACACAAACAACACATAAAGTCACCAGCAACACAAATACACAAAGTCACCAGCAACACAAACAACACAAAGTCACCAGCAACACAAACAACACACAAAGTCACCAGCAACACAAATAAACAAACGCCTTAAATCCACGAGAGAGAGAGAGAGACGGAGGGGGAGACGGGGAGGGAGAAGGGGATGGAGAAGGGGAGAGACACGGAGAGAGACGGGGAGAAAGAAGATGAGAGAAGGAGGAGAGCAGAGCGTGATATCTTTCGTGAAATCGTTCATTTAAACAGTGGGGGGCGGGGAGGGGTTACGTAAAGCAAAGCATTGCAAAAAAAAACCCAAAAAACGAAATGTTGAACGAAGCAAAGTGCCGACTACACCGAGCATCTTCTTGTTTCCTCTGATCGTAAACAAAAGAGAGAGAAGGGGAGAGAGACGGGGATGGATAAGGGGAGAGAGAAGGGGGGGGGGACGAGGAGAGAGAAGGGGAGAGATGGGTAGAGAGACAGGGAGAGAGACAGAGACAGGGAGAGAGACAGAGAGAGACGGGGGGAGAGACAGAGAGAGACGGGGATGGAGAAGGGGAGAGAGACAGGGAGAGAGACAGAGAGAGACGGGGAGAGAGACGGGGAGAGAGACAGAGAGAGACGTGGATGGATAAGGGGAGAGAGAAGGGGGGAGATGAGGAGAGAGAAGGCGAGAGATGGGTAGAGGGACAGGGAGAGAGACAGAGAGAGACGGGGAGAGAGACGGGGAGAGAGACAGAGAGAGACGTGGATGGAGAAGGGGAGAGAGACGGGGAGAGAGACGGAGAGAGACGGGGAGAGAGATGGGTAGAGAGACAGGGAGAGAGACAGAGACAGGGATAGAGACAGAGAGAGACGGGGGGAGAGACAGAGAGAGACGGGGATGGAGAAGGGGAGAGAGACGGGGAGAGAGACCGAGAGAGACGGGGAGAGAGAGAAGGGGGACAGACAGAGAGATACGGAGACGGCGAGACGGAGCGAGGTGGGTGGGGGGGAACACGGCTGCCTCGTTGTTTGTAGGGAGTTGCACATCTTGCAGCCATTACTCTGTTTAGACTTGGCAAGAACGCGATGTGCTCATTACGGCGATAATGAGGACGCCGCTACGACACGCACAGCCACCCTCACACAAAAATACCGCGTGTAGCCCGCAACAGACTGCTGGGGCAAGTGCTGTTAGCGAGCAGCACCACCTAAGAAGGCTGCCGGCACTGTGGCGCACGAGGGGGTGGGTGGCCAGCACTACGCCCGGCCGCCTTTGTCTCCACAGTGGGCGATGTCTTTTTTTTTCCAACAAAACACAACGCACCCGATTCTGAGTTGCGGCCGAGTCGACCTAGGGGAGGCCCCCGTGTCGCCTCCGGCGTTGTCGGTGGCGGGGAGCGGGAATCGAACTCGGGTGGCCGGGGCAGCGCGGCGAGCCAAACCGCTGCGCCACCGCTCCCCATGCGATGCGGTGCGCACGCGCGCACACACGCACCGACACTATGTGGTGGCGACGTCACCACGACACTTGTGCCAGGCTAGGTGCACGTTGAGGCCACGTGAAGTGTCGAACGCCCGCTGGCAGGAGGTCACGGGACAGACCCAGCAGGTGCCACGGGTCGACTGACTGAGACGACTGGCTGATGAGTGGCTGGTGCACCACCTGTGCGCCCTACTGTGCCAATTCGCTGCGTTTTAGCCGCCCGGCGCTCCGCTCGTTGTTGTGAGCGTCGCTCCTCCGCCCTCCGTTGTTGTTGGAGGGCGACTGCCTCCAACTGCCCAGTAGCGTCCTTCACGAGCCTCCTCCACACAGGCCGATCTTGACACCGCTGGTACCAGTCATCGGCAAGTCCACTCAGCTCCACATCCTCCTGTACCACATCACTCCATCTCTTCTCTAGCCCGTCCAGCGCCCATTTAGCCCCCTCGATGCGGCCGAACAAAAGCTGTTTCGGCGTGCGGTGGCTGGGCATGCGGGCTACATGACCCAGCCAACGCAGCCTTGCCTGCCGGAGGAGCTCACCAATGTGATCTTTTAAGGATTTGTAAGCGCATCAAACAATCCAGCCTGGTTAAACCCAGGATGGATCGTAGGCAGGCCAGCCTGAATGTTTATAACACACACACTAATGCGCAAACGCGCGCGCACACACACACGCACACACGCGCACACGCACAGACGCACACACACACACACACGCACACACATAAGCACTTACACACGCACTCACGCGCACACACACACGCACACACATGCACACACACACACGCACACACACGCACTCAGATACACACATGCACACACACACACGCGCCACACACGCACGCACACACACACACGCACTCAGCCACACACGCACTCACACACGCACACACACTCGCACACACACACGCACTCACAACAACAACCGCCATTCGCCACTAAGTGGCGGTGACGTGACCACGAAGCTTGTGCCAGGCTATGTGCACCTTGAGGCCACATGAAGTGTCGAACGCCCGCTGGCAGGAGGTCACGGGGCAGACCCAGGTGCCACGGGTCGACTGACTGAGATGACTGGCTGATGCACCACCTGTGCCCCCTACTGTGCCAACCTGCTGTGCTTTAGCCACCCGGCGCTGCGCTCGTTGTTGTGAGCGTCGCTCCTCCGCCCTCCGTTGTTGTTGGAGGGCGACTGCCTCCAACTGCCCAGTAGCAGCGTCCTTTTCGAGCCTCCTCCACAGAGGTCGATCTTGACACCGCTGGTACCAGTCATCGGCAAGTCCACTCAGCTCCACGTCCTCCTGTACCACATCACTCCATCTCTTCTCTAGCCCGTGCCGCGCCCGTTTAGCCCCCTCGATCCGGCTGAACAAAAGCTGTTTCGGCATGCGGTGGCTGAGCATGTGAGCTACATGACCCAGCCAACGCACTCACACACGCACACACGCACTCAGACACACACATGCACACACACACACGCACACACACGCACACACACGCACTCAGACACACGCACTCACACACACACACGCACTCAGACACACACATGCACACACACGCACACACACAGGCACTCAGACACACACACGCACACACACGTGCACACACACACGCACGCACACGCACACACACACGCACACACACACACGCACACACGCACACACGCACACACACACACGCACTCAGACACACGCACTCACACACACACACGCACTCAGACACACACACGCACACACACACGCACACACGCACACACACGCACACACGCAAACAAAAACACAAAGATCCCCCATATAGCCTTAACAGACTGTAGGGGCAAGTGCTGTTAGCGAGCACCTATGAAGGCCGGAACGGTACACAAGGGGGTGGGTGGCCAGCACCACGCCCGACCGCCTTTGTCTCCCTAGTGGTAATGTAGAACCCCTCTGTATAAATGCTGAACCCCTCTGTATGAATGTTGAACCTCTCTGTATGAATGTTGAACCCCTCTGTATGAATGTTGAACCCTTCTGTATGAATGTTGAACCCCTCTGTATGAATGTTGAACCCCTCTGAATGAATGTTGAACCCTTCTGTATGAATGTTGAACCCCTCTGCATGAATGTTGAACCCCTCTGTATGAATGTCTAACCTCTATGTATGAATGTTGAACCCCTCTGTATGAATGTTGAACCCCTCTGTATGAATATTGAACCCCTCTGTATGAATGTCTAACCTCTATGTATGAATGTTGAACCCCTCTGTATGAATGTTGAACCCCTCTGTATGAATATTGAACCCCTCTGTATGAATGGTGAACCCCTCTGTATGAATGTTTAAAGCCCTCTGTGTGAATGTTGAACTTCTGTCGGGCACCAGTCTGACGCCCGTTTGCAAGCCAGGTGTGCTGAGTCACCTCGTGCCGCACAGGGGCAGCTTCCACTGGGCTGGGGGTAGGGGGGAAGGTGGGGGGATGGTGGGGGGATGGTGGGGGGGGGGGTTGAGGTGTGGGAGGGGGGTGCCTAGGCGAATTCCCACCTTCCCCTTTTCAAACTCATTCTCATCACACTTCACTAACCACCCCACCCACCTCCTCTGCCCCCCCCCACCACAACCAATTCCCCCCCCCCCCACCATCAGAGCAACCATGGGCATCCACAGCGAGTCGCCGCCGTCGAACGCCAGCTGGCTGGCGGCCCCGCCGGGCGCGCGCGCCAACAGCACGGCCCTCATCAAGCGCCCCTACATGCACAAGCTGGCCCACCTGGACGAGGAGCTCTTCGACGAGTACCACGCCCTGTGGCTCACGCTGCTCGCCGTGAGCGTCGTCGTGAGCCTCGCGGGCCTCGCGGCCAACTCGGCCGCCCTCTGGGTGTTCAGCTGCCGCACGCGCTCCAAGACGGCGCCGGTCATCTACACGCTGAACCTCGTCGCCGCCGACCTCCTGCTGAGCCTCGCCATCCCGGCGCGCGTCCTCATGTACGCGAGCCGCGGCCGCTGCCTCGCCTGCTCGCACGCGCACGTGTTCGTCTACTTCGTGAACATGTACGCGAGCGTCTTCTTCCTCACCTGCATCGGCGTCGACCGCTACATGGCCATCGTCCACCCGCTCGCCTCGAAGCGTTGGCGGCGGCCGCTCTTCGCCGTCGCGCTGAGCGCGGTCCTCTGGACCCTCGCCACGGTCATCACCACCTCGGTCCTCACCATGGCCATCAAGTTCTCCGCCTGCTGCTACTTCAAGCTCTTCATGCTGTCGCTCTTCGAGTTCTTCCTCCCGTTCGCCGTCACGGCGTTCGTGACGGCGCGCATGCTGTGCGCCCTCCGACGCGGCGGCGGCGTCGGCGGCTCCGCGGGCTCCCGTGAGAAGCTGAGGCGCGCCGTGCGCCTCCTCGCCGCCGTCTTCGTCGTCTTCGCCGTCTGCTTCGTGCCATTCCACGTGCGCCAGGTGGTCCTCTTCGGCCACGACGCCGTCGACGAGTCCACGGCGCTCGTCGCCTACCACGTGACGCTCACGCTGAGCAGCTTCAACTGCGTCCTGGACCCCGTCGTCTACTGCTTCGTGACGAAGCGGTCGCGCGCGGCGCTGCGCTCGCTGTTCGCCCGCGGCCCCAAACGCGGGGGGGCTTCGGCTGCGACGGTCGAGAAGGACGCGGCGCAGGGGACCGTCGCCGGCGAGGCGACCGGCGTCACCGCGACGGACGTCAGTCGCGGGCAGGCGACGTCCGAGACGGATATGTGATGCCTCGCGGTGTGGGTGGGTGTGGGTTAGGGGGAGAGGCAGAGGAGGAGGGAGAGAGAAGGATGAGAGAGGAGGAGAGAGAGAGGAGAGAGAGGAGGAAAGAGGAGGACAGAGGAGGAGGAGAGAGGACACGGAGGAGGAGGAGGAGGAGAGAGGAGAAGGAGGAGGAAAGAGGAGGAGGAGAGGACACGGAGGAGGAGAGAGGAGGAGAGATGACGTGGAGGAGGAGGAAGACAGGAAGGAGGCAAGAGGATGAATCGGAGCAAAGGCGAGGGCCGTGTGAGGTGGAGGAGGAGGAGGAGCGAGCGAGTAGGGTTGGAGAGAGCCGTGCGGTAGGACAGGAAGTAGCACCACCACACCACCACGCCACCACACCACAACAACCACCACACCAGCACCACCATCACACCACCAGCACCAATTCAGCATCACACCAGCACCACCACCACACCACCACCACACCAGTACCACACCAGTACCACCACCACACCACCACACCAGCACCACCACCACACCACTACAGACACCACACCACCAGCACCACACTATAACCACCACCACCACCACACCACCACCACACCACCACACCACCACCACCACACCACCAGCACCACGCTATAACCACCACCACACCACCACCACACCACCACCACACCACCACACCGCCACCAGACCAGCACCACCACACCACCACCACACCACCACACCACCACCACCACACCACCAGCACCACGCTATAACCACCACCACACCACCACACCGCCACCACACCAGCACCACCACCACACCACCACACCACCACCACACCACCACACCACCACCACCACACCACCAGCACCACAGCACCACCACACCACCACCACACCACCAGCACCAAAGCGCCACCACACCACCACCACACCACCACCACCACCACACCACCACCACACCACCACCACCACACCACCAGCACCACAGCAGCACTAACGGGCACGAGGAGAGCGTAGGGCCCTGGTTCAATGCTGAGGTCCCCTCAACAGCGTTCACATGAACCCCCTTGGCTACTCCACATTAACCCCCTTGGCTACTCCACATGAACCCCCTTGGCTACTCCACATGAACCCCCTTGGCTACTCCACATGAACCCCCTTGGGTACTCCACATGAACCCCCTTGGCTACTCCACATGAACCCCCTTGGGTACTCCACATGAACCCCCTTGGCTACTCCACATGAACCCCCTTGGCTACTCCACATGAACCCCCTTGGCTACTCCACATGAACCCCCTTGGGTACTCCACATGAACCCCCTTGGCTACTCCACATGAAACCCCTTGGCTACTCCACATGAACCCCCTTAGCTACTCCAAATGAACCCCCTTGGCTACTCCACATGAACCCCCTTAGCTACTCCACATGAACCCCCTTGGGTATTCCACATGAACCCCCTTAGCTACTCCACATGAACCCCCTTGGGTACTCCACATGAACCCCCTTGGGTATTCCACATGAACCCCCTTAGCTACTCCACATGAACCCCCTTGGGTACTCCACATGAACCCCCTTGGTTATTCCACATGAACCCCCTTGGCTACTCCACATGAACCCCCTTGGCTACTCCACACGTTGTGTGTAGTTTAACCCTAGTGTGTTCACGCTGTGTAGTAGTGTGTTCACGCTGTGTGTAGTTTAACCCTAGTGTGTTCACCCTGTGTGTAGTGTGTTCACGGTGTGTGTAGTTTAACCCTAGTGTGTTCACGGTGTGTGTAGTATGTTCATGCTGTGTGTAGTTTAACCCTAGTGTGTTCACACTGTGTGTAGTATGTTCACGCTGTGTGTAGTTTAACACTAGTGTGTTCACCCTGTGTAGTAGTGTGTTCACGCTGTGTGTAGTTTAACCCTAGTGTGTTCACCCTGTGTGTAGTGTGTTCACGGTGTGTGTAGTTTAACCCTAGTGTGTTCACGGTGTGTGTAGTGTGTTCATGCTGTGTGTAGTTTAACCCTAGTGTGTTCACCCTGTGTAGTAGTGTGTTCACGGTGTGTGTAGTTTAACCCTAGTGTGTTCACACTGTGTAGTAGTGTGTTCACGTTGTGTGTAGTTTAACCCTAGTGTGTTCACCCTGTGTGTAGTGTGTTCACGTTGTGTGTAGTTTAACCCTAGTGTGTTCACGCTGTGTGTAGTGTGTTCACGTTGTGTGTAGTTTAACCCTAGTGTGTTCACGTTGTGTGTAGTTTAACCCTAGTGTGTTCACGCTGTGTGTAGTTTAACCCTAGTGTGTTCACCCTGTGTGTAGTGTGTTCACGCTGTGTGTAGTTTAACCCTAGTGTGTTCACGCTGTGTAGTAGTGTGTTCACGCTGTGTGTAGTGTGTTCACGTTGTGTGTAGTTTAACCCATATGTGTTCACGCTGTGTAGTAGCGTGTTCATGCTGTGTGTAGTTTAACCCTAGTGTGTTCACCCTGTGTGTAGTGTGTTCACGTTGTGTGTAGTTTAACCCTAGTGTGTTCACGCTGTGTGTAGTGTGTTCACGTTGTGTGTAGTTTAACCCTAGTGTGTTCACCCTGTGTGTAGTGTGTTCACGGTGTGTGTAGTTTAACCCTAGTGTGTTCACCGTGTGTGTAGTGTGTTCACGGTGTGTGTAGTGTGTTCACGGTGTGTGTAGTTTAACCCTAGTGTGTTCACCGTGTGTGTAGTGTGTTCACGGTGTGTGTAGTTTAACCCTAGTGTGTTCACCCTGTGTGTAGTGTGTTCACGCTGTGTGTAGTTTAACCCTAGTGTGTTCACGCTGTGTGTAGTGTGTTCACGCTGTGTGTAGTTTAACCCTAGTGTGTTCACCCTGTGTGTAGTGTGTTCACGTTGTGTGTAGTTTAACCCTAGTGTGTTCACGGTGTGTGTAGTTTAACCCTAGTGTGTTCACCGTGTGTGTAGTGTGTTCACGGTGTGTGTAGTTTAACCCTAGTGTGTTCACCCTGTGTGTAGTGTGTTCACGCTGTGTGTAGTTTAACCCTAGTGTGTTCACGCTGTGTGTAGTGTGTTCACGCTGTGTGTAGTTTAACCCTAGTGTGTTCACCCTGTGTGTAGTGTGTTCACGTTGTGTGTAGTTTAACCCTAGTGTGTTCACGCTGTGTAGTAGTGTGTTCACTCTGTGTGTAGTTTAATCCGAGCTCTGTACAACCCCCACCCTACTCGCGCCCAGCCACGTGGCTTCGTCATGATTTCGTAACCATTGCACAATTGATCTTGTTTTTATATATACTGTGATAATATTATTTTGTAATAACATTCCTGCTGAACGTAGCGGCCTATAAGGGCCGTCCATAAATGACGTCACGCGATTTTGGACGATTTTGACCCCCCCCCCTCGTCACACGGCGTCACAAAAAGTAAGACCCCTCAAATATGACGTCACAAAGCTCTGACCCCCCCCCCCCCCCAAACCACATTTCCATTTTGAAAATAAAACATGCTTCAAATCGCGTTAAACTATCGTCATTGTTGAGCGTATTTAATGCGGCGCTGCACTCTGATGTTGTAGGAGTGTTGTTATAACAATTCTATATTTATTTAAAGTTGCGCATTTCGATGTGACGTCACATTTCTCACCCCCCTCCTCGTCACACATCGTCACAAATAATAAAGTATTAAAGCTTTCGTGACTGCATAAAATTACTCATTCTTTTTTTTTTCGGTAAAGTCACGTATGTTTTAATATAATTTTATTGTATTTCTACATACGTGATCGTCACAAATGTCTGACCCCCCCGCCCGCCCACCCTAGGTGCGTGACGTCATTTATGGACGGCCTCATATTGTCTGTCGGGGTCACACGCACGGACATTATAATACAACACGCGCTACACGCGCTCGAATCAAACCAGAACAATAACATTGTAATCGAGGCATCGTCACTCATCTTGAACGCTTCGCCGCAGCATGGAACGTCAGCCAACAAGCACAATGTGTTGCCGCTACATTGTTTGTGTGAAGCATATCTCATGGCTCCCCGGTGTTGGCTTGGGTCACGTAGCCCGCATGCCCCCAGCGCCACGGGGCTAGAGAAGAGATGGGAGCTGGTGCGGGTTCAGGAGGACGTGGAGCTGAGTGGACTTGCCGATGACCGTGGCACCAGCGGTGTCAAGATCGGCCTCTGTGGAGGAGGAGGAGGCTCGTGAAGGACGCTGCTGCTGCTGCTGCTGATGCGCAGTTGGAGGCAGTCGCCCCTCCAAACAACAACAACAACGGAGGGCGGAGGGAGCGACGCTCACAACAACGAGCGGAGCGCCGGGCGGATAAAATGCCACGCGCGTCCGTCGGTCAACCCATGACAACCGAGTCTGTCCCGTGACCTCTTGCCAGCCAGCTAGAGCCTTCGAAACTCCACGTGACCGCCTCGAAGTGCACCTAGCCTTGGCACAAGCGCCGTGACAGACGTCACCGACACTGAGTGGCGAACGGCTGTTGTTGTTGTTGCTGCTGCTGTTGTTGTTGTTGCTGCTGCTGTTGTTGTTGTTGTTCTTGCTCGGGAAATTAAATTCACCCTCCTGGACATCTGTGACAAAGAGCTTAATGGATCATCGGATTCCTCCACGATAAATATTGTGTGTTTTTTTATATATATACGTGTATGAAAGTGCTGCTGAGGTGTAACGGATTAAACACAACACTGCCCTTGCCAGCGATCGGTCACCCCCCCCGTCGATCTCCGGGCGCGGCAGCTGAAACCCGTGCCAGGTTCTTAGCGCCTCTCCAAACCACGCGGCAGCAGAAGAGTTCGGTGGGACAGCGCGTGGCAGTGCCAACGGTGGTGTGGGTGAAGGGTGAAGCGTGGGCAACTTCTACTGTGCCAGGCTAGGTGCACCAGGAGGTCACGGGACAGACCCAGCAGGTGCCACGTATCGACTGACTGAGATGACTGGGCAGATGCACCACCTGTGCCTCCCCTACTGTGCCAGGCTAGGTGCACCAGGAGGTCACGGGGCAGACCCAGCAGGTGCCACGTGTCGACTGACTGAGATGACTGGGCAGATGCACCACCCTGTGCACCCCTACTGTGCCAGGCTAGGTGCACCAGAAGGTCACGGGGCAGACCCAGCAGGTGCCATGTGTCGCCTGAGATGACTGGGCAGATGGCACCACCCTGTGCCTCCCCTACTGTGCCAGGCTAGGTGCACCAGGAGGTCACGAGACAGACCCAACCGGTGCCACGTGTCGACTGACTGAGATGACTGGGCAGATACACCACCCTGTGCCCCCCTACTGTGCCAGGCTGGGTGCACCAGGAGGTCACGGGGCAGACCCAGCAGGTGCCACGTGTCGCCTGAGATGACTGGGCAGATGGCACCACCCTGTGCCTCCCCTACTGTGCCAGGCTAGGTGCACCAGGAGGTCACGGGGCAGACCCAGCAGGTGCCAGGTGTCGACTGACTGAGATGACTGGGCAGTGCACCACCTGTGTCCCCATACTGTGCCAGGCTAGGTGCACCAGGAGGTCACGGGGCAGACCCAGCAGGTGCCACGTGTCGACTGAGATGACTGCGCAGATGCACCACTCTGTGTCCCCCTACTATGCCAGGCTAGGTGCACCAGGAGGTCACGGAGCAGACCCAGAAAGTGCCACGGGTCGAATGACTGAGATGACTGGGCAGATGCACCACCTGTGCCTCCCCTACTGTGCCAGGCTAGGTGCACCAGGAGGTCACGGGGCAGACGCAGCAGGTGCCACGGGTCGACTGACTGAGTTGACTGCGCAGATGCACCACCCTGTGTCCCCCTATTGTGCCAGGCTAGGTGCACCAGGAGGTCACGGGGCAGACCCAGCAGGTGCCACGTGTCGACTGACTGAGATGACTGGGCAGATGCACCACCTGTGCCTCCCCGACTGTGCCAGGCTAGGTGCACCAGGAGGTCACGGGGCAGACCCAGCAGGTGCCACGTGTCGACTGAGAAGACTGGGCAGGTGCACCACCCTGTGTCCCCCTACTGTGCCAGGCTAGGTGCACCAGGAGGTCACGGGGCAGACCCAGCAAGTGCCACGGGTCGACTGACTGAGATGACTGGGCAGGTGCACCACCCTGTGTCCCCCTACTGTGCCAGGCTAGGTGCACCAGGACGTCTACGAGACAGACCCAGCAGGTGCCACGTGTCGACTGACTGAGATGACTGGGCAGATGCACCACCCTGTGCCTCCCCTACTGTGCCAGGCTAGGTGCACCAAGAGGTCACGGGACAGACCCAGTAAGTGCCACGTGTCCACTGACTGAGATGACTGGCCCGATGCACCACCCTGTGTCCCCCTTCTGTGCCAGGCTAGGTGCACCAGGAGGTCACGGGGCAGACCCAGCAAGTGCCACGGGTCGACTGACTGAGATGACTGGGCAGATGCACTACCCTGTGTCCCCCTACTGTGCCAGGCTAGGTGCACCAGGAGGTCACGGGGCAGACCCAGCAGGTGCCACGTGTCGACTGAGATGACTGGGCAGATGCACCACCCTATGCCTCCCCTACTGTGCCAGGCTAGGTGCACCAGGAGGTCACGGAGCAGACCCAGCAAGTGCCACGGGTCGACTGAGATGACTGGGCAGATGCACAACCCTGTGTCCCCCTACTGTGCCAGGCTAGGTGCACCAGGAGGTCACGGGGCAGACCCAGCAGGTGCCACGTGTCGACTGACTGAGATGACTGGGCAGATGGCACCACCTGTATCCCCCTACTGTGCCAGGCTAGGTGCACCAGGAGGTCACGGGGCAGACCCAGCAAGTGCCACCTGTCGACTGACTGAGATGACTGGGCAGATGCACCACCCTGTGCCTCCCTTACTGTGCCAGGCTAGGTGCACCAGGAGGTCACGGGGCAGACCCAGCAGGTGCCACGTGTCGACTGAGATGACTGGACAGATGCATCACCCTGTGCCTCCCCTACTGTGCCAGGCTAGGTGCACCAGGACGTCTACGAGACAGACCCAGCAGGTGCCACGTGTCGACTGACTGAGATGACTGGGCAGATGCACCACCTGTGCCTCCCCTACTGTGCCAGGCTAGGTGCACCAGGAGGTCACGGGGCAGACGCAGCAGGTGCCACGGGTCGACTGACTGAGTTGACTGAGCAGATGCACCACCCTGTGTCCCCCTACTGTGCCAGGCTAGGTGCACCAGGACGTCTACGAGACAGACCCAGCAGATGCCACGTGTCGACTGACTGAGATGACTGGGCAGATACACCACCCTGTGCCTCCCCTACTGTGCCAGGCTAGGTGCACCAGGAGGTCACGGGGCAGACGCAGCAGGTGCCACAGGTCGACTGACTGAGATGACTGGGCAGATGCACCACCTGTGCCTCCCCTACTGTGCCAGGCTAGGTGCACCAGGAGGTCACGGGGCAGACGCAGCAGGTGCCACAGGTCGACTGACTGAGATGACTGGGCAGATGCACCACCTGTGCCTCCCCTACTGTGCCAGGCTAGGTGCACCAGGAGGTCACGGAGCAGACCCAGCAGGTGCCACGGGTCGACTGACTGAGATGACTGGGTAGATGCACCACCCTGTGCCCCCCTACTGTGCCAGGCTAGGTGCACCAGGAGGTCACGGGGCAGACCCAGCAGGTGCCACGTGTCGACTGACTGAGATGACTGGGCAAATCCACCACCTGTGTCCCCCTACTGTGCCAGGCTAGGTGCACCAGGAGGTCACGGGGCAGACGCAGCAGGTGTCACAGGTCGACTGACTGAGTTGACTGGGCAGATGCACCACCCTGTGCCTCCCCTACCGTGCCCAATTAGCTGGGTTTTAGCCGCCCGGCGCTCCCCCTCGTTGTTGTGAGCGTCGCTCCCTCCGCCCTCCGTTGTTGCTGGAGGGGCGACTGCCTCCACCTGCCCAGCAGCAGCAGCGTCCTTCACGAGCCTCCTCCTCCACAGAGGCCGATCTTGACACCGCTGGTGAAGTGTCAACAACGGGCTGTCTCTGGCGCAGGCCGATCAGTTTCAAAGACAAATGCACAACACACACGATATCGTCAGAGCATGTTTGTTTGCATGCTCACCACAAATACCGTGTTGCTCAATGCAGTAACTTTATTCCCTGCAAGAGGAATCTATTTGGTGTTTGATAATCATAACACACTTCCCGTTTCCCTGTTCCTGATTTGTGTTCATACTTGAGCGAGTGCCGTTCGCGAGTCGCGACCCACTCCATGTGAAGGGCTGGCACGGTCAACCTGGGTGGCCAGAACCACCGAGCCCCGGCCGCCTTTGTCTCCCCCCCCCCCCCCCCAGTGGCGGTGTTTACACCCCGTAACCAGGGTACTCATTTGAGGCTGAGTCGACCTAGGTTTGGTGATGGCCGAGGACGGGAATCGAACTCTGCTCGTGGCCTGGTCAGTGGATTGTCCGCTCAGATCAGGAATTGGGAGTGGACAATGGATTGGGATGATTGGGATCCGATCCGAAGCCAAAAGAAACCTGACAAAAACAACAACAACAACAAACGACAAACAACCACCATTGCATGCAAAGGGGACGTTGTAGGTCACCCTGTAACATTGTCTGCCAAATTACCGTCTGTCGAGGCGGTGTGGATGGTGGTTGGGGCATTTCCAGACGTGGGGATGGTGGTTGGGGCATTTCCAGAGGTGGCGATAGTGATTGGGGCATTCCAGACGTGGGGATGGTGGTTGGGGCATTCCAGACATGGGGATGGTGGTTGGGGCATTTCTAGAGGTGGAGATGGAGGTTGGGGCATTCCAGACATGGGGATGGTGGTTGGGGCATTCCAGACGTGGGGATGGTGTTTGGGGCATGCCAGAGGCGTGGATGGTGGTTGGGGCATTCTAGACATGTGGATGGTGGTTGGGGCATTCCAGACGTGTGGATGGTAGTTGGGGCATTTCCAGAGGTTGCGATAGTGATTGGGGCATTCCAGACATGGGAATGGTGGATGGGGCATTACAGACATGTGGATGGTGGTTGGGGCATTCCAGACATGGGAATGGTGGTCGGGGCATTCCAGAGGTGTGGATGGTGGTTGGGGCATTCCAGAGGTGTGGATGGTGGTTGGGGCATTCCAGACATGTGGATGGTGGTTGGGGCATTCCAGACATGGGAATGGTGGTTGGGGCATTCCAGAGGTGTGGATGGTGGTTGGGGCATTCCAGAGGTGTGGATGGTGGTTGGGGCATTCCAGACATGTGGATGGTGGTTGGGGCATTCCAGACATGGGAATGGTGGTTGGGGCATTCCAGAGGTGTGGATGGTGGTTGGGGCATTCCAGAGGTGTGGATGGTGGTTGGGGCATTTCTAGAGGTGGGGATGGAGGTTGGGGCATTCCAGACATGGGGATGTGGTTGGGGCATTCCAGACGTGGGGATGGTGTTTGGGGCATGCCAGAGGCGTGGATGGTGGTTGGGGCATTCCAGAGGCGTGGATGGTGGTTGGGGCATTCCAGACGTGGGAATGGTGGATGGGGCATTCCAGACGTGTGGATGGTGGTTGGGGCATTCCAGACATGGGAATGGTGGTTGGGGCATTCCAGACATGGGAATGGTGGTTGGGGCATTCCAGAGGTGTGGATGGTGGTTGGGGCATTCCAGACATGGGAATGGTGGTTGGGGCATTTCAGACGTGTGGATGGTGATTGGCTGCGTCTGTTAGGGGGGTCTCCTGGTGTGAGCGGGGCAGTTGCAGGGGCTATCAGTGCCCCCCCCCCTCCCCTCTTTAACATGTCGCCGATTCAAAATCGGCACGCTGTGTCCATTCATTCGCGATGTCGGTACTTGGCATTGCGTCGGGCCTGTTACAGCTGCGTGTTGTGTAGGACGCACGCTCACACGTGGCTATAAATAGATGTCGGCTCCAGTGGTTCTTGACCTTTTGCTGAGGCCTTGCATCCCTTTGGTTCTCAATGGTAAAAAAAGGCACAATGTTAATAACTAGCGTCGAGGGTGTTGATGAAACGAAGTAAGTTGTGTACTTACCTTGCCCCGTGATTAATTTGCTTTCGATTATTTGCCTTCTAAAACAAAATGTCGGCCATGTCTCGCACAACCCCCCAGAAAGGGCTTTTCGCACCCCATGTTAAGAGCCACTGTTATAGACTATAGACTACACTATAGACTACACTATAGACTACACTATACACTACACTATAGACTACTCTATAGACTACACTATGGACTACACTATACACTACACTATAGACTACACTATAGTCTACACACTAAACTATACACTACACTATATACTACACTATACATTACAGTATACACTACACTATAGACTACACTATACAATACACTATAGACTACACCATAGACTACACTACACTATAGACTACACTATACACTACACTATACACTACACTATAGTCTACAGACTACACTATAGTCTACAGACTACACTATACACTACACTATACACTACACTATATACTACACTACACACTACACTACACACTACACTATACACTACACTATAGACTACACTATACACTACACTATAGACTACAAACACAGTGCGCTTGCCTCACCTGCAAGTGTAGCTCACTCACAAGGTGCACTCTATAGACAATACTATAGACTACACTATAGACTACACTATAGACTACACTATAGACTACACTATACACTACACTATAGACTACACTATAGACTACACTATAGACTATAGACTACACTATAGACTACACTATACACTACACTGTAGACTACACTATAGACTACACTATACACTCCACTATAGACTACACTATACACTACACTATACACTACACTATACACAGCACTATAGTCTACAGACTACACTATACACTACACTATAGACTACAAACACAGTGCGCTTGCCTCACCCGCAAGTGTAGCTCACTCACAAGGTGCACTCTATAGACAATACTATAGACTACACTATAGACTACACTATAGACTATAGACTACACTATAGACTACACTATACACTACACTATAGACTACACTATAGACTACACTATAGACTATAGACTACACTATAGACTACACTATACACTACACTATAGACTACACTATAGACTACACTATACACTCCACTATAGACTACACTATACACTACACTATACACTACACTATACACAGCACTATAGTCTACAGACTACACTATACACTACACTATATACTATACTATACACTACACTATAGACTACACTATACACTACACTATAGACTACAAACACAGTGCGCTTGCCTCACCCACAAGTGTAGCTCACTCACAAGGTGCACTCTATAGACAATACTATAGACTACACTATAGACTACACTAGAGACTACACTATACACTATACTATAGATCACACACTCTATAGACAATACTATAGACTACACTATAGACTACACTATAGACGATAGACTGCACTATAGACTACACTATACACTACACTAGAAACTACACTATACACTACACTATAGATCACACACACTCTATAGACCAGTGGCTCTTAACCTTCACTGCAGTCTTGCACGCCTTTGGTTCTCAATCGTATATTATTTTTTTTACAAATGACATCAATAAAGTTGTGTCCTGACGTGGCCGTGCTTAATTTGTGTTTTCGATGATTTACCTTCAAACCTGGCCACTTCTCTCACCCTCCCCACCCCCTGGGGAGATGCACCCCAGGTTGAAAACTACTGGTATATAACATATACATGTTGCACGTGTGTGTATGTGTGTGCGTGTTTCACCGTATTTGATATTCAACAATAAAGCACTCTCGTGTCTAGGACGGTGAGGTTGTTGTTTTTTTTTTAACTTCTGGCCGCGGGGAGCATCGTCAAGAAGCCGCCGATACGCAAAACGGCCTCCCATCGCGAAGGGGTCAAATCGACGCGACCACAAGTCACACCGTGGCGACCACGTGGCGATCACGCGGCGACCACGTGGCGATCACGTGGCGAACCGATGATGACACGCGGATAAACCGAGCGGCACGTGGCCCGTTGGAATGCATAGCCACGCGCAGAGATTTCAGTTTCAGTTTTCATTTATTTGGTATAGCCCTGTGAGCCATTCGGCTCTTGAATCGGATGCAACCGCAACAAACAAAAAACATGAACAAGAAAACATCTTAAAGTGACTATGTGTGACTAGGCAAACAGAAAATCCAGGAAAAAAACAGCAAAATATTCCTGAAAAAGCACCATACACCAACGCTGTGTGCAAAAATCCCAGAGGGATGCAAGTCAAACAACAACCACAAGACAACTTAGATTAAGGCCATCAGACTAACTCTGTACTACAACAAACATGGCCAAACCAAAAAACGAAATCACCAAAATAAAGCCATAAAAGCAATGTAACAGTGATCATAGGAACTGTGACCGAATTTTCACAATAAACGACATAATCAACAGATGCATAGGCACATACTGTATGAGAGACACACATGTCCCCATAGAGAGATATATATACAGTTTAGACGCTTAGAGATGGATAGAGATGCATCAAATACAAACCAAAGTGGTGCGATTGTGTCCATGCAACCCGCACAGTGAACCCATAGAGACCCATAGGGATACAGAGATCCATAGAGATACATAGATATATAAAGAGACCCATAGAGAATCATATAGACCCATAGAGATACATAGAGATGCATTAAAAACAAACCAAAGTGGTGCGATTGTGGCCATGCGAGTGACCCCATACAGACCCATAGGGACCCATAGAGATACATAGAGACCTATAGAGATACATAGAGACCCATATAGATACATAGAGACCCATATAGATACTAAGATACCCACAGAGATGCAAAGGGACCCATAGAGATACATAAAGACCTATGGAGATACATAGAGACCCATAGAGATACAAAGAGACCCATAGAGATACATAGAGACCCATAGAGATACTCAGAGACCCACAGAGATGCAAAGGGACCCATAGAGATACATAGAGACCCATAGAGATACATAGAGACCCATATAAATACATAGAGACCCAACAGCTACAATAGTGCCACTGTGGCCATGAAACCCAAACTATGGACGACTTAGCGAACCCACAGACACACACAGAGACACATACAGACCCATAGAACTGCCAGACTCATCTATACATATAGAAACGCATCGGAGTACATAGAGAGTATATAAAGCCCAATAGATACATACATATATGTATTAAAGACAGACACAGCGGTGCGAGTGTGGCCATGCCACCAACGCTACTGACCCCACAGTAAACCCACAGAGTCACACAGAGACTCATAGAGACACCAATAGAGATACGTAGAGACCCATAGGGACGGCACAGTGAACCCACTGTGTTCTACGCTACTTCAACGGAGGAGGCGGAACAGCGACATGACACTCTCTCTGATGATGATGATGATGCCCTCTCGCGGTGGCCAGCAGCAGCAACAGAGCGTGACATCGAGGTTGTCTACTAGTAATGTTAAGTCTATGGATAATGTTAAGTCTATGGGTAATGTTAAGTCTATGGGTAATGTTAAGTCTATGGGTAATGTTAAGTCTACGGGTAATGGTAAGTCTATGGGCAATTGATTTAAAGCTTTCGTGACTGCAGGGATTCATATTCTTGGTTCTTTCGGTAAAGTCACGTAGAAGGGAAACAATAAAATGATAAAAATATAAAACAATAACATTCTCACGACGTTTCGACTGCAACACAAGCAATTATCATCAGGTGTGAAAACCACAGCAAGAAAGTGGCGTTTTTTATTAACGGTTTCAAGTAAGCATCTTTATGGGTGGCTTTCCTGTAGACAGAGTGGCTCATTGAACCATCATGTCTCCTTTTAATTAAGACATCCAAAAAGGGTAGTTTGCCATCTTTTTTCTTTTTCGACCTCCATGGTAAATCTGATGGCTGGGTGTATGGAATTGATGTGGTCGCGGAATTGGTCTAGAGCAGGCTGGCCATGTGGCCAGATGACAAAGGTGTCATCCACGTACCTCTTCCATAAGGTCGGGCGTAGAGTGGCAGTCTGGATGGCGTCAGTTTCAATTTTTTCCATGAATACGTTGGCTACAACCGGAGATAGGGGGGAGCCCATTGTCAAGGGGTGCCTCTGTGGATGTGTATGCTTTAGCTTTAACATAGCCATTTCTGTGACCAGTCACAAGCTAATCACTCGGCCATTTCAATGCTAAATTATATGCTAATGACTTTGTCAAGGCGCTTTGTTTCTTCTGACACAGCTTAAAGGTCGTGATATGAACGTGGCTTTTTTCACTCCAGCGCTGTCCTACCAGACAGTCTCGTCCCTTCACCTGATGAAGGCCGCTTGTGTTGTGGCCGAAAAGTCGTGAGAATATTATTGTGTTATTTTATTTTATCAATTTATTATTTTATTCTCATTCTACGTGACATTACCGAAAGAACCAAATAAAACATCAGGTCTCTTTTTTATTAGGACATCCAAAAAAGGTAGCTGCCATCTTTTTCGACTTCCATGGTAAACCTGATGGCTGGGTGTATGGAATTGATGTGGTCGAGGAATTGGTCTAGAGCAGGCCGGCCATGTGGCCAGATGACAAAAGTGTCATCCACGTACCTCTTCCATAAGGTTGGGCGCAGAGTGGCAGTCTGGATGGCTTCAGTCTCAAATTTCTCCATGAAAATGTTGGCTAAATGTTGGGTAATGTTAAGTCTATGGGTAATGTTAAGTCTATGGGTAATGTTAAGTCTATGGGTAATGTTAAGTGTATGGGTAATGTTAAGTCTACGGGTAATGTTAAGTCTATGGGTAATTTTGATTTAAAGCTTTCGTGACTGCAGTAATTCATATTCTTAGTTTTTTTCGGTAAAGTCACGTTGAAGAGAAACAACAAAATAATAATATATATAAAACAATAAAAAATTCTCACGACGTTTCGACCATAACTCAAACGGTCATCATCAGGTGTGTTGGTTTGCGTAAATTTATTTTTAAACGGCGCATTTATTTATTTATAAAAAACGTTAGCGCCACGCGCAGCGATTTGGCAGTTTACCCAGGACTAGTCCATCTATATTCTGAAAAGAGGAGGGGGGAGACGAAATTGTTTTTTATGTATGCTGCCTGAAAGCCACTGTAAGCGTGAACAATCAATTAAGACCTGAAATGGTTTATCAAATCTTTCCAATGATTGCTAAGACAGAATCCATCTTCTCGGTTGAAATTGTCTCTGTGCTTGTATATGTGGATAGCCTCATGAACGAATCTCTCATGGTAGCCAGATGGCTTACACAGAACCTCTGTCTTGGAAAAGTCAATGTCATGTGAGCCTACTGAATTATAACAATGATCTGCCACGGCCGAGGTGTTGGTCCTACCGTGTTTAAGGTCTGCTTTGTGTTCACGAATGCGGTCCGAGACATGAAGACGACCGTTTGTGTTATGGTCGAAACGTCGTGAAATTTTTTTTTAATATATTTTATTATTTTGTTGTTTCCCTTCAACGTGACTTTACCGAAAGAACTAAGAATATGAATTACTGCAGTCACGAAAGCTTTAAATCAAAATCTATGGGTAATGTTAAGTCTGTGGGTAATGTTAAGTCTATGGGCTAATGTTAAGTCTACGGGTAATGTTAAGTCTACGGGTAATGTTAAGTCTACGGGTAATGTTAAGTCTATGGGCTAATGTTAAGTCTACGGGTAATGTTGATTTAAAGCTTTCGTGACTGCAGTAATTCATATTCTTAGTTTTTTCGGTAAAGTCACGTTGAAGAGAAACAACAAAATAATAAAATATATATAAAAACAATAAAAACACACAGAGACACACACAGACACACACACAGACACACAGAGACACAAGTCTACCACACCCACCACCACCCCCACCCACCACCACCCCCACCCACCACCACCCCCACCCACCACCACCCCCACCCACCACCACCCCCACCCACCACCACCCCCACCCACCACCACCCCCACTATCACCACCCCACCCACTACCCCCACCCCCACCTAACCACACCCTCACCTACTTCCACCCCACCCACTACCCCCACCCCACCCACTACCTCCACCCCACCCACTACCCCCACCCCACCCACTACCCCCACCGACTTCCACCACACCCACCACCACCCCACCCACTACCCCCACCCCACCCACTACCCCCACCGACTTCCACCACACCCACCACCACCCCACCCACTACCCCCACCCACTACCCCCACCCACTACCCCCACCCCACCCACTACCCCCACCCCACCCACTACCCCCACTCCACCCACTACCACCACCACCACCCCCACCCACTACCCTCACCACCACCCCCACCACCACCCCCACCACCACCCCCACCCACCAAGGTGGGGGGGTAGTGGGTGGGGGGAGGTGTCCGGGCCTGCGGGGTCGAGGCCGCTGGGTGGCGCTCTCAGGGTCCCCCCGACTCGCGACGGACGCCGCGGTGGCCATGGCCGCCCAGCATCTGCTGCTGTGTCTCACGGCCAGCGGAGGTGTCCCTCTGTTCACTCGGACCCAGGGACACGTGAAGCAGGTGTCTCGTGTCTCTGTGTGTGTGTCTCACGCCGTGTGTCTGTGTGTGTGTCTCTGTGTGTCTCACGCCGTGTCTCTGTGTGTGTGTCTCACGCCGTGTGTCTCACGCCGTGTCTCTGTGTGTGTCTCACGCCGTGTCTCTGTGTGTGTGTCTCACGCCGTGTGTCTCACGCCGTGTCTCTGTGTGTGTCTCACGCCGTGTGTCTCACGCCGTGTCTCTGTGTGTGTGTCTCACGCCGTGTCTCTGTGTGTGTGTCTCACGCCGTGTGTCTCACGCCGTGTCTCTGTGTGTGTGTCTCACGCCGTGTCTCTGTGTGTGTGTCTCACGCCGTGTGTCTCACGCCGTGTCTCTGTGTGTGTGTCTCACGCCGTGTCTGTGTGTGTGTGTCTCTGTGTGTGTGTCTCACGCCGTGTCTCTGTGTGTGTCTCTCTGTGTGTCTCTGTGTGTGTGTCTCACGCCGTGTCTCTCTGTGTGTTTCTCTGTGTGTGTGTCTCTGTGTGTGTCTCTCTGTGTGTGTGTCTCACGCCGTGTCTCTGTGTGTGTCTCTGTGTGTGTCTGTGTGTGTCTCTGTGTGTGTCTCACGCCGTGTCTCTGTGTGTGTCTCTGTGTGTCTCACGCTGTGTCTCACGCTGTGTCTCTGTGTGTGTCTGTGTGTCTGTGTGTGTGTGTCTCTGTGTGTGTGTCTCACGCTGTGTGTCTGTGTGTGTCTGTGTGTGTCTGTGTGTGTGTCTGTGTGTGTCTGAATGTGTGTCTGTGTGTGTGTGTCTCTGTGTGTGTCTGTGTGTGTGTGTGTGTCTCTGTGTGTGTGTCTCTGTGTGTGGAAATTTGCATGGGGGGGGGGCTGTTGATTGTATTCGTTAATTAATTCGCGTTGATTGTATTCTTTAATTAGTTCGCGTTGATTGTATTCGTTAATTAGCTCGCGTTGATTGTATTCGTTAATTAGCTCGTGAACTCACGAGAAAGAGAGGCGAGAGAGAGAGCTGAGGCCTGGTCCGGTGTTTTGAAGCCTTCGCCTCGCTCTTGATCATCATCCATCATCATCACCACAGCCTGCGCTCTCGTTTGGTGTTGTTTGTTATTATTGGTTCTTGTTGTTGTTGCTGCTAGGAGTGTGTTGTTGTTTGTTGTTGTTGTTGAGCCGGTGAGCGGTGTTTTGTTTTAGCCGTGAGGTTTGTGTTGAAGTTGGGGCGAGCGCGGGGCGGTTGCCATGGCGACGCCGCTGAGCGCGCCGCCACGCGGTGACTCGTCAACATCGTCAACAACAACATCGTCATCAACATCGTCATCAACAACAACATCAACAACATCATCAACAACATCAACATCGTCATCAACAACATGATCATCACCATCATCAACATCAACAACATCATCAACATTACTACCATCAACAACATCACCGTCATCAACATCATCACCATGGTCAACATCATCACCATCGACATCGTCAACATCAACATCGTCAACATCATCACCGTCATAACCATCAACAACATCAACATCGTCAACATCACTATCATCAACATCACCATCAACAGCATCAACATCACCATCATCAACATTACCACCACCAACATCATCACCATCATCACTTTCATCATCATCAACATCGTAAACATCGTCAACATTACTACCATCAACATCACCATGAACATCGTCAACATCACCATTAACACCATCATCAACATCACCATCAACATCGTCAAAATCGTCAACATTACTACCATCAACAGCACCATCAACACCATCATCAACAACATCATCACCATCATCAATATCACCATCAACATCATCACTTACATCAACATCATCACCATCAACAGCATCAACATCATCACCATCATCAACATCGTCAACATCAACATCGTCAACATCACCATCATTAACATCAACAACATCATCACCATCGTCAACATCATCACCATCAACATCGTCAACATCATCATCGTCAACATCACTATCATCAACATCACCATCAACAGCATCAACATCACCATCATCAACATTACCACCAACATCATCACCATCATCACGTTCATCAACATCACCATCAACATCGTCAACATCGTCAACATTACTACCATCAACATCACCATCATCACCATCAACATCGTCAACAGCACCATCAACACCATCATCAACATCATCACCATCATCAATATCACCATCAACATCATCACTTACATCAACATCATCACAATCATCTACATCACCATCATCACTTTTATCATCATCAACATCACCATCAACATCGTCAAAATCGTCAAAATCGTCAACATTACTACCATCAACATCACCATCAACATAGTCAACATCACCATTAACACCATCATCAACATCACCATCAACATCGTCAAAATCATCAACATTACTACCATCAACAGCACCATCAACACCATCAATATCACCATCAACATCATCAGCATCAACATCATCACCATCATCAACATCGTCAACATCAACATCGTCAACATCACCATCAACATCGTCAACATCACCATCATCAACATCAACAACATCATCACCATCATCAACATCACCATCAACATCACCATAATCAACATTACCATCAACATCATTACCATCATCATCAACATCATCAACATTACCACCAACATCATCACCATAAACATCATCACTGACATCACCATCAACATCATCACTTACATCAACATCATCACAATCATCTACATCACCATCATCACTTTTATCATCATCATCAACATGACCATGATTACCATCAACATCATCACCATAATCAACATTACCATCAACATCATCACCATCATCATCAACATCATCAACATTACCACCAATATCACCAACATCATCACTTACATCAACATCATGAATATCACCATCAACATCATCACTGACATCACCATCAACATCATCACTTACATCAACATCATCACAATCATCTACATCACCATCATTACTTTTATCATCATCATCATCAACATGACCATGATTACCATCAACATCATCACCATCATCAACATTACCACCAACATCATCACCAACATCATCACTTACATCAACATCATGAATATCACCATCAACATCATCACTGACATCACCATCAACATCATCATTTACATCATCACAATCATCTACATCACCATCATCACTTTTATCATCATCAACATGACCATGATTACCATCAACATCATCACCATCATCAACATTACCAGCAACATTATCACCAACATCATCACTTACATCAACATCATGAATATCACCATCAACATCACTGACATCACCATCAACATCATCACTTACATCATCACAATCATCTACATCACCATCATCACTTTTATCATCAACATGACCATGATTACCATCAACATCATCACCATAATCAACATTACCATCAACATCATCACCATCAACATCATCAACATTACCACCAACATCATCACTTACATCAACATCATGAATATCACCATCAACATCATCACTGACATCACCATCAACATCATCACTTACATCAACATCATCACAATCATCTACATCACCATCATCACTTTTATCATCATCAACATGACCATGATTACCATCAACATCATCACCATCATCAACATTACCACCAACATCATCACCAACATCATCACTTACATCAACATCATGAATATCACCATCAACATCATCACTGACATCACCATCAACATCATCACTTACATCATCACAATCATCTACATCACCATCATCACTTTTATCATCAACATGATCATGATTACCATCAACATCATCACCATAATCAACATTACCATCAACATCATCACCATCAACATCATCAACATTACCACCAACATCATCACTTACATCAACATCATGAATATCACCATCAACATCATCACTGACATCACCATCATCACTTACATCATCACAATCATCTACATCACCATCATCACTTTTATCATCAACACGACCATGATTACCATCAACATCATCACTTGCGATCACCGTCACCGCCATCGACATCACCACCATCATCGCCCGCGCGACCGCGACGCTCATCGCCTGCGCTCTCCTCCACCGCAGCTCCCTTTCTCGGTGATCGGCTCCCTCAACGGCGTTCACATGTTCGGCAGCAACCAGGGAGCGCTGCTGTCCAGCACCGCCCTCGACGACGGCACGCTCACCTGGAGGGTCTTCCACGATAGGTGAGGGCCGGCTGGGTCACCGCACGGAGGCCGACCGACACCCGCGCGTCACACCTCCACTTGGAGCTTTCGCGGCTGCGGGAATCCCAAACCCTTTTCGTTTCTTTCGATGAAAGTCGCGTAGGTAGAAAAATAAAATGAGACATAAAAATTTTTAAAAAATCACAACGTTTCCATCGCAACACAAGCGGTCGTCCTCGGGCGGATAAAAAAAAAGAAAGCACCGAGCAGAGTCCCGACCTGCTGCGGCGCTTCCATTCTTTCCCTGCCGTTGGGCTGTTATCTCCGACTCTCTGAGTCGCATTGCCCTGTTGGGTGCCTCTGCATTAACGGGCCGGGGTCTCACTGACATGGCCACCTCTGCTCCCTAAGCCTCGATGTACCGATGGGTTCCGGCTGCGTGGACGCTCTCGCCCCTCACGGTGCAGTCGGCGGCGCCGCAGCAGCTTGTGTTACACACAGACGTGACATTAACTTGCCAGTTCCCCCCCTAATCTCCCTGCCTAATCTCTCCCATCAACATAGCGCCGATCTCCCATTAACGCCGCTGCTGTGCGCATGTGCGGGGGGAGGGGATACTCTTATGCGGCGACGGAAGCTCATTTCATGCTAATCTCTCTCCCTAATCTCTCTCTCTCTCTCTTTCTCCCTAATGTCTCCCATTAACACAACTGACGTGCTTGCGTCCGGGGATGGAATTCCTTTCCAGCTCAGACCACGGCTTGCTTGCCCGCCCGCCCGCCCGCCCATCGCCACGTAAATAACCCCCCTTGTTGTAACAGCTCTCTCGCTGGTCCAGCGGTTGCACTGCTGGATTAATTTTTTTTCCCCGCCCGTTGACGACGGCTATTGTGTTGCGTTCAAAGCGTCGCGATTTATTATTTTTTGTTACGTTTCGACCTACGTCACTTTACTCTTTGGTTCTATTGGGTAAAGTCACGTAAGGTGAAAATAAAATAACAAAAAAATCACGAGGTTTCGGCGACAACACAAGCGGCCTTCATCAGGTGAAGGGACGAGACTGTCTGGAGGACAGCGCTGGAGTGAAAAAGCCACGCTCAGATCGCGACCTTTAAGCCGTGTGAGAAGAAACAAAGCGCCTTGACAAAGGAATTAGCGTAGAATTTAGCATTGAAATAGCTAAAAACTTAGCTATGTTAAAGTTAAAGCATACACATCCGCAGAGGCACCCCTTGACAAAGGAATTAGCATAGAATTTAGCATTGAAATAGCTAAAAACTTAGCATTGAAATAGCTAAAAACTTAGCTATTTCAATGCTAAATTCTAGCTATGTCAATGCTAAATTCTATGCTAATTCCTTTGTCAAGGGGTGCCTCTGCGGATGTGTATGCTTTAACTTTAACATAGCCATTTCTGTGACCAGTCACAAGCTAATCACTGAGCCATTTCAATGCTAAATTCAATGCTAATTCCTTTGTCAAGGCGCTTTGTTTCTTCTCACACAGCTTAAAGGTCGCGATCTGAGCGTGCCTTTTTCACTCCAGCGCTGTCCTCCAGACAGTCTCGTCCCTTCACCTGATGAAGGCCGCTTGTGTTGTGGCCGAAACGTCGTGATTTTTTTGTTATTTTATTTTCACCTACGTGACTTTACCCAATAGAACCAAAGAGTATGGATCCTAGCACTCACGAAAGCTTCAAATCTACGTCACTTTACCGAAAGAACCAAAAGAGCACCCGCGCGTTATTTCCCTCCCCCCCCCGCCCCCCCCCCCCGCCCCCCCCCTCAAACCGGCGTCGGTCGACAATCGTCGTCGCCGTGATGGCCACGACGAACGGCGTCAGCCTCCCCACCGTTCTTCGGCGAAGCAAACACAAATGTTTCCGGCAGCGTCACCCTGATCCTGGTGACGACGGGCGGAGAGCGCGGCGGAGAGGCCTTCCTGCACCGCCTGCTGGAGAACGTTTTCGGCGCGCTGGTAAGCGAGCGCCGGCGGCCCGCCAGACGTGCACTCGCCGTCGCGTTCACATCGGCCGCTTCACCCACCCACCCACCCACCCACCCACCCACCCACCCACCCCCCCCCCCCCCCCACCCACCCACCCACCACCGGCCGCACAATCCTACGTTCAGGCTATCTGGGGGATGAGTTTAACGTGCAGTAAGGGGGAGGCTTCCGCGACCAATATCATCCGTAATAAGTCTTTTTTTCCGCGGGTTGGATCGCGTAGATGTATGAATGTGTCGTTAAGACCCGCCACCACCCAGCCGTCGTGGGTTGTCACGAATTGGCCACGTTCTGTTTACGTGGCAACCCCTCGCTGGTTGGCCGTGTCGGGTGGTGGCGGGTTTTAACGACACAACAGTTACATATTTACGCGATCTAACCCCGAAAAAAACCTCTTATGGATATCTGGGGGATGTGGGTGGATGGGTGGGTGGGGAGGGCGGTATTTGGGTATAAATTATACTATTTTTTAAAAATTATATTGATACCATGTAAGGCACCGCCGAGCTCCGTAGTAGGTCTTTTTCAGAAGCGACCTGGCCGTGGCAAATGATGGGCGCTCAACGAAGTTTGGCCGTGTCGTCGCGTAGGAAATTTACGGCAGCCAACTTTCTCTCAAAACGAGTGGTCGGCGTCGATTCTAAATGTGGAGGGGAAAAAGCGGAGGACCCGGAGAGAAATCCACGCGACCACGGGGAGAGAGAGAGAGACACACCGCAAACTCCAAATATACAGCAGCAGGCGTCAGGGTCGGGATCAAACCCACAACCTCCTGTACACCAGGCGAGGTGGTTAACATCTCCCAGCCACCGTGATGATGATGAGAGAGAGACACCGTGAATTTCAAATATATCCAGCAGGCGTCAGGGTCAGGATGGAACCCATGACCTCCTGCATACCACGCGAGGTAGTTAACATCTTGCCAGTGTGGCACCCCATTGTACAGGGGCCATGCCCGTCCGCCCAAATCGCCTTCCTCCGTTGCCAATTTCGGAGGCACGGTGGCTGTGAGATGTGTACAGGAGGATCATGGATTCGATCCCGACCCCGACGATGCCTGCTGTGTATTTGCAGTATGCGGTGTCTCTCGCTCATAATCACGGTGGCTAGGAGATGTTAACTACCTCGCCTGGTAGGCAGAAGGTCGTGGGTTCCATCCCGACCCTGACACCTGCTGCTGTATATTTGCAGTTTGCGGTGTCTCTCGCTCATCATCACCACGGTGGCTATGAGATGTTAACTACCTCGCCTGGTATACAGAAAGTTGTGAGTTCGATCCCGACCCTGACCCCTGCTGTATATTTGGAGTTTGCTTCTCTCTCTCTCTTATCATCACCACGGTGGCTATGAGATGTTAACTACCTCGCCTGGTATACAGAAAGTTATGAGTTCGATCCCGACCCTGACCCCTGCTGTATATTTGGAGTTTGCTTCTCTCTCTCTCATCATCACCACGGTGGCTATGAGATGTTAACTACCTCGCCTGGTATACAGAAAGTTGTGAGTTCGATCCCGACCCTGACCCCTGCTGTATATTTGGAGTTTGCGTGTCTCTCTCTCTCCCAGCGGTCACGTGGATTTTTTCCTCCGAGTCCTCCGGTTTTTCCCCTCCACATTTAGAATTGACGTGACGCGTTTAGGGGTGTTTGGTTGCTGCTGCTGCTGTAAATTTCCGCTTGATGATGATGATGATGATAAGCCAACTTCGTTGAGCTATCATTTGTGATAGATAGCCAGGTCAGGGCTTCTGAAAAAGAGCTGCTACGTAGCTCAGTGGGGCTTTGCCTGGTAACATAAAAAAATATGGTTTCATGGTTTAGTAAAATTTCTCTAGGCGGATTTGTCTACAGGCATTCGTCACCCGCATCTAGCCCCCTCCCTCGCATCCTCAGGATTTTTGAAGGCGAGCAGGGCAAGGGGGCTCCACGGGGGCCTGGGATTTTTGTTCATCGGCGGGAACATTTAAAGTTCGCAGAAGCGATCGCCGGTGGGGAAAGGCCCCGCGCCATGGCAGTCCAACTCCCGCCCCAACCGCCCCAGATAGTCCACGGGCCTGGGCCAGACATCTCACTTGCCGGCGCCGCCGGAAGCGGCGTAACCTTTAGCGGTGGGGGGGGGGGGGGGGGGGGGGTGTGGGGGTGTGGGGGTGTGAGGTCCACGCGAAGCGAGCAGGGTGTTGCCAAGTCGTCGGCCCGCGTTTTGGCACGTCCGTAAATCGGGAACGGCTTCGAGTTCCGCTCCCTCTGGCGGTAACGATCTCGAAACGAGAGTCGTCGTTTGGAGGAATCCGATGAGCTACGGGGCTCTTTGACTCTTCGTCGGAATGGGTCCACGGCCTCCAGGTGCTGATGATCGGCCTGGATGAGCTGGTGAACATCAGGAACGTGGAGCGGCTGAAGAGGGACCTCAAGGTGAGACGCCGGGGATGGCGATGTCGTTGATGATGTCGATAGTAATGATGGTGATGTTGATGATGTTGATAGTATTGATGATGATCTGGATGATATTAATGATGGTGGGAGGTGATGGTGACGTTGATGCTGTTAATGATGGAGGAGGATGTGATGTTGATGGTGTTGATGAAGGTGACAATGCTGATGATAGTAACGGTGGTGATATTGTTGATGATGATGTTGATGGCGACGGAAAGGGCGAGCGGGGAAGCGACGAGGGGAACTGGTAGCGGGAGGGGGGTGGAGCGGGTTGGGGTGGAGCGGGTGGTGGTGGTGGAGCGGGTGGTGGTGGTGGAACGGGTGGTGATGGTGGTGGTGGAGCGGGATGGTGGGTGGTGAAGCGGGTGGTGGTGGTGGTGGTGGAGCGGGTGGTGGTGGTGGGGGAGCGAGTGGTGATGGTGGAGCGAGTGGTTTTGGTGGAGCGAGTGGTTTTGGTGGAGCGAGTGATTTTGGTGGAGCGTGCGGGGACGAGGCTGGGGTTTGCCCACCACCGCTGTGCGTGCTACAGGCGTGCTACCAGCTGGTGGACAGCCTGCTGGGCACGTCGGAGCTCGCCGTCGAACTCACGGGGAGCCCGGACTGCCTGCTGTGCCCCGACAACGACATCCTGCGGGTCCGTGGGACACCGCGCCCGCTCCAGCCGCACCACCCGCACCGCACGCTCCACACGCTCCACACGCTCCACACGCTCCACCGTGCCTGCACCGCTCTCTCCGCACGCTCCACCCGCTCCAGCCGCACCGCTCGCTCCACACGCTCCACCATGCCCGCACCGCTCTCTCCGCACGCTCCACCCGCACCGCTCGCTCCACACGCTCCACCTGCTCCATTGCACGCACACCGCTCTCTCCGCACGCTCCACCCGCACCGCTCTCTCCGCACGCTCCACCCGCACCGCTCGCTCCACACGCTCCACCCGCTCCATTGCACGCACACCGCTCGCTCCGCACGCTCCACCCGTGTCCCACCCCTGCGCCGTGTAACCCCAGTAGTCTGAATTGTCGGCGTGTGCCGCGTGCGCTGTGTGCAATGCGTGGCGCTGCATGTGGTGTGCTGTGGGCGTTTGTCTGCTGTGTGCTGCGTGTGCTGCGTGTGTGCTGTGTGTGTGTGCTGTGTGTGTGTGTGCTGCGTGGCGTACTGTGTGTGCTGTGTGTGTGTGTGTGCTGTGTGTGTGTGTGTGCTGCGTGGCGTACTGTGTGTGCTGTGTGTGTGTGTGCTGTGTGTGTGTGTGTGCTGTGTGTGTGTGTGTGCTGTGTGTGTGTGTGTGCTGCGTGGCGTACTGTGTGTGCGTGTGCAGCATGTGCTGTGGCGTGCTGTGTGTGTGTGTGTGCTGTGTGTGTGTGTGTGCTGTGTGTGTGTGTGTGTGCTGCGTGGCGTACTGTGTGTGCGTGTGCAGCATGTGCTGTGGCGTGCTGTGTGTGTGTGTGCTGCGCTTGTGCTGCGTGTGGCGTGGTGTACTGTGTGTGTGTGTGCTGCGTGTGTCGCGGCATGCTGTGTATGTGTGCTGTGCGTCTGCTGCGTGTGGTGTGGCGTGCTCCGTGTGTGCTCTGTGTGTGTGCTGTGTGTGTGCTCTGTGTGTGTGCTGTGTGTGTGCTGTGTGTGTGCTGTGTGTGTGCTGTGTGCGCTGTGTGTGTGTGCTGCGTGTGTGTTCTGTGTGTGTTCTGTGTGTGCTCTGTGTGTGTGCTGTGTGTGCTCTGTGTGTGTGCTGTGTGTGTGCTGTGCGTGTGCTGTGTGTGTGCTGTGTGTGCTGTGTGTGTGCTGCGTGTGGTGTGTGTGTGCTGTGTGTGTGCTGTGTGTGCTGTGTGTGTGCTGTGTGTGGTGTGTGTGTGCTGTGTGTGTGCTGCGTGTGGTGTGTGTGTGCTGTGTGTGTGCTGTGTGTGCTGTGTGTGTGCTGCGTGTGGTGTGTGTGTGCTGTGTGTGTGCTGTGTGTGCTGTGTGTGTGCTGTGTGTGGTGTGGCATGCTCCGTGTGTTCGTGCCGTGTGTGTAGGAGTGCCTGGAGGCGTTCACGGCGGGCGTGGACAGCGCGTTTGGCTGCCTGCTGGCACGGGGCCGCGTGTGCGTCGCCACGGAGCGCTGGTGGCAGCTGGCGCCCCAGGAGGGGGAGCTGTTGGGGCGCCTCGTGAGCGCCCTGCCCCCCGCTTCGTCGCGCGACGTGCCAGTCTACCTGCCCCACGGCAGCCCCACCGTGAGCCCCCACCGCCACCCACACCGCCAACCCCACCGCCACCAACACCGCCACCCACACCACCATCCACATCGCCACCCACACCACCACTCCCAACCCCACCGCCACCAACACCGCCACCCACACCACCATCCACATCGCCACCCACACCACCACCCCCAACCCCACCGCCACCCACACCGCCACCCACACCACCATCCACATCGCCACCCACACCACCACCCCCAACCCCACCGCCACCAACACCGCCACCCACACCACCATCCACATCGCCACACACACCGCCACCGCCACCCCCACCGCCACCCCCACCGCCACCCCCACCGCCACCCCCACCGCCACCCACACCACCACCCACACCACCACCCCCACCGCCACCCCCACTGCCACCCCCACCACCGCCGCCACCCCCACCGCCACCCCCACCGGCAGTGTCCGCTTCTGACCCCACACTGCACGACCCCGACCCCTTGCTGACCCCTTGCGTGTCGCCCCCTGCCCCCCCCCTGCCCCCCCCAGGTCCCTCACCGCCTGCTCACGTTCCGCCTGCTGCCGGGCCTGGAGCTGTGCGTCCTCTGTGGGCCCCAGCCCACGCTGCAGGACATCCAGAGCAAGGTGAGAGGCCTCGGGGAGTTTGACCCCCACCCCGCCCCCCCCCTTCCCCCCCGCCCCCCTCCCCGAGGAAGGGAGGGTGCGGCGAGGGTGCACGGCCACCTGCGCAGCTAGCGGTGCACCACCACGGGCACGCAGGGGGCCCAGGCGCACGCGTGGAAGCACGCACGCTGGACTTCTTACACACCGTGCTACGTAGCCAGACACGTGCTCATCCAGGGGCGCGCGGGGGGCGGGGGTGGGTGGGTTTGGAGGTGGTGGAGTACGGTGCGGAGTGGTGTTGTACGGTGCGGTGTGGTGGAGTGTGGTGGAGTACGGTGCGGTGTAGTATTGTACGGTGCGGTGTGGTGGAGTGTGGTGGAGTGTTGTGTGGTGTGGTGCGGTGTGGTGGAGTGTGGTGGAGTGTGGTGTGGTGCGGTGTGTTGTGGTTCTGTATTGACCGTCCGCCCCTCGCTCTCGATCCCCAGCAACTGGTGGAGCGCTTCTGGCGGCCGGTGCTGGAGCCGCTGAGGACCTGCGTGGTGCTGGCACCTCACGCGTTCCACTCCACCACACCGCTGCACGGCGCAATCCTGGGGTGGACACAACCACCCCACACACCCCACACACACCCCACACACACCCCACACACACCCCACACACACACCACACACACACCACACACACACCACACACACACCACACACACCCCACACCCCACACACACCACACACACCCCACACACCACACACACCCCACACACACCCCACACACACACCACACACACACCACACACACACCACACACACACCACACACACCCCACACCCCACACACACCACACACACCCCACACACCACACACACCCCACACACACCCCACACACCCCCCACACACCCCCCACACCCCACACACCCCCCACACACCCCACACACACCCCACACACCCCACACACACCACACACACCACACACACCCCACACACACACCACACACACACCACACACACACCACACACACACCACACACACACCACACACACCCCACACCCCCCACACACCCCCCACACCCCACACACCCCCCACACCCCACACACACACCCCCCACACCCCACACACACACCACACACACCCCACACACACACCACACACACCCCACACCCCCCACACACCCCCCACACCCCACACACCCCCCACACCCCACACACACCTCCCACACACCCCCCACACCCCACACACCCCCCACACCCCACACACACACCCCCCACACCCCCCACACCCCACACACACACCCCACACACACACCACACACACCCCACACCCCCCACACACCCCCCACACCCCACACACCCCCCACACCCCACACACACCTCCCACACACCCCCCACACCCCACACACCCCCCACACCCCACACACACACCCCCCACACCCCACACACACACCCCCCACACCCCACACACACACCACACACACCCCACACACACACCCCACACACACCCCCCACACCCCACACACACACCCCACACACACACCCCACACACACACCACACACACCCCACACCCCCCACACACCCCCCACACCCCACACACCCCCCACACCCCACACACACACCCCCCACACCCCACACACACACCCCCCACACCCCACACACACACCCCCCACACCCCACACACACACCACACACACCCCACACACACCCCCCACACCCCACACACACACCCCACACACACACCACACACACCCCCCACACACCCCACACACACCCCACACACACCCCACACACCCCCCACACACCCCACACACACCCCACACACACACCACACACACCCCACACCCCCCACACACCCCCCACACCCCACACACCCCCCACACCCCACACACACCTCCCACACACCCCCCACACCCCACACACCCCCCACACCCCACACACACACCCCCCACACCCCACACACACACCCCCCACACCCCACACACACACCACACACACCCCACACACACCCCCCACACCCCACACACACACCCCACACACACACCCCACACACACACCACACACACCCCACACCCCCCACACACCCCCCACACCCCACACACCCCCCACACCCCACACACACACCCCCCACACCCCACACACACACCCCCCACACCCCACACACACACCCCCCACACCCCACACACACACCACACACACCCCACACACACCCCCCACACCCCACACACACACCCCACACACACACCACACACACCCCCCACACACCCCACACACACCCCACACACCCCACACCCCACACACACACCACACACACCCCACACACACCCCCCACACCCCACACACACACCCCACACACACACCACACACACCCCCCACACACCCCACACACACCCCACACACACCCCACACACCCCACACACCCCACACACCCCACACACCCCACACACCCCCCACACACCCCCCACACACCCCACACCCCCCACACACCCCCCACACACCACACACACCCCCCACACACCCCACACACACCCCACACACACCCCACACACCCCACACCCCCCACACACCCCCCACACCCCCCACACCCCCCCCACACCCCCCACACCCCCCACACACCCCCCACACCCCCCACACCCCCATGCCCTTCACCCCCCCTCACGAACTCCCATGCCCTTCACCCCCCTCCCTCCCACACTCCCCATGCCCTTCACCACCCCCCGCACCCCCCACGACCCCCCATGCCCTTCACCCCCCCCCTCCCACACCTCCCATGCCCTTCACCCCCCCCCCTCCCACACCTCCCATGCCCTTCACCCCCCCCTCCCACACCCCCCATGCCCTTCACCCCCCCCCTCCCACACCCCCCATGCCCTTCACCCCCCGCCGGGCTGACGCGGTGTTTGCCAGCAGCCTCACGAGGAGCCCGGAGAACCGGGAGAAGAAAAACCCCCCCAGCATGCCGGTGTTTGATGACTGCTGTGCCCCCCCCCTCCGTCCCCTTCTTGTGCCCCGCCACGGTGCCCCCCCTATCCCCCCCCCCAAGGCTCCTCCTCGTGAACACGGAGCTGAAGCGCAGCCTCTTCACGGTGCAGCCGCAAGTGGCAGAGGACGGTGGGGTCGGTGAGTGCGGGGGTGGATGGGTGTGTGAATGAGTGCTGGGGTGAATGAGTGCGGGGGTGAATGAGTGTGTGAATGAGTGTAGGGGTGGATGGGTGTGTGAATGAGTGCGGGGGTGGATGGGTGTGTGAATGAGTGTAGGGGTGGATGGGTGTGTGAATGAGTGTAGGGGTGGGTGGGTGTGTGAATGAGTGTAGGGGTGAATGAGTGCGGGGGTGAATGAGTGTGTGAATGAGTGTAGGGGTGGATGGGTGTGTGAATGAGTGTAGGGGTGGATGGGTGTGTGAATGAGTGTAGGGGTGGATGGGTGTGTGAATGAGTGCGGGGGTGAATGAGTGCAGGGGTGGATCGGTGTGTGAATGAGTGTAGGGGTGGGTGGGTGTGTGAATGAGTGTAGGGGTGAATGAGTGCGGGGGTGAATGAGTGTGTGAATGAGTGTAGGGGTGAATGAGTGCGGGGGTGAATGAGTGCGGGGGTGGATGAGTGTAGGGGTGGATGGGTGTGTGAATGAGTGTAGGGGTGGATGGGTGTGTGAATGAGTGTAGGGGTGAATGAGTGCGGGGGTGAATGAGTGTGTGAATGAGTGTAGGGGTGGATGGGTGTGTGAATGAGTGTAGGGGTGGATGGGTGTGTGAATGAGTGCGGGGGTGGATGGGTGTGTGAATGAGTGTAGGGGTGATGAGTGCGGGGGTGAATGAGTGTGTGAATGAGTGTAGGGGTGGATGGGTGTGTGAATGAGTGTAGGGGTGGATGGGTGTGTGAATGAGTGCGAGGGTGGATGGGTGTGTGAATGAGTGCAGGGGTGAATGAGTGCAGGGGTGGATCGGTGTGTGAATGAGTGCGGGGGTGAATGAGTGCGCGTGTGAATGGGTGCGCGTGTGAATGGGTGCGCGTGTGAATGGGTGCGCGTGTGAATGGGTGCGCGTGTGAATGGGTGCGGGTGTGAATGGGTGCGCGTGTGAATGGGTGCGCGTGTGAATGGGTGCGCGTGTGAATGGGTGCGCGTGTGAATGGGTGCGCGTGTGAATGGGTGCGCGTGTGAACGGGTGCGCGTGTGAACGGGTGCGCGTGTGAACGGGTGCGCGTGTGAATGGGTGCGCGTGTGAATGGGTGCGCGTGTGAATGAGTACGCGTGTGAATGAGTGCGCGTGTGAACGGGTGCGCGTGTGAATGGGTGCGCGTGTGAATGGGTGCGCGTGTGAATGGGTGCGCGTGTGAATGGGTGCGCGTGTGAATGAGTACGCGTGTGAATGAGTACGCGTGTGAATGGGTGCGCGTGTGAATGGGTGCGCGTGTGAACGGGTGCGCGTGTGAATGGGTGCGCGTGTGAATGGGTGCGCGTGTGAATGGGTGCGCGTGTGAATGGGTGTGGGTGAAGGCGCCGTCTTGTTGTGACGCGCAGGGAGAAGGATTCCGATGGAGCGCCGCAGGAGCATTCTGAAGGCGTTCTACAGGCTGGCCGTCACCAACTACTTCTCCCAGGGCGCCACGCGCGTCACGGGCAGCGAAGCCGGTACGGTGCGGCGAGCCTCGTGGGCACACGCTCACCGCCGCCACCGTCATCATCACAACCACCACTACCGCCGTCACCATCATCGCCACCACCGCCATTACCACAAACACCACCATCATCGCCGCCGCCATTACCACCATCACCAGCACCATTACCACCACCATTACCACCACTACCACCACCACCATCATCACCACCACCGCCATTACCACCACCACCATTACCAACACCACCACCATCATCACCACCGCCGCCATTACCACCAACACCACCATCATCACCACCACCGCCGCCATCACCACCACCGCCGCCATTACCACCAACACCACCACCACCATCATCACCACCGCCATTACCACCACTACCACCATCATCATCACCACCATCACCACCACCATCACCACCACCATTACCACCACTACCACCATCACCACCACCATCATCACCACCATCACCACCACCATTACCACCACTACCACCATCACCACCACCATCATCATCACCACCACCACTACCACCATCAAGACCACTACCAACATCACCACCACCACTACCACCATCAACACCACTACCACCATCACCACCATCACCACCACCATCACCACCACCACCATCACCACCACCACTACCACCACCACTACCACCACCACTACCACCATCACCTACACAATCATCACCACCACCTCTACCAAAGGGAAAGATCCCCGTATAGCCTGAACAGACTGTTGGGGAAAGTGCTGTTAGCGAGCACCTATAAAGGCCGGCACGGCACACGAGGGGGTGGATGACCAGCACCACGCCCGGCCGCCTTTGTCTCCCCAGTGGCGATGTTTTCATGCACCACACCAAGTACTCATTTGAGGCCGAGTTGACCTAGGGGAGGTCCATGACCATCACCACCACCATTACTACCACCACTACAACTACCACCATCACTATTACCACCACTACCACCATCACCACCAAGATTACTACCACTATCACCACCATCACCACCACTACTACCACCATCACCATGATCACCATTACCACCATCACCGCCACCATTACCACCATCACCACCATTACTACCACCACTACCACCTTCACCACTACTACCACCATCACCACTACCACCACTACTACCAACATCACCACCAAGATTACTACCACTATCACCACCATCACCACCACTACTACCACCATCACCATCACCACCACCATTACCACCATCACCACCACCATTACCACCATCACCACCACCATTACTACCACCACTACCACCTTCACCATTACTACCACCATCACCACTGCCACCACTACTACCAACATCACCACCAAGATTACTACCACTATCACCACCATCACCACCACTACTACCACCACCACCATTACTACCACTATCACCACCATCACCACCACTACTACCACCACCACCACCATTACTACCACTATCACCACCATCACCACCACTACTACCACCACCACCATTACTACCACTATCACCACCATCACCACCACTACTACCACTATCACCACCATCACCACCACTACTACCACTATCACCACCATCACCACCACTACTACCATCATCACCATTATCATCCCCATTACCACCATCACCGCCACCATTACCATCACCACCACCATTACTACCACCACTACCACCTTCACCACTACTACCACCATCACCGCTACCACCACTACTACCAACATCACCACCAAGATTACTACCACTATCACCACCATCACCACCACTACTACCACCACCATTACTACCACTATCACCACCATCACCGCCACTACTACCACCACCACCATTACTACCACTATCACCACCATCACCACCACTACTACCACCACCACCATTACTACCACTATCACCACCATCACCACCACTACTACCACCACCACCATTACTACCACTATCACCACCATCACCACCACTACTATCACCATTACTACCACTATCACCACCACCATCACCGCCACTACTACCGCCATCACCATTACTATCACTACCACCACCGCCACCACCCCTCACACCGTGCCCACCACCCCTCTCTCTCTCTCTCTGCCCGCACCACTGTGCCCACCCGCTAGTCCCCCTGGTGGAGGACTTCCAGCGGGGCTTTGCCCACAGCGCCACCGAGTGCTACGTGAGTGCCGACGGGCACCGGTGCTACGGGCTGCAGGCGCCGCCGCGCCAGCTCTTCCTGCTGCTCGGCGACGACGTGCCCACACTGGCGCTCCGGCCCATCAGCCGCGCCACCCTACAGGCGCTCACCAAGCTGCTGTAGGACACCAGACAGCACCACCCTACAGGCGCTCACCAAGCTGCTGTAGGACACCAGACTGCACCACCCTACAGGCGCTCACCAAGCTGCTGTAGGACACCAGACAGCACCACCCTACAGGCGCTCACCAAGTTGCTGTAGGACACCAGACAGCACCACCCTACAGGCGCTCACCAAGCTGCTGTAGGGCACCAGACTGCACCACCCTACAGGCGCTCACCAAGCTGCTGTAGGACACCAGACTGCACCACCCTACAGGCGCTCACCAGACTGCACCACCCTACAGGCGCTCACCAGACTGCACCACCCTACAGGCGCTCACCAGACTGCACCACCCTACAGGCCTCACCATGCTGCTGTAGGACACCAGACTGCACCACCCTACAGGCGCTCACCAAGCTGCTGTAGGACACCAGACAGCACCACCCTACAGGCGCTCACCAGACTGTACCACCCTACAGGCGCTCACCAAGCTGCTGTAGGACACCAGACTGCACCACCCTACAGGCGCTCACCAAGCTGCTGTAGGACACCAGACAGCACCACCCTACAGGCGCTCACCAGACTGTACCACCCTACAGGCGCTCACTAAGCTGCTGTAGGGCACCAGACTGCACCACCCTACAGGCGCTCACCAAGCTGCTGTAGGACACCAGACAGCACCACCCTACAGGCGCTCACCAAGCTGCTGTAGGGCACCAGACTGCACCACCCTACAGGCGCTGCTGTAGGGCACCAGACTGCACCACCCTACAGGCGCTGCTGTAGGACACCAGACAGCACCACCCTACAGGCGCTCACCAAGCTGCTGTAGGGCACCAGACTGCACCACCCTACAGGCGCTCACCAAGCTGCTGTAGGGCACCAGACTGCACCACCCTACAGGCCTCACCATGCTGATGTAGGACACCAGACAGCACCACCCTACAGGCCTCACCATGCTGCTGTAGGACACCAGACTGCACCACCCTACAGGCGCTCACCAAGCTGCTGTAGGACACCAGACTGCACCACCCTACATGCCTCACCAAGCTGCTGTAGGACACCAGACAGCACCACCCTACAGGCGCTCACCAAGCTGCTGTAGGACACCAGACAGCACCACCCTACAGGCGCTGCTGTAGGGTACCAGACTGCACCACCCTACAGGCACTGCTGTAGGGCACCAGACACCACCACCCTACAGGCGCTCACCAAGCTGCTGTAGGACACCAGACTGCACCACCCTACAGGCCTCACCATGCTGCTGTAGGACACCAGACTGCACCACCCTACGGGTGCTGCTGTAGGGCACCAGACTGCACCACCCTACAGGCGCTCACCAAGCTGCTGTAGGGCACCAGACAGCACCACCCTACAGGCGCTGCTGTAGGGCACCAGACTGCACCACCCTACAGGCGCTGCTGTAGGGCACCAGACTGCACCACCCTACAGGCGCTGCTGTAGGACACCAGACAGCACCACCCTACAGGCGCTCAACAAGCTGCTGTAGGACACCAGACAGCACCACCCTACAGGCCTCACCATGCTGATGTAGGACACCAGACTGCACCACCCTACAGGCGCTGCTGTAGGGCACCAGACTGCACCACCCTACAGGCGCTCACCAAAGCTGCTGTAGGACACCAGACTGCACCACCCTACAGGCCTCAACAAGCTGCTGTAGGACACCAGACTGCACCACCCTACAGGCACTGCTGTAGGACACCAGACAGCACCACCCTACAGGCACTACTGTAGGGCACCAGACTGCACCACCCTACAGGCCTCACCAAGCTGCTGTAGGACACCAGACTGCACCACCCTACAGGCCTCACCATGCTGCTGTAGGACACCGGAACGTGCCGTCGTCACCGTAACAATCGTAATGCCGCCGCCGCCGACGACGACCACGATGCTCGAGAGACGCCTTTTGGTAACGAGCGCGGATTTTACCGAGAGAACGGCGATTCGTGGGCGGGGCGGAGACCCACACGGGCGTTGCGTGGAAAGCGGCCACCGCAAGTCTGCCCCCGCCCGCCTCGAGCGCTCCCGTCGAGGGACCTACAGGAAACTCCTTGAAACGGCGAGGGTGTTGTACGAGGGGAGGGGCGGGGGGGGGGGGGCGGGGGGGGCGGGGGGCGGCGAGGAACACAAAAAGAGAGGAGCCTTCGGAGACCGGGAGAGCGCGGAGCGGAACGGCGCTGTTCACGACGCTCGCTATTCCCGTCACCGGCCCCCGGCCCCCGGCCCCGTAGCGGGACTTGCAACGTCCCGCTTTGTGTCCGCTGAGTCGGTGAGCGCAACACGCATCCTCCACTTGTTCCACCTTGCGAGTCGGTCACGCACGGCGCTGCTACCCCGAGTCACGGTGGCTAGGAGATGTTGACTACCTCGCCTGGTGCACAGGAAGGTTCGTGGGTTCGAACCCCGACCCTGACGATGCCTGCTGTGTATTTGTGAGTTTGCTGTGCGTCTCTCTCTCATCGTCGTCTATCACGGTGGCTAGGAGATGTTAACTATCTCGCCTGGTATTACAGGAAGTCGTGCGTTCGATCCCGACCCCGACGATGCCTGCTGTGTATTTGTGAGTTTGCTGTGCGTCTCTCTCTCATCGTCGTCATCACGGTGGCTAGGAGATGTTGACTACCTCGCCTGGTACACAGGAGGACGTGCGTTCGATCCCGACCCCGACGATGCCTGCTGTGTATTTGTGAGTTTGCTGTGCGTCTCTCTCTCTCATCGTCGTCTATCACGGTGGCTAGGAGATGTTGACTACCTCGCCTGGTACACAGGAGGACGTGCATTCGATCCCGACCCCGACGATGCCTGCTGCTGTATATTTGAAGTCTGCGTGTTCTCCGTGTCTCTCTGACCGTGGTCGCGAGGATTTTTTCTCAGGGCCCTCCGGCATTGCCCCTCCTCATTCGGAGTTCAGAGTGTTTGGCGACGGCTGTGAAGTTGTCCGCGTGGCGATGATGACGAGCCCACCGCTTGGTTTGAGCTATCGTTGCTGAAAACGAGCTACGTAGTCGCCTCGGCGGCGGGGCCTCAATCCGGTGAAGTACAAAAAATTAATGTTTTGTTTCGTTCGTTTTATAGTTTGGGGCCGTTTCATAAATGACGTCACGCGATTTTGGCCGATTATTTACCCCCCCTCCCCCCTCGTCACACGGCGTCACAAAAAGTCAGACCCCCCCCCTCCTCCAATATGACGTCACAAAGCTCTGCCCCCCCCCCCCAAACCATGTATCCATTTTGAAAATAAAACATGGTTCAAATCACTTTCAACTATTGTCATTGTGTTGCGTATTTAATGTGTTGCGTATTTAATGTGGCGCTGCACTCTGATGTTGTAGGTAGGAAACATTAAAAAGAAGGCGTTGGATAGCTGAAATTTTGCATGAAATTAACTTGAAAATATTGATCGTCTTACTAAAGCTGCAGATGAAATTCTCTTATAATTATCAAATATTAAAAGTAAATATAACTATAAAAAAAACATACTTGAAACTTCGCAGTAGAACGAAGCAAAATGGAGATTACATTTACAACAATCAACGTATTCATTCCACAGAATGAAAAGCCCTGGTAGAATCGTTAGAATCAAAATGTTTAAGAACAATCGTTAACAAAAAAAATGTACTAAATTTTACGCATATCCATTCACCCATGGAGAAGCAAAAAATGCTCCTCCATGGAATAAGCAGGGAGAGCATGGATCTCCTCATCCTGTGGAATGGATATTCCACTCAGATCAAGCTATCCAATCCGCACTCTCTACATGTTCTTCGTTCACGACGTGCAGCGAAGACTCTCTGTGGCCTCATGCGTTTGGGCCGAATAATAATTGATTCCCGCTTGTGTGTCACAGAGTGGCTGGGCACCATGACTAGCGACGCGAAGCGTGTGTCACATTTCTCGCAGATCCTATCGCTCAGCACGGATTGTATTGACGGACAGTAACAAGTTTTGATTTAAAGATTTCGTGACTGCAGGGATTCATATTCTTGGTTCTTTCGGTAAAGTCACCACGTAGAAGGGAAACAATAAAATAATAAAAAATTTAAAACAATAAAATTCTCACGACGTTTCGACTGCAACACAAGCAATCGTCATCAGGTGTGAAAACCACAGCAAGAAAATTTGAAAAAAGTGGCGGGTTTTTTTAGCGTTAGCACCACGGAGAGCGATTTGGCAGTTATTCAGATGGACGAGTCCATCTATGTTCGGAAAAGAGGATGGGGGGGAGACGAAAATAACAAGTCATATGGAATCGACTGGTGGGGATTTAAAGAGCGGGGAAGAATGTCGTCCACTTTCAAACTTTGTGCTGCAAACAGAGATAGTAATTTATGAGATGCTCCTCCGTTGTCCGTTCTGGAATTTTAAGACCTTCGCTGCTGAAGGAGGAGGAGTAGGAAATCTGTCTGTTACCACACTAATATAGGAGCTTCTTGGTTTCAAACAGTACCTGGTGGGGTGCGTAGCTAAACATCGCCACTGGGGAGACAAAGGCGGCCCGGCGTGGTGTTGGCCACCCACCCCCTCGTGTGCCGTGCCGGCCTTTATTGGCGCTCGCTTACAGCACTTGCCCCAACAGTCTGTTAAGGCTATACGGGGGATATTTGTCTGTGTTTGTCTGTGTGTGTGTCTGTGTGTCTGTGTGTGTGTGTGTGTATGTGTGTCTGTGTGTGTGTCTGTCTGTGTCTGTGTGTCTGTGTGTGTGTGTGTCTGTCTGTGTGTCTGTCTGGACGGGTTACGCAGGATTGGAAGGATGCCCTGGTGGTCCCCCTTTTTAAGAAGGGGGACCGCACAGACTGTAACAACTACAGGGGTATTTCACTCCTCAGTGTGCCGGGAAAGGTCCTGGCAAGGATTATTCAGCATCGCCTTGCCAGGCACGCTGAGGAGAGGCTTGCCTACGATCCATCCTGGGTTTAACCAGACTGGATTGTGTGAGGAGCTCACAAATCCTTGAAAGATCTGGGCAAGGTCCCATCGGTGAGCTCCTCCGGCGGGCAAGGCTGCGATGGCTGGGTCATGTAGCCCGCATGCCCAGCCACCGCATGCCGAAACAGCTTTTGTTCGGCCGGATTGAGGGGGCTAAACGGGCGCGGCACGGGCTAGAGAAGAGATGGAGTGATGTGGTACAGGAGGACGTGGAGCTGAGTGACTTGCCGATGACTGGTACCAGCGGTGTCAAGATCGACCTCTGTGGAGGAGGCTCGTGAAGGACGCTACTGGGCAGTTGGAGGCAGTCGCCCTCCAACAACAACGGAGGGCGGAGGAGCGACGCTCACAACAACGAGCGGAGCGCGAGGTGGCTAAAGCACAGCAGATTGGCACATTAGGGTGCACAGGTGGTGCATCAGCCAGTCATCTCAGTCACCTCAGTCAGTCGACCCGTGGCACCTGGTTCTGCCCCGCGACCTCCTGCCAGCGGGCGTTCCGACACTTCACGTGGCCTCAGGGTGCACATAGCCTGGCACAAGCGTCGTGGTGACGTCACCGCCACTTAGTGGTGAATGGCGGTTGTTGTTGTTGTCTGTGTGTGTCTGTATGTATGTGTCTGTGTGTGTCTGTGTGTGTCTGTGTGTGTTTCTCTCTTCCTGACGATGCCGGTTGCAAATCGTGGCGTGAACGCCGGAGCCACCACCGGGCGCGCTCAGCGTAGCGTGCCGATCGCTTGCCGGCAACATCGCCGGGCTGCTCCAGCTTGCTACTTCTGTGTGTCTGTGATACACAGAGACCCACAGAGAGCCATAGAGACCCATGGAGATGCATAGAGACCCATGGAGATGCATAGAGATACACAGAGACCCATGGAGATGCATAGAGACCCATGGAGATGCATAGAGATACACAGAGATCCACAGAGATACATAGAGACCCATGGAGATGCATAGAGATATACAGAGACCCACAGAGACCCATAGAGACCCATAGAGATGCATAGAGATACACAGAGATGCATAGAGATACACAGAGACCCATGGAGATGCATAGAGATCCACAGAGACCTATGGAGATGCATACAGATCAATAGAGATACATAGAGATCCACAGAAATGCATAGAGATACACAGAGATCCACAGAGATACATAGAGATACACAGAGACCCATGGAGATGCATAGAGACCCATGGAGATGCATAGAGATCCACAGAGATCCACAGAGATGCATAGAGATACACAGAGACCCGTGGAGATGCATAGAGACCCATAGAGATGCATAGAGATACACAGAGACCCATGGAGGTGCATAGAGACCCATTGAGATGCATAGAGATACACAGAGACCCATGGAGATACACAGAGACCCATGGAGATGCATAGAGATACACAGAGATCCACAGAGATACATAGAGATACACAGAGACCCATGGAGATGCATAGAGACCCATAGAGATGCATAGAGATACATAGAGACCCATGGAGATGCATAGAGACCCATGGAAATGCATAGAGATACACAGAGACCCATGAAGATACACAGAGACCCATGGAGATGCATAGAGATACACAGAGATCCACAGAGATACATAGAGATACACAGAGACCCATGGAGATGCATAGAGACCCATAGAGATACACAGAGATACATAGAGACCCATGGAGATGTATATAGATACATAGAGATGCATAGAGATACACAGAGACCCATGGAGATGCATAGAGATCCACAGAGACCTATGGAGATGCATAGAGACCCATAGAGATGCATAGAGATACACAGAGATGCATAGAGATACACAGAAACCCATGGAGATACATAGAGACCCATAGAGATGCATAGAGATACATAAAGACCCATGGAGATGCATAGAGACCCATGGAGATGCATAGAGACCCACAGAGATGCATAGAGATCCACAGAGATGCATAGAGATACACAGAGACCCATGGAGATACATAGAGACCCATAGAGATGCATAGAGACCCATGGAGATGCATAGAGACCCACAGAGATGCATAGAGATCCACATAGATGCATAGAGATACACAGAGACCCATGGAGATACATAGAGACCCATAGAGATGCATAGAGACCCATGGAGATGCATAGAGACCCACAGAGATGCATAGAGATCCACATAGATGCATAGAGATACACAGAGACCCATGGAGATACATAGAGACCCATAGAGATGCATAGAGATACACAGAGACCCATGGAAATGCATAGAGACCCACAGATATGCATAGAGATACACAGACCAATGGAGATGCATAGAGACCCACAGAGATGCATAGAGATACACAGAGACCCATGGAGATGCATAGAGATCCACAGAGATGCATAGAGATCCACAGAGACCCATAGAGATGCATAGAGATCCACGGAGATGCATATAGATACATAGAGACCCACAGAGATGCATAGAGATACATAGAGACCCACAGAGATGCATAGAGATACACAGAGACCCATGGAGATGCATAGAGATACACAAAGACCCATGGAGATGCATAGTGTATAATAGTGTAGTGTATAGTGTAGTGTATACTATAGTAGTGTATAGTGTATAGTAGTGTATAGTGTAGTGTATAGTAGTGTAGTGTATTGTGTAGCATATAGTGTAGTGTATAGTGGTATATTGTAGAGTAGTGCATAGTGTAGTGCATAGTGTAGTGTATAGAAGAGTAGTGTATAGTAGAGTAGTGTATAGTGTGGTGTATAGTAGAGTAGTGTATAGTGTAGTGTATAGGAGAGTAGTGTATAGTGTAGTGTATAGGAGAGTAGTGTATAGTACTGTAGTGTATAGTGTAGTGTATAGTGTAGTGTATAGTAGTGTAGTGTATAGTAGTGTAGTGTATAGTGTAGTGTATAGTATAGTAGTGTATAGTGTAGTGTATATTAGTGTAGTGTATATTAGTGTAGTGTATAGTAGTGTAGTGTATAGTAGAGTAGTGTATAGTGTAGTGTATAGTAGAGTAGTGTATAGTGTTGTGTATAGTGTAGTGTATAGTAGTGTAGTGTATAGTAGTGTAGTGTATAGTGTAGTGTATAGTGTAGTGTATAGTAGTGTAGTGTATACTGTATAGTAGTGTAGTGTATAGTGTAGTGTATAGTAGTGTAGTGTATAGTGTAGTGTATAGTAGTGTAGTGTATAGTTGTGTAGTGTATAGTGTATAGTAGTGTAGTGTATAGTGTAGTGTATAGTAGTGTAGTGTATAGTAGTGTAGTGTATAGTGTAGTGTATAGTGTAGTGTATAGTGTAGTGTATAGTGTAGTGTATACTGTAGTGTATAGTAGTGTAGTGTATAGTAGTGTAGTGTATAGTGTAGTGTATAGTAGTGTAGTGTATAGTGTAGTGTATATTGTAGCGCCGTGGTTCTTAACCTTTACTGTACTTGCAGCCTTGCCAACCCCCTTGATTCTCAATAATAAAAAAAATGTTTTACAATGTCAATAAATACAGAGGAGTTTGATGAAACAAAGTAAGTTGTGTACTTACGTTTCCCCGTGGCTTAATTTGTGTTTTCGATTATTTACCTTCTATAAACTAATGTGGCCACGTCTCGCTACCCCAGGGGGGTGTGTGTACACCACAGGCTAAGAACCCACTGGTTTAGCCTATGCGGGACGATCTTCGTCTTGATTGTGGTGGTGGTGGTTGTCGCGGTGGTGGTGGTGGTTATCGCGGTGGTGGTTGTCGCGGTGGTGGTGGTTGTCGCGGTGGTGGTGGTTGTCGCTGTGGTGGTGGTGGTGGTGTTGATTCTGTGGAGGAGGTTCCTGAAGGACGCTGCCGCTGCTGCTGGGCAGGTGGAGCTAGTCGCCCTCCCAGCAACAACGGAGGGCGGAGGAGCGACGCTCACAACAGCGAGCGGAGCGCCGGGCGGACTAAAGCACAGCGAGTTGGCACAGTAGGCGGGCACAGGTGGTGCATCAGCCACTCATCTCAGTTAGTCGACACGTGGCAACTGCTGGGTCTGCCCCGTGACCTCCTGGTGCACCTAGCCTGGCACAGTAGGGGGGCACAGGTGGTGCATCTGCCCAGTCATCTCAGTCATTCGACCCGTGGCACCTGCTGGGTCTGCCCCGTAACCTCCTGGTGCACCTAGCCTGGCACAGTAGGGGAGGCACAGGTGATGCATCTGCTCAGTCATCTCAGTCGACCCGTGGCACCTGCTGGGTCTGCCCCGTGACCTCCTGCCAGCGGGCGTTCGACACTTCACGTGGCCTCAACGTGCACCTAGCCTGGCACAAGCGTCGTGGTGACGTCACCGCCATTCAGTAGCGAATGGCGGTGGTTGTTGTTGGTGGTGGTGGCAATTCTAAGTCACAGCACATCAATTGACGGGAAACTCACTCGAGATGAGACATCTCGTCTGTGATGGTGGTGGTGGTTGTTGGTGGTGGTTGTTGGTGGTGGTGGTTGTTGGTGGTGGTGGTTGTTGTTGGTGGTTGTTGTTGTTGGTGGTGGTTGTTGTTGTTGGTGGTGGTTGTTGTTGTTGGTGGTTGTTGTTGGTGGTTGTTGTTGGTGGTTGTTGTTGGTGGTGGTGATTGTTGGTGGTTGTTGGTGGTGGTGGCTGTTGTTGGTGGTGGTTGTTGTTGTTGGTGGTGATTGTTGGTGGTGGTGGTTGTTGTTGTTGTTGGTGTTTGTTGTTGTTGGTGGTGGTTGTTGGTAGTGGTTGTTGGTAGTGGTTGTTGGTGGTGGTTGTTGGTGGTGGTTGTTGGTGGTTGTTGTTGGTGGTGGTTGTTGGTGGTGGTTGTTGTTGGTGGTTGTTGTTGGTGGTGGTAATTGTTGGTGGTTGTTGGTGGTGGTGGCTGTTGTTGGTTGTTGGTGGTGGTGGTGGTTGTTGTTGGTGGTGGTTGTTGGGACTGTTTGTTGGTGGTTGTTGTAGTTGGTGGTGGTTGTTGTTGGTGGTGGTGGTTGTTGTTGGTGGTTGTTGTTGTTGGTGGTTGTTGTTGGTGGTGGTAAGCGCTGTTTCCAATGTTGCACGTCTTTCAGATCGCTTTCCCCCTCGCTCTGGTCAGACCGCGCGTGATCGATCCGTGATGGCGCACAGCTGATCGGGTGGGGCAGGTGGAAGTAGAGCAAGCGAGCGGGGGGGGGGAGATTGGGGAGGGGGAGATTGGGGGATAGGCGGAGGGGGAGATGGGTGGGATAGGGTGAGGGGAGATGGGGGAGGGGGAAATGGGGGGAGGGAAGATGTGGGAGAGATGGAGGCGGAGATGGGGGAGAGATGGGGGCGGAGATGGGGGGGGAGAGATGGGGGCGGAGATGGGGGGGGGATGGGGGGGGGAGGAGATAAGAGGAGATCGTGAACACCACGCGAATCCTCTGCGCTCCACGTGGCACGCCGGAAGATTCGAGCGTGGAGAACACAACACGTGCGCGCGCCTGTTCGGAAGAGGCACCACAACAACAACCACCACCACAACAACCACCACCACAACAACCACCACAACCACCACAACCACAACAACCACCGCGAGAATCTGAGAAGGATCTGCATGGATCGGCCCGTGCGCAGGCGAGTGAGGAATGGCGTCGCGTGTCTTCCCGTGTCTCCGTGTCTTGTCCCGTGTCTCCGTGTCTTGTCCCGTGTCTCCGTGTCTCGTCCCGTGTCTCCGTGTCTCGTCCCGTGTCTCCTCCCGTGTCTTTGTGTCTCCGTGTCTCCTGCCGTGTCCCCGTGTCTCGTCCCGTGTCTCCGTGTCTCGTCCCGTGTCTCCTCCCGTGTCTTCGTGTCTCCGTGTCTCCTGCCGTGTCTCCGTGTCTCGTCCCGTGTCTCCTCCCGTGTCTTCGTGTCTCCGTGTCTCCTGCCGTGTCTCCATGTCTCGTCCCGTGTCTCCGTGTCTCGTCCCGTGTCTCCTCCCGTGTCTTCGTGTCTCCGTGTCTCCTGCCGTGTCTCCATGTCTCCCTGCGTGTCCCGTTGTCCGACTGAAGTGTCTCTGTACCCTAGCAGGCGTTTGTGGTTTGTCTCTCCGGATCTTGTAGGGATGTCGATCATTATCACGATTGTGGTGGTAGTGATTGTTGTGGACATCGTAGTGATTGTGGTGGTGGTTGTCGAGACGTTAATGTAGATATCTGGATTATGTTAAATGTTTTAGATGATGTTGGTGGTGTAGACCAAGTTGATCTATTATAGATGATGATTGTTGTGGACATCGTTCTGATTGTGGTGGTTGACGAGACGTTAACGTAGATATCTCGATGTTAAATGTTCTTGATGATGGTGGTGTAGACCAAGTTGATCTATAGATGATGATTGTTGTGGACACCGTTCTGATTGTGGTGGTGGTGGTTGTCGAGACGTTAACGTAGATATCTCGATGTTAAATATTCTTGATGATGGTGGTGGTGTAGACTAAGTTGACCTATAGATGATGATTGTTGTGGACATCGTTATGATTGTGGTGGCTCTCCAGCCACCACTAGTGACGAATTGGCCACGTTCTGTTTACGTGACAACCCTTACTAATTGGCTGTCGGGTGGTGGCGGGTTTTAACGAAACAACATTTAGATATTTACGCCATCTAACCCCAAAAACCTCTATTATGGATGATATTGATTTCGAGAGCCTACGTGTTAAAAATGCTCCAAGATGATTAGAGACGTGATTATGACGCTGGTGATTGTGTTGGGATGTTTGATGCGTTTATTAGAACGCCAATGAAGCTATGCACTTTTAAATCGTCTAGTTTGAAAACTCATTTCTTTATAACTGCGTTTTGCGTTTAGTTTCATTCTCACCACCCCCATCCCGCACCTCCAATTAGCCATGGTTGGCTATGTACGGCGCGAAAAAAGTCCCACTTATGATAACAGCTGTTTCCCATTTCTGGCAATAAAACAGGTTTTTTGGGTCCTTCGGTAAAGTCACGTAGATGGGTTAAAAATATATTTAATATACAGGTAGTCCCCGACTTACGACGGAGATGCGTTACGACGACCATATCGTAAGTCGAAAATATCTTAAGTCAAAAATAGCCTTAGCCTACCCAGGAGTCTTAAAGAATGATGATCATTTAGCAAAACAGAGCAGTTTACAGTACCGTATTACAACTAATTACTAATCTACAACTCATTACTAATCATAACCATTGACTGATTATCAATCGATTATATAATTACAATACCCCCCCTCAAATCATTGCACCTGAATGAGTTAAATGATGACGTCACCCTGCTGCTCTATTTAAGATCGTGAGCAAGTGAGGGCTTTACCATTCTGGCGAATTACCCGATGATGCTGGATGTAATTACCAGCGAAACGTCGTATTCAAACTGTAAATGTTGTGGATTCACTCTTCAACACACCGGTGGGCTAAAGTAGTGAACTATTTGTCTTTTGTCAAAGTGACACTTTTTTGATGATTGGCCGTGTCGGGTGATGGAGGGTTACGACACATTTATAAATAGCGCAATCTAACCCAAAAACCTTTATTTTGAATTATTATAAGTGCCGTATTGTATAAACTATATACTAAATTTTGATTTAAAGCTTTCGTGACTGCAGTAATTCATATTCTTAGCTCTTTCGGTAAAGTCACGTTGAAGGGAAACAATAAAATAATAAAATATATATAAAACAATATATTTTGTATTGTTTCCCTTCAACGTGACTTTACCGAAAGAGCTAAGAATATAAACTATATACTGTATGTATTTATTAATTACAATACTGTATTGCACAGTAAAATTTAAACTAAAAAAACAGATAAATTCTTAGCCTAACTATATGAACTGCAATTTCGTAGAAAGTTTTTTTCAGGAAACAATCCTTCTATCTGCTATATATATAAAAAAAACGTTTAACATGTATCGTGGTAACCCTAAAATGAAATCGCTAAAGCTATGTTATCACACATGCATTGAACGTATCGTAACGTATCGCATTCTACTGTTACTCGCCAATATTCTGTCCGTCGTCCGCATACTTGAACGATGTTAAGGTTGTTTTGATGGCTACATTAACTTAGCTGTCGGACGAGGAGGATGGCGATGATAAAGTACAGTATTGTTCCTCGTAACGCTGCTGCGTTTGCCCGCCGCGCGAAATTAAAAAAAATATTTAACAATTTTGTAAGATCGAAATATCGTAAATCGGACCATCGTAAGTCGGACCATCGTAAGTCGGGGACTACCTGTGTATATTTTTTAGTTATTTTTCTTTGAACCTATCTACGTGACCTTTACCGAAAGACACCCAGAGAATATGAATTCCTGCAGGCACGTAAGCTTTAAGTCAATACAACAGCCGTATTTTGTCCTCGTATTGGCATTGTCCTTGTGCCCGGTTCGCCTTTAGGCATTGTCCTCTGCTCTAACACCGAGACCGAGGCTCTCAAGAAAAGCTGTCTCCTGCTGTGTGGGTTCCAATCGGTGTCAAAGACGACGCATCATCGTGCGCAGTAAAAACCTTGGATTGCGAGGAGCATTAATTCTCTTCCGGAAACGTGTTTGTAATCCAAAGCGCTCGTATATCAAAGCACAACATATATCAGTTGTGTGATCACGTGACGCTCGCAGACGAAGCGTATACGTACCAACTCATTGCAAGACCATCGCTCGTTTATCGAATTAATATTCAATCCAAGGTTGTCGTGTACTACCAGAGCATGTTTATTTGTTTTGTATGTTCACCACAAGTATACGTGGTTAATGCAGACACGAATTCTTGTGAAAGGTTTCTGTTTGGTGTTTTAACATCTTTACACAACTGTTTTGTTGTCCAGAAAGGGGGAACCCCCCCCCCCCCCTATTATCATAATTTAATCATGGCAAAGGAGGTTTCAGGAAAAAGTTCCACTTACATGCATGCATATGCATTATGGGTCTGTGGGTCTCTGTGGGTTTATTTGGGTCTCTAAGGTTCTGTACGAGTCGCTGGCTCTCTGTGGGTTCATTTGGGTCTCTAAGGTTCTGTACGAGTCGCTGCATCTCTGTGGGTCTCTGGGTTTATTTGGGTGTCTAAGGTTCTGTACGAGTCACTGGCTCTCTGTGGGTTTATTTGGGTGTCTAAGGTTCTGTATGAGTCGCTGGCTCTCTGTGGCTCTCTGTGGGTTTATTTGGGTCTCTAAGGTTCTGTACGAGTCGCTGGATCTCTGTGGGTCTCTGTGGGTTTATTTGGGTCTCTAAGATTCTGTACGAGTCGCTGGATCTCTGTGGCTCTCTGTGGGTTTATTTGGGTGTCTAAGGTTCTGTACGAGTCGCTGGATCTCTGTGGGTTTATTTGGGTGTCTAAGGTTCTGTACGAGTCGCTGGATCTCTGTGGGTCTCTGTGGGTTTATTTGGGTGTCTAAGGTTCTGTACGAGTCGCTGGATCTCTGTGGGTCTCTGTGGGTTTATTTGGGTCTCTAAGGTTCTGTACGAGTCGCTGGATCTCTGTGGGTCTCTGTGGGTTTATTTGGGTCTCTAAGGTTCTGTACGAGTCGCTGGATCTCTGTGGCTCTCTGTGGGTTTATTTGGGTGTCTTAAGGTTCTGTATGAGTCGCTGGATCTCTGTGGGTCTCTGTGGGTTTATTTGGGTGTCTAAAGGTTCTGTATGAGTCGCTGGCTCTCTGTGGGTTTATTTGGGTCTCTAAGGTTCTGTACGTGTCGCTGCATCTCTGTGGGTCTCTGTGGGTTTATTTGGGTGTCTAAAGGTTCTGTATGAGTCGCTGGCTCTCTGTGGGTTTATTTGGGTGTCTAAGGTTCTGTACGAGTCGCTGGCTCTCTGTGGGTTTATTTGGGTCTCTAAGGTTCTGTACGAGTCGCTGGATCTCTGTGGGTCTCTGGGTTTATTTGGGTCTCTAAGGTTCTGTACGAGTGGCTGGATCTCTGTGGGTCTCTGTGGGTTTATTTGGGTGTCTAAGGTTCTGTATGAGTCGCTGCATCACTCTGGGTCTCTGGGTTTATTTGGGTCTCTAAGGTTCTGTACGAGTCGCTGGCTCTCTGTGGGTTCATTTGGGTCTCTAAGGTTCTGTACGAGTCGCTGCATCTCTGTGGGTCTCTGGGTTTATTTGGGTGTCTAAGGTTCTGTACGAGTCGCTGGCTCTCTGTGGGTTTATTTGGGTGTCTAAGGTTCTGTATGAGTCGCTGGCTCTCTGTGGCTCTCTGTGGGTTTATTTGGGTCTCTAAGGTTCTGTACGAGTCGCTGGATCTCTGTGGGTTTATTTGGGTGTCTAAGGTTCTGTATGAGTCGCTGGATCTCTGTGGGTCTCTGTGGGTTTATTTGGGTGTCTAAGGTTCTGTACGAGTCGCTGGATCTCTGTGGGTCTCTGTGGGTTTATTTGGGTCTCTAAGGTTCTGTACGAGTCGCTGGATCTCTGTGGGTCTCTGGGTTTATTTGGTTCTCTAAGGTTCTGTACGAGTCGCTGGATCTCTGTGGGTCTCTGTGGGTTTATTTGGGTCTCTAAGGTTCTGTACGAGTCGCTGGATCTCTGTGGCTCTCTGTGGGTTTATTTGGGTGTCTTAAGGTTCTGTATGAGTCGCTGGATCTCTGTGGGTCTCTGTGGGTTTATTTGGGTGTCTAAAGGTTCTGTACGAGTCGCTGGATCTTTGTGGGTCTCTGTGGGTTTATTTGGGTGTCTAAGGTTCTGTACGAGTCGCTGGATCTCTGTGGGTCTCTGTGGGTTTATTTGGGTCTCTAAGGTTCTGTACGAGTCGCTGCATCTCTGTGGGTCTCTGTGGGTTTATTTGGGTGTCTAAGGTTCTGTACGAGTCGCTGGATCTCTGTCGGTTTATTTGGGTCTCTACGTTTCTGTACGAGTCGCTGGCTCTCTGTGGCTCTTCCTTCCGATATTGGGAAGCCTTTTAAATCATCATCATCATTTCGATTGAGAACTCATTTCTTTACAACTGCTACCTGTTGTTGTGTTTCGTTTGTCTGTCCTTCCCTCCGCACCTCCGATAAGCCACAGTTGGCTACGTACGGTGCGAAAGAAATTCAACATGCATACGTACAATATGGTGGTGGTGATGATGATCACGGTGGCGGCGGTGATGATCACTGTGGCGGCGATGATGATGATCACGGTGGCGGCGGTGATGATCACGGTGGCGGCGGTGATGATCACGGTGGCGGCGATGATGATGATCACGGTGGCGGCGGTGATGATGATGATGATCACGGTAGCGGCGGTGATGATGATGATCACGGTAGCGGCGGTGATGATGATGATCACGGTGGCGGCGGTGATGATGATGATGATCACGGTGGCGGCGGTGATGATGATGATGATCACGGTGGCGGCGGTAATGATGATGATGATCACGGTGGCGGCGGTGATGATGATGATCACGGTGGCGGCGGTGATGATGATGATGATCACGGTGGCGGCGGTAATGATGATGATGATCACGGTGGCGGCGGTGATGATGATGATCACGGTGGCGGCGGTGATGATGATGATGATCACGGTGGCGGCGGTGATGATGATGATGATCACGGTGGCGGCGGTGATGATGATGATGATCACGGTGGCGGCGATGATGATGATGATCACGGTGGCGGCGGTGATGATGATCACGGTGGCGGCGGTGATGATGATGCGGCCGTCTGGAACGCTCTTCCTTCCGACATTGGGAAGCTACTGGGAGCCATGCACTTTTAAATCGCCATCTAAGATTGAGAGCTAATTTCTTTAGAACTCCTTTGTCTTGAGTTGGTTTGTGCCCCCCCCCCCCGCACTCAGATGAGCACAGTTGGCTATGTACGGTGCGAAAGAAGTTCATGCATACCGTACACAAAAAGGGGGGTGGGGGCAGCATTTAAAACGGATGATGGTGTTGATGAAGGTGATGCTGTTGATGGTAATGATGTTGATCTTGATGTTGATCTTGATGTTGATGACGATTGGAGGTGATGTTGACGTCGATTATGTCGTTGTTGATGACGATGACGATTGGAGGTGATGGGTGATGTCGATGCTGTTGATATTGATGTTAATGATGATTAGAGGTGATGTTGATGATGATGATGATGCTGATGGTGATATGATTGTGATGGTGGTGATGTTGATGATGATGGTGATATGATTGTGATGGTGGTGATGTTGATGGTGATATGATTGATGATGATGATGATGATTATGATGATGTTGTTGGTGGTGGTCATATCTCGTGATCCTCCCTCCCTCCCCCTCCCACAGTCCACGGGTTTGGCTGCTGGTCACGTCCGCGCTGCTGACGTGGGGCGATGTCTCATCACTGAGCAGCCCCTCGCTCCCAGGTGAGGAGGATGGGTGGGGGGGGGGAGCGGTGGCGCAGCGGTTAGCGCTACGCTGCGCTACGAACCCGGCGACCCGAGTTCGATTCCTGCTCACGGCCACACAAACCCCGCTTGACGATTATCTGAACCGGTCCTGGGCCTCCGCTAGGTTCACTCGGCCTCAAATGAGTAGCTGGTGCGGTGCGTAAACACATCCCCCACTGGGGGAGACAAAGGCGGCCGGGCGTGGTGCTGGCCACCCCACCCCCCTTGTGTGCCGTGCCGGCCTTCATAGGTGAACAGCACTTGCCCCAACAGTCTGTTAATGCTATACGGGGGACTTTTGTCTTGGATGTTGGTGATGTTGGTGGAGATGTGCGGGATCTCAGGCAGACGGCGGCGCTGCAGGACGGCTACTCGCTGGCGTGGGGGGTCCCCCAGGGGGTCCCCCAGGGGGTCCCCCAGGGGGTCCCCCAGGGGGTCTCCCAGGGGGTCCCCCAGGAGGTCCCCCAGGGGGTCCCCCACGCCGCCTCTTTCTCGGTCTCCATCAACGGCATCACCGTGGCGACAGCGCTCACAGAGCCACGGTACCCCACCCAACCCCTCGCTCCACCCCCACCCACTCGCTCCACCCCCTCGCTCCACCCCCACCCACTCGCTACACCCCCACCCACTCGCTACACCCCCACCCACTCGCTCCACCCCCACCCACTCGCTCCACCCCCACCCACTCGCTCCACCCCCACCCACTCGCTCCACCCCCACCCACCTGCTCCACCCCCACCCCCTCGTTCCACCCCCAACCCCTCGCTCCACCCCCACCCCCTCGCTCCACCCCCTCGCTCCACCCCCTCGCTCCACCCCCTCGCTCCACCCCCACCCACTCGCTCCGCCCCCGCCCCCTCGCTCCGCCCCCGCCCCCTCACTCCGCCCCCGCCCCCTCGCTCCGCCCTCGCTCCGCCCCCGCCCCCTCGCTCCGCCCCCACCCCCTCGCTCCACCCCCACCCACTCGCTCCACCCCCACCCACTCGCTCCACCCCCACCCCCTCGCTCCACCCCCACCCCTCGCGGGCTTCACCTGGTAAAATAAAACCTCGTTTTGTTAAAGAGTGGTGATGATTACCATGATTTCCCTGCCGCTGCTGATGATGATTCTGCTCTAGTTTGATGATTTTACTGCCGCTGATGATGATGCTTATGCGGCTGATGATGATTCTGCTGTAGTTTGTTGATGATGATTTTACTGCCGCTGATGATGATGATAATTTTGCTGCCGATGCTTATGCTGTGTAGTTTGTTGATGATTGTACTGCTGCTGTTGATGATGATGCTAATAACAACGCGTACGATGTGGACGCTGCAGGTACAGCGTGCGGGGCTTGTCCGCGTGCGTGCGCCAGCGTGTGCACGTGACGATGGCACGTGACGACGGCAGTGAGAGCCCCGGAGAGACGATCCTCGCTCACACGGGTACTCTCACTCACACGGGTACAACAACAACAACCGCCAATCGCCACTAAGTGGCGGTGACGTCACCACGACGCTTGTGCCGGGCCATGTGCACCTTGAGGCCACGTGAAGTGTCGGAACGCCCGCTGGCAGGAGGTCACGGGGCAGAACCAGATGCTATGGGTCGACTGACTGAGATGACTGGCTGATGCACCACCTGTGCCCCCCCCTACTGTGCTGACTTGCTGTGCTTTAGCCACCCGGCGTTCCGCTCGTTGTTGTGAGCACCGCTCCTCCGCCCTCCGTTGTTGTTGGAGGGCGACTGCCTCCAACTGCCCAGTAGCGTCCTTCACGAGCCTCCTCCACAGCGGCCGATCTTGACACCGCTGGTACCAGTCATCGGCAAGTCCACTCAGCTCCACGTCCTTCTGTACCACGTCACTCCATCTCTTCTCTAGCCCGTGCCGCGCCCCGTTAGCCCCCTCGATCCGGCCGAACAAAAGCTGTTTCGGCATGCGGTGGCTGGGCATGCGGGCTACATGACCCAGCCATCGCAGCCTTGCCTGCCGGAGGAGCTCACCGATGGGACCCTGCCCAGATCTTTCAAGGATTTGTGAGCTCTTCACACAATCCAGCCTGGTTAAACCCAGGGTGGATTGTAGGCAGGCCAGCCTAAATGTTTCTAACGGCGAAGATGTTCCATTAGGGGGTCCATGTTTCGCAAGCGTAAAGAAGGGAGGGAATTACCGTGGCCGAGAAGACCTGAAGCTTTGTGCGGCGTGAAAGACCAGGTAGCTTCCACACAGCATTACACAACCGATGAAAAGGTAATGCCGCTCGACTGATTCGGAGTGCGACCTCTGCTGTTAAACCGGAGCCGGTTATGAGCACACTGCCAAGGTATGGGAAACTCTCCACTCTTTCCACAACTGTTCTATCACCAATTGGGAGTTGTGGGGGTGGAGTGCCCGATGGTACAAAATACCCATGCAGGTGCTTAGTTTTGGTGGGGCTGATGGTAAGTCCCACCTCTTAGTGGCAAGCTCCAGGTTCAGCAGGAGCATCTCCAACTCCTCTGAGCAGCAATTACCAAATCATCGGCATACATAACGTGGTTAAGCCATAGGGAGCCATCCCTTGACCACACCTGGGCATCGATCGGCCTCCCATTGTATCTGTACCAAATGGAAATTCCTCCGGTACAGCTATTGAAGGCTTCACGAACTACGTGGTCGAAATAGATGTTAAATAATGTTGGAGCCAGAGGACATCCCTGTCACACCCCAAGGTGTATAGGGAATGGCTCTGACTCCCAGCCATGTAGTTTTACCCGGGCCCGTTCACCATCATGAAGGTCCTTAATGATCGTGACCAGAGGGTCAGGGACTCCGAAAGCATGAAGAACAACCCAGAGCCCAGGCCTACTGATGGTATCATAGGCCTTGACCAGGTCAATAAAGCACAGATGTAGGTCTTGTTGGAATTCCCTACAACTCTGCTGTAGCAGACGGACAGAAAATATGGCATCTGTGCAGGACAGCCCTTTCCTGAAACTGCATTGGGGCTCCGCAAGCCTCTCCTCGGCGTGCCTGGCAAGGCGATGTTGATTAATCCTTGCCAGGACCTTTCCTGGCACACTGAGGAGTGAGATGCCCCTGTAGTTGTTAGTCTATGCGGTCCCCCTTCTTAGAGGGGGACCACCAGGGCATCGTTGGAATCCGTCCAGTGGTCCAGACTGTTGTTATGATGTCATGTAGGGCAGTCTGTACACAAACGCCACCCTCCTTCAGCATTTCGTTTGGGAGATCCTCTCTGCCCGGTGCCTTTCCTAGTCTCAGACTCTGGATCGCCTTCAGTACTTCCTCAACTGTTGAGGAAGTACTGATGGCCAGTCACTCACAGGGGGTGACTCCCTCCTCCAATATTTGAGGCACCGCAGCCTCAGCAGGGTCATCTCCACTTTGTCCCACGTTTTCCTGGCCGAGGGATTTCCCCTCCCCCAGGACCTCACATAAATGCTCAGCAAATCTGCAAACCTGTTACTGGGGGACGGAGATTGGATCACTGTTCTTTCCCCTAATGATAATAATAGGTGTGGCGCTGCAGGTTACTTTTTCTATGGTTTAAAGAGCGCTTTGTGATCGCGGGCCATTGAGGCAGATTCCATCTCCTCAGCAACCCACGACCACCACCCATCCTTGCAGCGCCTCACGGCTCTCCGAACCTCCGAGCGAAGGCTGCGGTAAGCCTCCTCATTCTCCAACGGGGGATGCTGTAGCCGATGAGAGTGGGCCTGTTGCTTTTTCTTAACCAGCCAGAACACTTCCTGTCAGCCAGGGTCTCTGGGGAGGTCTGGACCGTGTACCCAAAGCAGCCATTGCAGCTGCATGAGTCAGTCCTAAACCTCGTCCATTTCCCCTCGACATCTGGAGGAGTGTGGGACGATGCCAACCCCAGCTGCAAGTGATGATGAAATTCTCGCTTGCAACTTTCATCAGCTAGCTGAGACCATGCCAGGAAGTGTATGAATGGGGTCCTTGGGTGTACACCCACCACCGGAGTGGATGGAAGGCAAGCGCATCTTACAGTTGACTAGTCGATCGGCTCCACGGTAGGTCCTGGTGTCATGGACATGGGCCCGCATCCGCTGTTCCGTCACTATGTAGTCCAGCAGATGTTCTTGCTTGGACCCAGCATGCATCCATGATGTGGTGTGGATGCGCCGTTGCCGGAGCAGCTTGTCGGTAATTACAAGCCCATGGGCTGCACAAAAATCTAACAGCCTCCTACCGTTGTTATTGAGCTGATCTGGCCCATGCCCTCCAGTCACTCCAGACCAGGTGCCAGCATCATGACCAACTCGGGCATTGAAGTCACCCAACAAGATGACTCTATCCCGAGGGGCAACTTTAGCCAGCACCTGTGACAGGAGGTCATAGAAGGCCTCTGACTCATCGGCCTTGCCTGCATCCCTCCACGGATGTTCGTCTTCAGTGGGGGCATAAGTAACCACAACCACCAATCCCCGCCTCTGGTTGATGGGAAGGCGAGCCCAAAGTAGCCTGGGGCTTTGCAGCTTCCCACACCTCACCACCACGCTCCCATGCCCCCTTAATTCTTATTTTCAGAAGAAGAGCCACTCCGTGTTCTTTGGCAGTCTCCTGCCCCGAGTAGAGGACTGCCCACCCCTCATGGTGGCAGGAGCCAGAGCCGGTCCACTGGACCTCCTGAATGCCACAAAGATCCAGGCAGTACCGGTCCAGCTCCTGACAGAGGAGTGGCAGTCTCCTCCGCAGTGAGCGTTCGAACATTCCACGTGGCCACCCGCAGTGGTTTTTTGTTCTTTCTGGAGGAGCCCCAAGGGTAGAAATTCAGTCTCCTGGCTCCGCCAAATGGGGTTTGGCCAGGAGATGTCATAGATGCCTGTCCCCTCCGGGGCCTCCGGCACAAGCTTATTTATAAAATGTTGTGGTCGTGGTTTAGTGGTAATTAATTGAAGGTGGACCGGTTACCAGCACCTGGCACTTGTCCAGAGCCCCCATTTAGCCGCTGTGGTGGTTACAAATGGCACGAGGGGAAAGGCCAATCGGAATTGGCCCTCCCCCCATGGCACTGCCCACGACAGCGTTGCCCGTCCGGCACCACAAGGAGGTGTAGGGGGTTGTTTTGACGGGCACTCGCGCGCACGCACACACATGGGCACTTACATACAGACACGTTCACACGCGGGTACTCGATGCGACCCCACCCCCCCCACCCCACCCCCCGCGTCTCCCCACAGCCCCGGGCCCCCTCCTGGGGGCGTTCCTGCAGCGCTTCCCCGGTGGCGCCGTGGCCTGGTGGCGCTGTGCGGTGCGCGCCGACTCCGTCCAGCTGCAGCTGCTGCTGCTGCGTGACGGTGACGGCACGGAGGGAGCGGAGGAGCAGGAGGAGGAGGCGCCGCGCCCCACCGCGGTTGCCTCCGCCCCGCCCGAGCGCTGCCACGTGGAGCTGGGCGCCGTCGCCACCGCCTGCTCCCCGGCGCGCTTCTCGCTGCGCGCCGTCTGCGGGGGCTGGCCGGGGCCCTCCCACTCCTGGGACAGCCTCACTGGTCGGGGACGGGGGGGGACACCTGGGCTCCCCCTGGGCTCCTCTTGGGCTCCCCCTGGGCTCCTCCTGGGCTCCTCCTGGGCTCCTCCTGGGCTCCCTCTGGGCTCCCTCTGGGCCCCCCCTGGGCTCCACCTGGGCTCCCCCTGGGCTCCTCTTGGGCTCCACCTGGGCTCCCCCTGGGCTCCTCCTGGGCTCCACCTGGGCTCCTCCTGGGCTCCACCTGGGCTCCTCCTGGGCTCCCCCTGGGCTCCCCCTGGGCTCCCTCTGGGCTCCACCTGGGCTCCTCCTGGGCTCCCCCTGGGCTCCGCCTGGGCTCCACCTGGGCTCCACCTGGGCTCCACCTGGGCTCCTCCTGGGCTCCCTCTGGGCTCCACCTGGGCTCCACCTGGGCTCCTCCTGGGCTCCTCCTGGGCTCCCTCTGGGCTCCACCTGGGCTCCTCCTGGGCTTCTCCTGGGCTCCTCCTGGGCTCCTCCTGGGCTCCTCCTGGGCTCCCTCTGGGCTCCACCTGGGCTCCACCTGGGCTCCTCCTGGGCTCCTCCTGGGCTCCCTCTGGGCTCCACCTGGGCTCCTCCTGGGCTCCCCCTGGGCTCCACCTGGGCTCCTCCTGGGCACCACCTGGGCTCCTCCTGGGCTCCTCCTGGGCTCCTCCTGGCTGCCCATGGGCTTCCCCCAGTAGCTTCCCATTGCTTGCCCTGCTCCCACTGGCTCCCACTGGCTCCCCCTCTGCTCCCAGTGCCTCAGCAGTGAACACACCTTGCACGCAATTATTTATTCATTACGATATGGACCCCCGTTTGTCAATCTCAGGACTGAACCTCCTCCTCCCCCCACCCCCCCCCACCTTTTCCCTCCCCGTGCAGGCCCCGGTCCCCTGGGCCCCCTGTCGGTGCGGGGCCCTGACGCCGACGGGGCCGTCGCGGCGTCGTGGGCCCCCCGCGCGGGGCCCGCGTCCCGCGTCTCCGTGTCGCTGTGGGAGGGGGGCGGCAGCGGTCCAGGGGGGGCGGCCGCGGGCGACCCTGTGGCGGGGGCGGGGGGGCCCGGCGCCGCGACCGCCCTGCGGGGTCTGCGGCCCGGCGCCTCCTACGAGCTGAGGGCCCACGAGGAGTGCGGCGGCCTCAGGGGCCCCACCTCCTCCGTCTTCTTTCGCACTGGCGAGTCCACACCGGGCCCCCCCCCCCCCTCACGACCACCACCACCACGTCACCACGGGGTGGTGGCGTGGACCGGTGGAGTGTGGATTATATGAGCTGTTTTCGATGCCTTTTTTAGGCATAAGCAATTACAAAGCAACACTTTACTACCCAGGAACAAAAATGTTCTGTTGCATTGTGTGTTATTGTTGTCCAAACGTGTGTGCCCCCCCCGCCCCGTTACTTGATGGTCATCGGTCGGTCTTTGTGGCTGTTGTTGCTGTTATGGCCGTCGCGTGGAGAGGCAGGCTCTGCCCACACGGAACTTGACCCCTACGACGCGGTGCTTCTGCCGCATGGCGGTGCCGGCGCCCGGCCGTCGCCATCGCCAGCAGCGCCGGCCTCTCTGGGGTTGGAGCCGTCTCCTCCTCCGCGGCCTCCTGGTGGAGCGGGGGCCGCCGAGGCCGCATCCAAGCCACGCTCCTCCACATCCTCCACCTCCTCCGTCTCCTCTAGCTCCTCGTACTCTGCGGTGCTGGTGGTGGAGCAGCACCGTGTGGCGAACGCCTCCGGGCAGCTCCGGCCATCGGTCAACGGCTCCGCGCAGGACTTCCACCACGATGTCAGGACCTCCGGCAGAGAGCCACAGCTCTCTGTGAACGCCTCCGCCGGGGGGCCACTACTCAATGTGACCTCAGTGGCGGGGCCACGGCTCAGCGTGACCTCCGCAAGGGGACCACATCTCGCCCTGAACATCTCCACAACAGCACCACGACTCACCGTGACCTCCACGGGAGCGCCACGGCTAGCTCCGAACACCTCCACTGGGGGTCCACGGCTTGCTCCAACCTCCGTGAGAGAGCTAGGTGTCCACAAGACCTCCACCGTGGGACCACGACTGTCGAAAACCTCCGCGAGAGAACCAAGACTCGAGGTGACCTCCACCAGGGGACCACGGCTCTCCGCCAGCGCCTCCACGTGGGGGCCAGGAATCGCCGTGACCCCCACCAGGGGACCACCCGTGACCTCCACCAGGGGACCACGGCTCTCCGCCAGCGCCTCCACGAGGGGGCCAGGAATGGCCGTGACCTCCACCAGGGGACCACGGCTCTCCGCCAGCGCCTCCACGAGGGGGCCAGGAATGGCCGTGACCTCCACCAGGGGACCACGGCTCTCCGCCAGCGCCTCCACGAGGGGGCCAGGAATGGCCGTGACCCCCACCAGGGGACCACGGCTCTCCGCCAGCACCTCCATGAGGAGGCCAGGAATGGCCGTGACCCCCGCGAGGGGCTTGGGGGAGGTTGGGGGGGGCGGCACCGTGGGTGTCGTCGTGGGCCGTGTCGAGGAGGTCGAGGAGGCGGCGAGGGGGCGCGGTCACGTGGTGGTCATCTTCCCGTGGGTGCTGGACGACTTCCTGCGGGAGCCGGGCTCTGCCGCCTCCCGGGCGTTCAGCTCCGCCGTGGGGCTCAAGGTAACCCGGAGGTTGGGGTTCCGTGGGGGGTTCGTGGGGGTCCGAGGGAGGTCAGGCGGGGGGTGGGGGGCAGTCGGGGATGCCGAGCTGGCACCGGCCCCTGAGATCCTGGGTTCAAACCCAGGTAACGGGCGCTCTGCTACGGTGATTGGCACCGCCTGGAGCTGCCGGGGAAACTTGCGCCCTGCGTCGAGAAGCAGCGACCGGGTTCAAGTCCTGACCAGGGTTGCCCCCTGCCCCCCTCCCCCCTCCCCCCCCAACTGTGGTGTAGTTTGTGTGTTCTATCTCCCCCTGTTCTACAGAGTGAGTGAGTGAGTGGAGTTTGTAGGATCTCCCCCTGTTCTAGAGTGAGTGAGTGGAGTTTGTGATCTCCCCCTGTTCTACAGAGTGAGTGAGTGGAGTTTGTGATCTCCCCCTGTTCTACAGAGTGAGTGAGTAGAGTTTGTATGATCTTCCCCTGTTCTACAGAGTGAGTGGAGTTTGTAGGATTCTCCCCCTGTTCTACAGAGTGAGTGGAGTTTGTGATCTCCCCCTGTTCTACTGAGTGAGTGAGTGGAGTTTGTAGGATCTCCCCCTGTTCTACAGAGCGAGTGAGTGGAGTTTGTGTGGTCTCCCCCTGTTCTACAGAGTGAGTGAGTGGAGTTTGTATGATCTCCCCCTGTTCTACAGTGAGTGGAGTTTGTATGATCTCCCCCTGTTCTACAGAGTGAGTGGCGTTTGTATGATCTCCCCCCTCCCCCGTCCTGCAGAGTGAGAGGGAGTGGACATCACCATTATTATGATTAATAACTGCCTCCTTTCTGTCGAGTTTGCATTCTCTCTCTCTCTCTTCCCCTGTAGTTCTGCGTGGGTTTCTTCCCAATCCCCCAGTTGTCTTCCTCCCACGGCTATAAACCCACACCCACAAGTGGGACCGGTATTGTCCAAACCACATTTTCCCAACTCTCAGAAATTCTCTGCAACACGTGGCTCGGTTGGGATTATTCGTGCAGCAGCAGCAGGTTCTTGTAGGTCCTAGGGCAATTGTGTGTAGTAGGGCCTTCAGTGATAAGTCACGACAGCTGCTGCTGCTGCCCCATGTCACTGCCACCAGCACCGCCACCACCGTCACTCCGCTTGTTTCTCACGCGGTACTCGGGCCAGCCCATGGACGAGACGTCATTCCTGCCGTGTGATGCCGCGGAGAGGCAGATTCAATTTGAGATTATTGAGTGAGAGAGAGAGGGGAGAAAAAAAAGAACCTCACATGGTAAGCCTAAAAAAATATATTTCAAGAAAAAATGTCTTCGGCTATTTTTTTTCTTACTACGATTATCATATTGGGTGATATATACAGGGCGCACGTGACTGTGGGCCCTGTTCAATGCTTGCAACAGTGCCCGGAAGAAGTTTCGTGTAGTCCCGAGACACTTGTGTGTAGTAGGGCGTTAAGTAGTAGGACCCTCTCTCAACAGCTGCTGCTGCTGCTGCCCTATGCCGCTGCCACTCGCTTCAACTGTCTCCGATCATCCACAGGACCACAACACTGCGGTATCTCTCTTTCCTTACGCTGCTGCTGCTCTCCCTCTTCCTCTCTCTCTCTCTTGAGGATGAGATTGTGCGAGTGAAAAAAACACCGTTTCGTAGATGTTATTGCTAACACGCGTCCCGGTTGTCGCGCGTAACAACAACTCCTCGCCACCACGGTCATTGCCATGACCATCATCCACAGTCGGCTTGGTCATTGTAGTCGTCTTGGTTATTGTGGTCGTCTTGGTCAACGTCTTGGTCATTGTGGTTGTCTTGGTCATTGTAGTCGTCTTGGTCATTGTCGTCGTCTTGGTCATCGTGGTTGTCTTGGTCATCTTCGTCGTCTTGGTCATTGTCGTCGTTTTGGTCATTGTCGTCGTCTTGGTCATTGTGGTCGTCTTGGTCATCGTCGTCGTCTTGGTCGTCTTGGTCATTGTGGTCGTCTTGGTCATTGTTGTCGTCTTGGTCATTGTGGTCGTCTTGGTCATTGTGGTCGTCTTGGTCATTGTGGTCGTCTTGGTCATTGTGGTCGTCTTGGTCATCGTCGTCGTCTTGGTCGTCTTGGTCATTGTGGTCGTCTTGGTCAGTGGTCGTCTTGGTCATTGTGGTCGTCTTGGTCATTGTAGTCGTCTTGGTCATTGTGGTCGTCTTGGTCATTGTCGTCGTCTTGGTCATCGTGGTCGTCTTGGTCATCGTGGTCGTCTTGGTCATTGTGGTCGTCTTGGTCATTGTGGTCGTCTTGGTCATTGTGGTCGTCTTGGTCATTGTGGTCGTCTTGGTCATTGTGGTCGTCTTGGTCATTGTGGTCGTCTTGGTCATCGTGGTCGTCTTGGTCATCGTGGTCGTCTTGGTCATCGTCGTCGTCTTGGTCATTGTGGTCGTCTTGGTCATTGTGGTCGTCTTGGTCATCGTGGTCGTCTTGGTCATTGTGGTCGTCTTGGTCATTGTGGTCGTCTTGGTCATTGTGGTCGTCTTGGTCATTGTGGTCGTCTTGGTCATTGTGGTCGTCTTGGTCATCTTCGTCGTCTTGGTCATCGTGGTCGTCTTGGTCATTGTGGTCGTCTTGGTCATTGTGGTCGTCTTGGTCATTGTGGTCGTCTTGGTTATTGTGGTCGTCTTGGTCATTGTGGTCGTCTTGGTCATTGTGGTCGTCTTGGTCATTGTGGTCGTCTTGGTCATCGTCGTCGTCTTGGTCGTCGTCTTGGTCATTGTGGTCGTCTTGGTCATTGTCGTCGTCTTGGTCATCGTGGTCGTCTTGGTCATTGTGGTCGTCTTGGTCATTGTGGTCGTCTTGGTCATTGTGGTCGTCTTGGTCATTGTGGTCGTCTTGGTCATTGTAGTCATCTTGGTCATTGTTGTCGTCTTGGTCATTGTGGTCGTCTTGGTCATTGTGGTCGTCTTGGTCATTGTAGTCGTCTTGGTCATCGTGGTCGTCTTGGTCATCGTGGTCGTCTTGGTCATCGTGGTCGTCTTGGTCATTGTGGTCGTCTTGGTCATCTTGGTCGTCTTGGTCATCGTGGTTGTCTTGGTCATCTTCGTCGTCTTGGTCATTGTGGTCGTCTTGGTCATTGTGGTCGTCTTGGTCATTGTGGTCGTCTTGGTCATCTTGGTCGTCTTGGTCATCTTGGTCATCGTGGTCGTCTTGGTCATTGTGGTCGTCTTGGTCATCTTGGTCGTCTTGGTCATCGTGGTTGTCTTGGTCATCTTCGGCGTCTTGGTCATTGTGGTCGTCTTGGTCATTGTGGTCGTCTTGGTCATCTTGGTCGTCTTGGTCATCGTGGTCGTCTTGGTCATCTTGGTCGTCTTGGTCATCGTGGTTGTCTTGGTCATCGTGGTTGTCTTGGTCATCTTCGTCGTCTTGGTCATTGTAGTCGTTTTGGTCATTGTAGTCGTCTTGGTCATTGTGGTCTTCTTGGTCATTGTGGACGTCTTGGTCATTATGGTCGTCTTGGTCATTGTGGTCGTCTTGGTCATTGTGGTCGTCTTGGTCATTGTGGTCGTCTTGGTCATTGTGGTCGTCTTGGTCATTGTCGTCGTCTTGGTCATCGTGGTCGTCTTGGTCATCGTGGTCGTCTTGGTCATTGTGGTCGTCTTGGTCATTGTCGTCGTCTTGGTCATCGTGGTCGTCTTGGTCATTGTGGTCTTCTTGGTCATTGTGGACGTCTTGGTCATTGTGGTCGTCTTGGTCATTGTGGTCGTCTTGGTCATTGTGGTCGTCTTGGTCATTGTGGTCGTCTTGGTCATTGTGGTCGTCTTGGTCATTGTCGTCGTCTTGGTCATTGTCGTCGTCTTGGTCATCGTGGTCGTCTTGGTCATCGTGGTCGTCTTGGTCATCGTGGTCGTCTTGGTCATTGTGGTCGTCTTGGTCATCGTCGTCGTCTTGGTCATCGTGGTCGTCTTGGTCATTGTGGTCGTCTTGGTCATTGTGGTCGTCTTGGTCATCGTGGTCGTCTTGGTCATCGTGGTCGTCTTGGTCATCGTGGTCGTCTTGGTCATCGTGGTCGTCTTGGTTATTGTGGTCGTCTTGGTCATTGTGGTCGTCTTGGTCATCTTCGTCGTCTTGGTCATCGTCTTGGTCATCATCGTCGTCTTGGTCATCGTCGTCGTCTCTCCCGTGCCAGTTCTCCGAGTTCGTGGCTGCCGGAGCCGGCGGCGTGGCTCCGGAGCGTCTCCTCGTGGCTGTGGTGGGGATCTCGCGCGTGCTGCTGGGGGGCGACGATGGCGACGATGGCGACAAGCAGGAGGAGGAAGAGGCGGTGGCTGCCACGCTCTCCGTGCGGCTCCGGGCCGCAGACAACCGCTCCGAGTCGGCCGTCCCGCCCGACACCGTGCTGGCTTGGGCCAGACGGCCGCTCGCCTCGTCGCCGTCCTTCGCCGTCCTGCGCGGGAGGCTCACCTGGACGGGTGGGCGAGAGGGTGCTCGAGCGGCTGAGCTCCGTGGAGGAGTGGGGGGGGGGGTGGCTGGGTGTGGGCATGGGGGGGAGGTGAATGGTTGTTGGCAGGCTGCGCCCCCCCTCCCGCATGGGAGATGCTCGGGGTGAGGATTTCAAAAGTCCCCAGGTGACTCGCGAGCATCGAGGCGGAGGTGCCCCTGTGGGGCCGGCGAGGGTGGCAACGCTGATACCCAACCGCTCGCACCACACTCCACGCTACCGTCTACGAGGCGACCGCCGTTCTGGGAGGCTCAACCTGGACAACATGGTAGCCAGGCAGGCCCCCCCCTCCACCGTGGACTACACCGCTCAGGGTAGCCCTGCCCACTGCTCGGGTAGACCCGCCCACCACTCCTGTAGCCCTGCCCACCACTCGGGGTAGCCCCGCCCACCGCTCAGTAGCCCCACCTTCCGCTCAGGGTAGCCCCGCCCACCGCTCGGGGTAGCCCCGCCCACTGACCGCACCACGGCTTAAACCGATGCCAAAATATTTGGATTGTCACCAAAACTTTGGGGGAGGTCACTGGGAACGGATTCTCATGGTCACCATCTCTCCCCCCCCCCCGCCCCCCCCCCCCCCCCCCCACAGGGACGAGTGCGTGCCACGGAGCCGCCCTGCGGGGGGTCGCTCCGTGCGGCACGTTGGGCTCCGTGTGCGTGAACGCGCTGCCCGGGCGGGCGTGCGCCTGCGGCCCGCGCCTCTACGACATCGGTGACCTCTACGGGGAGCGGCCCGGCTCCCGCTGCGTGGGTGAGCGCTCGCTGCCGTCCCGGGGGGGAGGGTGCCTGGGAGAAACCCGGGGATTAAACCCCCCCCCCCCCCCCCCCCACCGTGCGTACGGGGGCAGAGCACGGCAACTGTCCGTGTCCGCCTCCTACGTGTCCCCGCGTCTCCCTACGTGTCCCCATCTCCTCTGTGTGCTTGCTCCCCGTGTCTCTCCGTTTCTCTCCCTGCGTTTCCGCGTATCCCCCCCCCGTCTCTCTCCCTCCCGCGTTTTCCCGTGTCCCTCCATACTCCTCCGCATCCCACCTTCTCCCTACATCTCCCCCCCCCCTCCCCCCACCCCGCGTAGAGCACGGCATGCGTGTGTACTGCGAGCCGCGCTCCGTGGCGGTGCGCGTGTCGGCCGCGTTCGTGCGCGAGCACGCCCCCTCGGCCGCCCCGCCCCGCCTGCGCCTGCTGGACCCGCGCTGCGGTGGCCCCGTCGACGAGGGGACCTACCTCTTCTTCAACGTCACGGGGGGCCTGGGCAGCTGCGGGGGCACCGCCACGGTGAGCCGCGGGGCGGGGGCGGTGCTGGGAACGCTCAAACAAAGCAAAAGCTAAGGGTCCCCCCCACCCCCAAGCAGTTGAAGAGCTCCCCACTAACACTCTGTTCGGAGCTGACGTCTCCGTCACGGCCCTCGTACCTCCCGCGGGGGGCGCCCCTGTCGTGGTAATTGATGTTCGGTGGTTGGTGGCGGTGTAGGCGGTGTAGGCAGTGGTGGCTTTGGTTGTCTTGTTGGAGCTGGCCACGATGGTGGTGCTGGTGGCATAGGCGGTAGCGGTGGGCTACGGTGGTGGTGGTGGTGGTGGTGGTGCCGGTGGGTGGCGCAGCAACCACGCCCGGCCGCCTTTGTCTCCCCCCCTAGTGGCAACGTTCACTCCACGGGGCGAGTCCGCAATGAGTCCTGAATTGGTCTGTAATAAGCTAGGCCACTGGTAAGGGGGATTGAAAGCCATGCAGAAGGGGGCGTTCAGCAAGAGCGGCAGAAAGACAGAGAGGGAGAGGTCAGAGAGATGGTGAGAAGAGGTGTGGAGGCTGAACTTCGGGGGGGGGGGGCGAGGGGGGGGGTCGCACACGCTGTCTCTCCTCTCTGCATGTGCCATGAAGAAGGACCATTGCCCGAAACGTCACCCGTTAGATATTTTATCCTCTCGAGGCCACAGACGGGTTGGGGCAGTTGCTGTTGGCGACGTAGCGCCTACGAAAGCTGCCATCACGGCACACGAGGTCGTGGGGTGGCCAACGCCACGCCCGGCCGCCTTTGTCACCCCAGTGGGCGGCGTTTACGCCACACCGCACCGGGTATTCACTTGAGGCCGAGTCGACCCAGGGGAGGCCCGCGCCAGGACCGGCGCACGGCTGAATCGTCACAGGTGTGTTAGTGGCGGATCGAACTCGGGTCGCCGGGTTCGTAGCGCTAACCGCTGCACCACCGCTCCCCCCCCCCTCAATGAGTCGACCTGCATGCACAGAGCAGTCTCTGGTGTGGACCAATCAGTTTCAAAGACAATGCATCATGAATATTCTACAAAAGCGTATTGTTTGTTTGCACGTTCACCGCAAGGTACTGTGTGTGGTTAACGCAGACAGGATTCCTTGTTTGGTGATTCACGCAACTTTCGTCTTGACAGAACGGGTGAAACCTATGCTTGCGCACGGGGTCGTTAGCGACGAACCTGCCGCGCTTATTCTTCGTCCCGTCAAGAGCGACAGCCCCCGCCGTTGCCGCGTCCATCCGTGCGGCGCTCCCTAGCGTGTCTCTCCGGCGTCGCCCCCCGCTCTGCCAGGTGAACGAGACTCACGTCCTCTACGAGAACACCGTCCTCGTCATGGACGAGGACGACGAGGGGGGGGCAGAGGGGAGGCGGAGCACTGGCACCCCCCCGCTGGTGTCCCGCGGCTCGCTGGCGCTGCGCTGGGCCTGCGTCTACCCCAGGAGCTACCGCACCACTCTGGGCTACGCGCTGAGTGACGGCGCGTGGGCACGCGGGGCCCCCCCCAGGTGAGGGCTGGGGCTGGGCCCCCCCCCACACTCCCCCCACCACCCCCCCCCCCCCACTCTGGCTAGTGGTAGCAATAGGCGGGGTAAAGTGAGGGTGGCGAGGTTCGTTCTCGATGTGGAGGAGGAGGAGGGCAACACCGGAGGAACCCGGAGAACGCTCCCACGGGGAGAGAGAACGCGCGGACTCGCTCACACTCACTCACACCCACTCACTCACGCTCGCTCGCTCACACTCACTCGCTCACACCCACTCACACTCACTCGCTCGCTCACACCCACTCGCTCACACTCACTCACACTCGCTCGCTCACACCCACTCACACCCACTCACTCGCTCACACTCGCTCACACCCACTCACTCACACCCACTCGGTCACACCCACTCACACTCGCTCGCTCACACTCACTCGCTCACACCCACTCGCAGATACTCGCACTCGCTCATAATAACACTCCCTTACTAACACTCGCTCGCACTCATTGACGCTCACGAACGCTCACACACTCGCTCACACTTGCACAAACTCACTCGCTGGCACTCGCTCATAATAACGCTCGCTCGCACTCGCTCACACGCTCGTTCACGTACTTGCTCTCACTCGCTCACACTCGCCCACACACTTGCTCACGCTCGCTCGCTCGCCGATAACGCTCGCTCACACCGTCAAACAGGGGAGAGAATCTGCGTGCGCAGCAGGCGTCCCCAGGGTCCGGGATCGAACCCACACCAGGGCTGCCATCTCCCTCGCCACCTTTCTTTGCCGTCGCCTCCCCCGCGGATCTTTCCGCGGTCCGCCAACCCTCCACGGCGCGCCAGCGTGTGTCGACCTTGCCGTCCTGCCGCGTCGTCTTCTCCCACCGTCGTGACCCCCACCCCCCCCCCCCCCCCCCCACAGCGCCAGCCCCGCGTCCGCGACCGTCCTTGTCGGCCACGGCGCCGGGGTGAAGGTGCGCCTGGCGATGTCGCTGTACCGCAGCGCGGCGTTCGCGCCGGGCGACGCGCTGGCGCCGCCGGGCACGGGGCCGCTGCCCGTGGCGCTCTCCGGCTCTCTGCACCTGGAGGTGCGGGCGCAGCTGCTGGGCAGCGCCTTCGGCGAGGAGCCCCTGACGCTGGCGCTGCTGGCCTGCTGGGCCACGGGCACGCCCAGCGCCGACGACCCCGTCTCGGTGGAGCTGATCCACGGCGGGTGAGAGGCCGCCGCTGTGCCCCACCCCCCCCCCCCACCCCCACGTGTCTCTCCACCCCCCCCCACCCCCCGTGTCCCTCATTTACTCGCTCACTCGTACACGCACTCAATCACGGCCGGGATTCGAACTCGTGTCTGTGAGGTCACAGGCCCAACGTGAAATCTGCCCCCCCCACCCCCGTGTTTCCTTAAACCCCCACCGCCTCGCCCCCACCTCCTCGCCCCCCGCCTCCTCGCCCCCCGCCTCCTCACCCCCCGCCTCCTCACCCCCCACCTCCTCGCCCCCCCCGCCTCCTCGCGCCCCCCACCTCCTCGCCCAGCTGCGCGAGGGACGAGACGCTGCGCTGGCACGGCGAGAACGGCCGGGCCCTCTGGAGCCGCTTCTCCTTCGCCATGTTCCACTTCGCGCGCCGGGAGACGGCGCCGCTGCACCTGCACTGCCGCGTGCGTGTGTGCGGCGCCAGCGCACGCGGGCGCTGCCTGCTGGTGCGAACACCGCCCCACCGTAGCCGCCGCCGCCAGCAGCACCACAGCCATAGCCACCACCGCCTATGCCACCAGCACCGCCATCATGGCCAGCGCCGCCACCACCACCACCACCACCGTAGACACCACCAGCAGTACCACAACCATAGCCACCACCGCCTATGCCACCAGCACCACCATCATGGCCAGCGCCACCACCACCACCACCACCGCTTACGGCACCATCACCATGACCACCACCGCCTTACACCAGCGGTCTTTATCGTAAGGCCTGTGCTGTCAAACCCCAATGGTTTCAAATGTGTGGCAGCCCTCGCACCGATGATGTCATCTGAAAATGAGTGAAGGACACTGACCTATGCACCAGCACCACCACCAGCACCTACACCATCGCCACCACCACCTACACCATCAAATAAAGATCCCACGTACAGCCTGTAAAGGACTGTCGGGGCAAGTGCTGTTAGCGAGCAACACCTAATGAAGGCCATCGCGGCACACGAGGGGGTGGGTGGCCAGAACCGCGCCCGGCCGCCTTTGTCTCCCCAGTGGCGATGTTTACTACACACCGCACCAGGTACTAATTTGAGGCCGAGTCGACCTAGGGGGAGGCCCAGGACCGGTTCGGATAATCGTCACTGGCTGTTTGCCGTGAGCGGGAATCGGACCCGGGTCGCCGGGTTCGTAGCGCGGCGCAGCGCCTAACCGCTTACACCACCGCTCCCCACCCACCCACACACCGCCTACACCACCACCACCACCACCATCACCATGACCGCCAGCCGCGTGCGCGCACCGCTCACCGTCTCCGCGCCCGCCCCCACAGACGTGCCCCGCCAAGCGCTCCTCCGCCAACCGGGAGGGTTCCACTCCCGACGCGGACCCCCGCGCGGGCGGCCCGGAGGACCGGGCGGGCCGGGGTCTCGCCGCCGCCGCGGGGGTGCGGCACGCCCGCCCCGGCCCAACGGAGGTCGGGGGCTCCCCCAGGGGCCCACCCACCCGGCGGCGGGTGGCGGTGGACACCACGCTGTCGCTCGGCCCCATCCTCCTCGTGCGGGCTGGAGAGGGAGGGGGCGCCACGGGGCCCGTCGGGGTCGTCACGGACGGTGGGTGCCCACCGGCCGCTCACGCTCGCGCCCCCTTAGCGCCATGCCGGCTGCTGCTGCTACTACTGCTGCTGCCTCTACTGCTGCTGCTGCCTCTGCTGCTGCCTCTACTGCTGCCGCTACTGCTGCCTCTGCTGCTACTGCTCCTACCTCTACTGCTATTGCTGCTACCTCTACTACTGCTCCTACCTCTACTCCTGCCACTGCCTTTGCCGCTGCCTCTACTCCTGCTGCTGCCTCTACTGCTGCCTCTACTGCTGCCTCTGCTACTGCCTCTGTCTCTACTGCTGTTGCTGCCTCTGCTGCTGCTGCTGCTGCGAGGGAGGCGTAGAGGAGCCTCGTTCACTCGGGAGGGAGCCACGGTGGCTCTGAGATGTTAACTACCTCGCTTGGTGTACAGGAGGTCGTGGGTTCTATCTCGACCCTGGCAATGCCTGCTGTATAATTGGAGGCTCTGTCTGTATCTCCATCATCATCATTACCACGGTGGCTAGGAGGTGTTAACTACCTCGCCTGGTATGAAGGAGGTCGTGGGTTATATCCCGACCCTGACAACTGCTGTATATTTGGAGTCTGCGTGTCTCTCTCTCTCCCAGTGGCCGCGTGGATTTTTCTCCGGGTCCTCCGGTTTTTCCCTCCGCACTTGGAATCGACGTGACGCGTTTTTAGAGCATTCGGCCGCTATGAATATCCACGCGACGCTAAGCCCACAAACTTGGTCGAGGCTCTCATTTCTGATGGCCAGGTCGCTTTTGAAAAAAAGAGCGGATGCAGTAGCTCAGTGGTGCCTCCTTACCTGCGAGAAGAATGCTTTTGTTTTATAGTTAAACCTCCTAACTACAGTAACCCCCATCACATACTCTTTGGTTCTAGATTTGAAGCTTTCGTGACTGCGAGGATCCATACCCTTTGGTTCTATTCGGTAAAATCACATAGGTAAAAATGAAATGACAAAAATCGCGACGTTTCGGCCACAACACAAGTGGCCTTCATCAGGTGAAGGGACCGGACTGTCCAGAGGACAGCGTTGGAGTGAAGACAGCCAAGCCCAGGTCGCGTCCTTTAAGCTGTGTGGGACGAAACAAAAAACCCCTTGACAAAGGAATTAGCATAACAATGATGTACTGGACCGGCACAGTGTGGGGGGGGGGGGGGGAGTTTACATAATGTTGGTGTGAAGGCAAACTTTCACAGCAGCGTATTTCCCTTCACACCAACATTATGTAAACTCCCCCCCACCCCCACCGTGCCGGTCCAGTACATCATTGTTATGCTAATTCCTTTGTCAAGGCGTTTTTTGTTTCCTCCCACACAGCTTAAAGGACGTGACCTGGGGGCTTGGCTGTCTTCACTCCAGCGCTGTCCTCTGGACAGTCCGGTCCCTTCACCTGATGAAGGCCACTTGTGTTGTGGCCGAAACGTCGTGATTTTTGTCATTTCATTTTTACACCTACGTGACTTTACCGAATAGAACCAAAGAGTAGTAGAGTAGTATACTCTTTGGTTCTATTCGGTAAAGTCACGTAGGAAGAAAAATAAAATAAAATAATATATCACGACGTTTCGTGTTCTTCCTGGTTCGGCAGTTTCCACTGCTGGATTATTATTTTTTTTCCGCCCGAGGACGGACCGCTTGTGGTGTTGCGCCCGAAACGTCGCCGGTTATTTTATTTTTCTACCCACGTGACTTTGCCAAAAGGACCAAAGAGTGTGGATTCCTGCAGTCACGAAAGCTTCAAATCAAGATTTTACCCCCTGGCACGCCGCACAGATGGATTCTTGTCGTCCTAAAACCACCTCGCCCCTACTGTTACCCCTCCCAACGACCACCCCCTTCCACGACCCCCACCACCAAAGACGGAGATCCCCCGTGTAGCCTGTAACAGACTGTAGGGGCAAGCGCCGTTAGCGAGCAGCACCTATGAAGGCCGGCACGGCACACGAGGGGGTGGGTGGCCAGCACCACGCCCGACCGCCTTTGTCTCCCCAGTGGCGATGTTGACGCACCGCACCAGGCACTCGGTTGAGGCCGAGTCGACCTAGCGGGAGGCCTAGGACCGGTTCAGAAAATCGTCACCGGTGTTGGCCGTGAACGGGAATTGAACTCGGGTCGCCGGGTTCGTAGCGTAGTGCGCTAACCGCTGCACCACCGCTCCTCCACCACCACCACCACCAGGCCTAAGAGGGGGAGGGCCCTTTGGTGGTTGTGCTAGGTGGCACGACGTAGTTGTGGTTGTTGTAATTATTGTTGTGCTAGGTGGCACGCTGTAGTTGTGGTGGTTGTTGGTGGTGATTGTGGTTGTAGGCGGCATTCTGTTGTGGTGGTTGTAGGCGGGACGCTGTAGTTTTGGTTGTGCTAGGTGGCACGCTGTGGTTGTGGTCGTGGTTGTGCTGGGTGGCACGCTGTGGTTATAATTGTTGTTGTGGTTGTGCTAGGTGGCACGCTGTGGTTATAATTGTTGTGGTTGTGCTAGGTGGCACGCTGTGGTTGTAATTGTTGTTGTGGTTGTGCTAGGTGGCACGTTGTAGTTGTGGTAGTTGTTGTGCTGGGTGGCACGCTGTGGTTGTGGTTGTAATTGTTGTGGGTGTGCTAGGTGGCACGTTGTGGTTGTAATTGTTGTTCGTGTTGTGCTGGGTGGCACGCTGTGGTTGTAATTGTTGTTGTGGTTGTGCTAGGTGGCACGTTGTAGTAGTTGTGGCTGTAATTGTTGTTGTGGTGGTGGTGGTGGTGGTGCTAGGTGCCAGGCCGTGGGCGGGCCCCGTGGTGGTGGTGGTGGTGGTGGCCGTCGCATCGCTGCTCTCCGTGGTGGCTCTGCTCGCCGCCACGTCGCTGCTCCTCCGGCGCCTCCTGCGGCCGCGCCTCGAGCTCCACCGGGAGGCCAACCGCACCGCGCGCCGCCTGGCCCCCCCGCCCCCACCACGGGGGGCGGAGGGGGCAGGGGGACACCCCCGCCGCGTGAGGGGGGCCGCACGACCCCCGCCGACCCTCGCCGGCGATCGGGGGAATACGTTCTCCTGATCCTTGACCCCCCCCCCCCCCATGCCCCCCCCCCCCCCACGCGGGTCATGAGTTGTTTTTGCTACCCCGTTCACTCTCGGAGCAAGTTGAGAATGACGGAGGAGAGGCGCAAGCTCACGAGACAACCGCAGACTTAGCGGGGGGCGGGGGGGCTGGGGCTGGCTGGTACCGCCACCAGGTTTGATCTCTCGTCCTGTAGCAGCGGTCGTGGTGGTAGTATTATAATCGTGTTGACATAATATTATTAGAAACATTATTTCCGCGCTTGGCCAACTCACGAGGGTGAGGGCCCAGTTTCAAATGGTGCTCGGCGCATCTTTGTTTTTGTTTTCCCGGTCCTGCGGACCAAATCCCCGCGCGTGCACACACGGACACGCATACACACGCACACGCACGCATGCACACGCACGCATGCACATACACATGCATGCACATACACATGCACATGCACATACACATGCACATACACATGCACACACGCACGCATGCACATGCACACACGCACGCACGCACACACACACATACACGCACACATGCACATACACACACATACACATACATACACATACATACACACACACACACGCATGCACGCACGTACACCTTGCTTGGTCGGCACCAGGTCGGTCATCGACACCGGTGCCCCCCGGGTCTCTGCGCCGATGGAGGTTGTTTCAGCCACGCGGAGACTCAGCATCGGTAGCCACCTCCTGGGTTACGGACCAACAACGACAACAACAGCTGCTGCTGCTGCTGCTGCCGCCAGCCGAACGCACGGGGAGTCTCCCCGCACTATCGCTGCTCACTCACCCCCCCACCCCCACCACCTCGACCCATGAACCCATGGGTGTCCGGACCCCCCCGCCCCCCCCCCCCCGGATCGAGGGTCCCTTAGAGCCTCTTGACCATGGGTCCTCTAGGGCCCCCCCTCCCTTACCCCCCTGCTCCTCCTTCTCCTCCTCCTAGGTCTTTGAACCAAATCCCACCCACCCACCAAGCTCCACCCACCCACCAAGCTCCACCCGCCCACCAAGCTCCACCCACCCACCAAGCTCCACCCACCCACCAAGCTCCACCCACCCACCAAGCTCCACCCACCACCGCTGTGGGTCCCGTTGACGGCTGTGAGGCTGTGAATTTGAACGCAGGAGCAGTCCAGTGACGATGGCTGTGGTTGGTGGACCTCGGCGGCGGCGGTGGTGGCGGCGGCTGTGGTGGTGGTTGTGGTTGTGGTGGTGGTTGTGGTGGTGGTGGTGGTGGTTAGCGCTGCTGAGCTACAAACCCCGGCGCACCCGATGTGTGGATCCGCGGCACCACAGCCACCGATTCCAGGCGATGATGACATCCGAACCGGTCCTGGGGCACCTCCTTCCTTCCTTCCCCCCCCCTCCTTAGGGAGTAGGGGGGGTCGACTAGGCCTCGTGAGTGGAGTGAACGTCTCCACTTTGGAGACAAAGGCGGCCGGGCGTGGTGCTGGCCACCCTTCACAAGGTGCTGCTGCTGCTGCTTGCTAGAACAGCACTTGCCCCAACAGTCTGTTACAAGCTGCAGTGCACGCAAGCCCCGTCAACCCCCTTATCAGTGCCCTACCTTGGTACAGACCAATTCTAGACCTTATTGGTGACCCCGTGCCCCCTGTGCGTCTTAACGTTCGTCCTACAAAGTCGCATCACGAGGGAGAAACTCGCACACATAGAACATTACCACTGCTACACTCGCCACTACACTCGCCACTACATACCTTGTCAACCCCTTATCACTGCCCTGCCTTATTCCATTCACATTGAGGCTTTATTGGTCACCCCGTGCCCTTCTCAAATTTCAAAGTAGATCCTACAAAGTCCCCATCTCAAGGCAGAAACACAAACAAATAGACACAAATGTTTTTTTTGCTTGTGTTGAAACGGCTGTACCTCGTAATGGACCTGAACAATAAAATGTCCTTGTACAAGAATACGGCTTGACACGGTATAGGGTGACACGGTACGGGGTGACACGGTTAGGGTGACACGGTATGGGGTGACACGGTATGGCTTGACACGGTATGGCTTGACACGGTATGAGGTGACACGGTTTGGGGTGACACGGTACGGGGTGACACGGTATAGGGTGACACGGTTTGGGGTGACACGGTTTGGGGTGACACGGTACGGGGTGACACGGTATGGGGTGACACGGTACGGGGTGACACGGTACGGGGTGACACGGTTTGGGGTGACACGGTTTGGGGTGACACGGTTTGGGGTGACACGGTATGGGGTGACACGGTTTGGGGTGACACGGTTAGGGTGACACGGTACGGGGTGACACGGTATGGGGTGACACGGTTAGGGTGACACGGTACGGGGTGACACGTGCTGCTGTTCGCTCACCCACTCCCCACAGTCGGTTACAGGCTACAGGGTGGTGCGGGAAGAGACCCCATTAGTGGTGGTGGTTGTCATTGTTGTTGTTTTATGACTTCGTGGTCTTTATCGAATCGTGGGCATCCACATCAGCCGCCGTCAACAACAACAACCACCACCGCCATTCGCCACTCGAGTGGCGGTGACGGCCACCACGGCGCTGGTGCCAGGCTCTGTGCACGTAAACGACCACGGCTGTTCGAGTGCGTGACGGGAGCTGTGGCACGGATCCACTGCTGGTCTGTGACCCGCGGCGCAATAAAACTGCTCCTGCGTAACCGGTAACCGCACCGAATTAATACCGGTTAATACCGGTTCGTGTGCGGGACCTGTATAAAGTCTTTAGCCTTCTGCTGCAGCCTCGCCTCACCACATTGTGGTTCTCCAATGAAGGCATCATCGTCGGGTGTTGCCGATACAAAGCGTGTTGTGGACTTGAAGTCACGTTGCCCCGTGATTTGATTTGTGTTTACGATGATTGCGCCTGCTGAAGAAAAACCTGACCAAGCCTCGCATCCACACCCAGGAAGGGCACCCCAGGTTCTACACTATACACTACACTATACACTACACTATAGACTACAATACTATACACTACACTCTACACTACACTATACACTACTATACACTACTATAGACTACACTATACATTACACTATAGACTACACTACTCTACACTACACTCTACACTACACTCTACACTACTATAGACTACACTATACATTACACTATAGACTACACTACTCTACACTACACTCTACACTACACTCTACACTACACTATACACTACTATGCACTACTATAGACTACACTATACACTACACTACAGACTACAATATACACTACACTATAGACTACACTATACACTACACTATACACTACACTATACACAACACTATATACTACACTATACACCACTACAGACTACACTATACACTACACTATACACTACAATATACACTACACTATACACTGCACTATACACTACAATATACACTACACTATACACTACACTATACACTACACTATACACTACGCTATAGACTACACTATATACTACACTATATATTACACTATACACTATAGACTACACTATACACTATAGACTATACACACTCTAAACACTACATTATACACTATACACTACACGATAAACTACACACACTCTATAGACTACACTATAGACTGCACTATACACTATAGACTACACTATACAATATAGACTACTCTATACACTATAGACTACACTATAGACTACACTATAGACTATAAACTACACTATAGACTACACTATAGACTACACTATAGACTACACTATAGACTACACTATAGACTACACACTCTATATACCAGCGGTTCTTAACCTTTAATGCAGTTTTGACACCCGCCTGGATCTCAATCATTAAACAATTTCAAGTTAATAAACATACATATGGGGTTTGATGAAATAAAGTAAGTGGTTCAATCTTCATTTGAAGCTTTCGTGACTTAAATAATCCATACTCTGTGGCTCTGTCGGTAAAGTCACGTCGGTATAAAATAAAATAAATAATTCATTTTCCACGAGTATAAAGCAAGTGGTTGCTTGGGCTTGCCCCGTGGCTTAATTTGCGTTTTTTTTTCTTCTTCCGATTATTTGCCTTAAAACAAAAAGAACAAAAAGCCTGGCCACGTCTCTCCACCTCCGGAGGCTTACGCGTGCACCTCACGTCAGGAGGAGCCACGACAGACGACCGCTACTCAAGAGGCACCACCGATAGGGTAGAGTCCCACCCGTTCGACGCGAAATTCATCGGTGGCTAACGAGTGTCGCCCCCCCCAGCCACCTCTCTCTCTCTCTGTCTGTCTCTCGCGCGCGTCATTCACGGTCGTTCTGAGCCACACTGGCGGTGGGGGGAGAGGCGGTAGAGGAGGGGGGGGGGGGGTGTCCACGTTCTCATGACGAGAGGGGGAGACGCGCCGAGGGAGTAATCTGACTTTGCCTGGGGGTAATGGGGCTCTGACTGGGGGTAATGGGACTCTGCCTAGGGGTAATGGGACTTTGCCTGGGGGTAATGGGACTTTGCCTGGGGGTAATGGGACTTTGCCTGGGGGTAATGGGACTCTGTCTAGGGGTAATGGGACTCTGTCTAGGGGTAATGGGACTCTGTCTAGGGGTAATGGGACTCTGTCTAGGGGTAATGGGACTCTGTCTAGGGGTAATGGGACTCTGTCTAGGGGTAATGGGACTCTGTCTAGGGGTAATGGGACTTTGTCTAGGGGTAATGGGACTTTGTCTAGGGGTAATGGGACTTTGTCTAGGGGTAATGGGACTTTGTCTAGGGGTAATGGGACTCTGTCTAGGGGTAATGGGACTTTGTCTAGGGGTAATGGGACTCTGTCTAGGGGTAATGGGACTCTGCCTAGGGGTAATGGGACTCTGTCTGGTGGTAATGGGACTCTGTCTGGTGGTAATGGGACTGTCTGGGGGTAATGGGACTCTGCCTAGGGGTAATGGGACTCTGCCTTGGGGTAATGGGACTATGTCTAGGGGTAATGGGACTCTGCCCTGGGGGTAATGGGACTCTGCCCTGGGGGTAATGGGACTATGTCTAGGGGTAATGGGACTCTGCCCTGGGGGTAATGGGACTCTGTCTGGGGTAATGGGACTCTGTCTAGGGGTAATGGGACTCTGTCTGGGGGTAATGGGACTCTGTCTGGGGGTAATGGGTTTCTGTCTAGGGGTAATGGGGCTCTGTCTAGGGGTAATGGGACTCTGCCCTGGGGGTAATGGGGCTCTGCATGGGGTCAATGGGACTCTGGCGCGGGGTGCGGATGGACGACATCGTCGATCTCCATGGCAGAGTGCGTCTTAACAACTTCACCGCTGCTAACGCTACTCACGTGCGGTAAACTATTGAGTTATTAATCATTATAATAATAATTATTATTCCGTGTGCGGAGCGGATTTTCGCGGGCGATGTGGAAGCGCTGTACGGGACGCAGCAGCGGACACGAGGCGTCACGAGAAGTAACGATATCGTAAGCCATTTACTGAATGAACATATGCATTAGGTAAGCGCATAAAAACGGGTTCTGAAGACGCATCTAAGAAAATGTCCACGGACACGCAGAGGCGGCTGCACGCCGTCGACGAGCGGCGCGTAGCCCTGGTAGGCTTACACGGGAAACATCTTGGGGTCACCCGGAGGCCGAAGGCGCTTGGGTGAGTGGGCTGGGTGCAGGCTGTCTTGGGTGAGCGGGTGGTGAGTGGGCTGTGTGCAGGCTGGCTTGGGTGAGCGGGTGGTGAGTGGGCTGGGTGCAGGCTGGCTTGGGTGAGTGGGCTGGGTGCAGGCTGGCTTGGGTGAGCGGGTGGTGAGTGAGCTGGGTGCAGGCTGGCTTGGGTGAGCGGGTGGTGAGTGGGCTGGGTGCAGGCTGGCTTGGGTGAGTGGGCTGGGTGCAGGCTGGCTTGGTTGAGCGGGTGGTGAGTGAGCTGGGTGCTGGCTGGCTTGGGTGAGCGGGTGGTGAGTGGACTGGGTGCAGGCTGGCTTGGGTGAGTGGGTGGTGAGTGGGCTGAGTGCAGGCTGGCTTGGGTGAGCGGGTGGTGAGTGGGCTGAGTGCAGGCTGGCTTGGGTGAGTGGGTGGTGAGTGTGGCTGTGTGCAGGCTGGCTTGGGTGAGCGGGTCTTGAGTGGACTGAGTGCAGGTTGGCTTGGGTGAGCGGGTGGTGAGTGGACGGAATGTGTTTGGGTGAGTGGTGGTGAGTGGACAGGTGGTGTGTTTGGGTGAGTGGTGGTGAGTAGACGGGGTGGAGAAGGCGATTGTGTGGTTGAGGGTAATTGGGGATGTTTCAAGCAGTTGTGGTGACGGTGGTAGTGGTTTAAGTGGTGGTTTTGGTGGTGGTGGGTTTAGCCTTGGCGGTTTTAGTGGTGGTCAGTTCATCGGTTGTGTGGCTCTTTTTACGTGGTATCTTCGATTTTAGTGGTGGGTTTCGTGGTAGTGGCTTTAGTGGTGGTTGTGATTGTGGTGGTGGTGGTGGTTATGGTGTTGATTTAATGGTGGTGGTGGCGGCGGTGGTGGTTTTTAGTGGCGTTGAATGAATTGGTCGTGGTGGTGCGGATTTTTTGTGGTAGCTGCGATTTTGGTGGTGGTCGTGTGGTTTTGGTGGTGCTGATTCTAGTGGTGGTTTTGGTGGTGACGATTTTAGTGGTGGTCGTGTGATTTTGGTGATGGTGGTGATTTTAGTGGTGGTGGTGGTTTTCGGTGGTGATGTGGTGACATTGCCGGATGTCAACATGCTGGGTGTAGTACCCGGCCCTTGCGAGGCAAGGCGTGTGGTGTAACGACATCGCGGATACCACAGTGGTGTAGGTGTAGTACCGGCCATAGGAGGGGCCCGGTGAGCGCTGAATAATAGCGTTAGATCGCACCACGCTTGGCGTGCAGTGCCGACCCCTACAGGACAGGGTTGTGCGGGTTGCCGGCAGAAGGATGAGGTTACTCGAGGCCATGGCACTCTGGACACGTGACCGGTTAAGTCTACAAAGGGGGCCCTTAGACGGGGGGCTAGGGGTGGTCACGTGATTGGGACCCAGATGCTTCCCGAGGATTCTGGAAGGTGGACGTGGCCAAGAGCGGAACCTGGTCACGCTGCCGGGTCCCTAGAGGGACCGGGGTTGTTGTTGTTGTTGTTCATCCTGGGAGAAACCCTTCGTCTGCGTTCTCCGTTCAACAAGTCTCCAACACGTGGGCCTGGGCCGAAGCCGTTGGTCCCGGTCCGTAGTAGCAGTCACCTGGTGACTAGTGCAGTAACTAATGTAGTAAGTAGTGTAGTAACTAGTGTAGTAGCTAGTGTAGTAAGTAGTGTAGTTAGCCTGGTGGTCACCACCAGGCTAACTACACCAGTCACGTGGTAACTAGTGTAGCTAGCCTGGTGGTCACCACCCGGCTAACAACACCAGTCACGTGGTAACTAGTGTAGCTAGCCTGGTGGTCACCACCCGGCTAACAACACCAGTCACGTGGTAACTAGTATAGCTAGCCTGGTGGTCACCACCTGGCTAGCTACACCAGTCACGTGGTAACTAGTGTAGCTAGCCTGGTGGTCACCACCTGGTGAACTACACCAGTCACGTGGTAACTAGTGTGGTTAGCCTGGTGGTCACCACCAAGTTAACTACACCAGTCACGTGGTAACTAGTGTAGCTAGCCTGGTGGTCACCACCTGGCTAATTACACCAGTCACGTGGTAACTAGAGTAGTTATCCTGGTGGTCACCACCCAGCTAACAACACCAGTCACGTGGTAACTAGTATAGCTAGCCTGGTGGTCACCACCTGGCTAGCTACACCAGTCACGTGGTAACTAGTGTAGCTAGCCTGGTGGTCACCACCTGGCTAGCTACACTAGTCACGTGGTAACTAGTGTAGCTAGCCTGGTGGTCACCACCAGGTTAACTACACCAGTCACGTGGTAACTAGTGTAGCTAGCCTGGTGGTCACCACCTGGCTAATTACACCAGTCACGTGGTAACTAGAGTAGTTATCCTGGTGGTCACCACCCAGCTAACTACACCAGTCACGTGGTAACTAGTGTAGCTAGCCTGGTGGTCACCACCCAGCTAACTATACCAGTCACGTGGTAACTAGTGTAGCTAGCCTGGTGGTCACCACCTGGCTAGCTACACTAGTCACGTGGTAACTAGTGTAGCTAGCCTGGTGGTCACCACCCAGCTAACTATACCAGTCACGTGGTAACTAGTGTAGCTAGCCTGGTGGTCATCACCTGGCTAACAACACCAGTCACGTGGTAACTAGTATAGCTAGCCTGGTGGTCACCACCCAGCTAACAACACCAGTCACGTGGTAACTAGCGTAGTTACTAGTGTAGCTAGCCTGGTGGTCACCACCATAGGTCGTTATTCTGTTAAGGGGAAAGTTACCCCGTGTGTTGGAACTGAATAAATGTGCCGACTCCAAGTCTACGTCTGCGACTCAGCTGAACCCATTACAGTGACATTAGCGGCGGCGGCGGCGGCGGCGGCGGCGGCTTCTTGGTGCTCCGCAGCGGTTGCCAGGCTGCAGGAGACGGTTGCTAGGCGACGGGCAGGTTCATCGCCAGGAGGAGGCCCAGGCCCAGAGTCCCCAGCTGCACGAGGCCCCGGGTGGCAGCGTTGCCTCCGGGGGGGTCTGGAGCCCCCCCGGGGGGGTCTCGGACCCCACCGCGGGGGTCTGGGGCGACCCTGGTGGGGTCTGGGACTCCCCCGGGGGGGTCTGGGGCTCCCCCGGGGGGGTCTGGGGCGACCCCGGGGATGCTCGATTTTCCCTCCGCACGAACTGGGGTAGAAAGAGCACGGATTCTCAAGAACAGCACCACCACCACCACGCACCACCACCACCACGCTCCACCACCACGCTCCACCACCACGCTCCACCACCACCACCACGCACCATCACCAGCCACCACCACCATGCTCCATTACCACCACCACCACCACCACGCACCACCACGCTCCACCACCATGCTCCACCACCACTATGACCGAGTATCACTATGACGTCACTATGACTGATAGTCACTATGATGTGACTATATGACTGAGTGTCGCTATGACTGAGTGTCACTATGACTGAGTGTCACTATGACGTCCCTATGACTGAGTGTTACTATGACGTCGCTATGACGTCACTATGGCTGAGTGTCACTATGACTGAGTGTCGCTATGACTGAGTGTCCCTATGACTGAGTGTCACTATGACGTCACTATGACTGGGTGTCGCTATGACGTCACTATGACTGAGTGTCACTATTTCTGAGTGTCACTATGACGTCACTATGACTGAGTGTCACTATGACGTCACTATGACTGAGTGTTACTATGACTGAGTGTCGCTATGACTGAGTGTCCCTATGACTGAGTGTCACTATGACGTCACTATGACTGAGTGTCGCTATGACTGAGTATCGCTATGACGTCACTATGACTGAGTGTTACTATGACTGAGTGTCGCTATGACTGAGTGTCACTATGACGTCACTTTGACTGAGTTTCGCTATGACTGAGTGTCACTATGACGTCACTATGACTGAGTGTCGCTATGACTGAGTGTGACTATGACGTCACTATGACTGAGTGTCCCTATGACGTCACTATGACTGACTGCTGTAGTAAACAACAACAACAACAATCCCCCCCCCCCACCACTCACAGCAGATTTTGTTGTGGCACTTCCCGCTGCATTTGCTGCAGGGCGTCCCCACGCGGTACGGCCGCTCGTCCTCGAAGTTTCCGCTGGGAAGCGGCGGGGTTGGTGGGGGGAAGGGGGGGGCAGGGACAAGGGGGGGGGGGCAGGGACAAGGGGGGGGCGAGTCAAGGAAGAACGACACCCCCCCACGTACCGCACGGAATCTCGGAGCCGCACGCCCCCCTCCGACAAAGAAAACCATCGAGACCCTCTCACTGTGCTGTGATCACATCGCTTGACTGCTGCCACCGGGGAGGGGGGGCGGGGGGGGGCAGGCGTCTGTAGGCCGTGCTGAGACTCGCGAGGCTCGCACGGATAGCCCCTAGGCGGGTGGGGGGGGGTTGGTGGGGGGGGTTGGTGGGGGGGGTTGGTGGGGGGGGTTAGTGGGGGGGGGGTTAGTGGGGGGGGTTAGTGGGGATTGGGGGGGGTTGGTGGAGGGGGTTGGTGGGGGTTGGTGGGGGGAGTTGGTGGGGGGGGGTTGGTGTGGGGGTTGGTGGGGGGAGTTGGTGGGGGGGGGTTGGTGGGGGGGTTGGTGGGGGTTGGTGGGGGGGGTTGGTGGGGGGGGTTGGTGGGGGTTGGTTGGTGGGGGGGTTGGTGGGGGGGGGTTGGTGGGTGCATCCTTGACCGGCAGAAGCAGGAACGATTAAGCGGTCCCATTTCTATTGAGGAGTTGATGGGGCGGGGGGGGGGTATCTCTGCCACGTGTTGGTTTAAATCAAGAGAAGAAGAATAATAATAAACTATATTTATCGAACGCGTTAACCTGGTAAGGAGAGAGACTTTACATTAAGGGAGGGGGGGAGGGGTCATATGGAACAAACGCATGGGCATTTTATTCACGTTTCAAATTAACAATCGGAGAAGAATACTCATCAATAATTAAACCAGATGTATATCATGGGATAAATCATCATTAAAGAAGGCTGCTCTTTCTGTAGTGGGCCAATCCGTTTCCAAGACAAGGCATATATCATCAGGGCATGTTTGCATGTCCATCACAAGTAGTACTGTGTGTGGTTAATGAGGTAACGTGATTCCTTGCAAAAGGTATCTACACTATTTGGTGTTTCAACAACTTAACACGACTCCTATTTTATTGGCAGCAAGGGTATAAAACCGACCCCTATACTGTGTAGGAACCTCCTGGTTACTAAACCAGCAGCCCACAGGGAATTATTGTTGTGTCTGTCCGTCCGTCGTGCATCCAAAAATGGGTGGGGAGAGGCTGGGTGGGGAGGGTGGGGCTAGGTGGGGGGTGGGAGGGGTGGGGCTGGGTGTGGAGGGGCTGGTCACCCCGTGGTGCCCTTATAAAACTCAACGTTTAACCTACTCACGCCGGCTTGTGCCCGCCCTCACAGTCGGGCATATTGTGCGGAACACACCACGTGGTGGTGCCGTTGACCCTGGCCACTGACCGAGCAACCCAACGTTCCTACCAGCTCCCTCCGCGGGAATGTGTTTTTGCATCATTAAGTCAGAATGTGTGTGTGTCATCTGCTGTATACCCGCTGCTGTGTTTGTGTAAAACTTGATTCCTTGCAAAGGGAATCATCTGTTTTGGTGTTGGAAGATCTTAACACAACGCCTGCTTTATTGCCAGAAAGAGTAAAACCTATTTTTGTTTTTCAAACCAGATGTATGTACGTTGAACTTCTTTCGCATCGTGCGTAGACGACCGTGCTAATCGGAGGTGCTGGGGGGGGGGGGAAGGAGAACAAACTAAACACACACAGAAAACTATTCTAAAGAAATGAGCTTATCAATAGAGATACTTACTTAAAAGCGCTTAGCTAGCAGTGGCTTCCTAACACCGTATCGGAAGGATGAGCAGTACCGACACTGCAGAATGTGAAGAACCAGTGGCATCTACATCTGCAGAAATTGAAGAACCAGTGGCATCTACATTTGCAGAAATTGAAGAACCAGTGGCATCTACATCTGCAGAATTTGAAGAACCAGTGTAATCTACATCTTCAGAAATTGAAGAAGCAATGGCATCTACATTTGCAGAACATGAATAACCAGTGGCATCTACGTCTGTAAAACGTGAGGAACCAGTGGCATCTACATCTGCAGAACAAGAAGAACCAGTGGCATCTACATCTGCAGAACGTGAAGAACCAGTGGCATCTACAACTACAGAATATGAAGAACCAGTGGCATCTACATCTGTAGAACGTGAAGAACCAGTGGCATATCCATCTGTAGAACGTGAAGAACCAGTGGCATTTACATCTGTAGATCATTAAGAACCAGTGGCATCTACATCTGCAGAACGTGAAGAACCAGTAGCATCTACATCTGCAGAACGTGAAGAACCAATGGCATCTACATCTACAGAACATGAAGAGAACCAGTGGCATCTACATCGACAGAACACAAAGAACCAGTAGCATCTACATCTGCAGAACAAGAAGACCCAGTGGCATCTACATCTGCAGAACAAGAAGAACCAGTGGCATCTACATCTGTAGAACGTGAAGAACCAGTGGCGTTTACATCTGTAGATCATTAAGAACCAGTGGCATCTACATCTGCAGAACAAGAAGAACCAGTGGCATCTACATCTACAGAACGTGAAGAACCAGTGGCATCTACATCTGCAAAGCATGAAGAACCAGTGGCATCTACATCTGTAGATCATTAAGAACCAGTGGCATCTACATCTGCAGAACACGAAGAACCAGTGGCATCTACATCTGCAGAACACGAAGAACCAGTGGCATTTACATCTGCAGAACACGAAGAACCAGCGGCATCTACAACTTTTAGAGCCATTCGCCGTGTTTAGTGTACTCGCCGTACAACTTGTTTGGAATCGACAGGAGGAGTAAATCGATACTCATACTCTTCGGTTCTTTCGGCAAAGCCACCTCGATGGAAAATTTATAGATCACGACGTTTCGATCGCAACACAAGCGACCGTCTTCAGGCGAGAGAGAGAAAGCCACTGAAACAGGGACTGATATATGGGCCTGAGATTAAATCGACTTACGAACAGACCTCTGGAACTTTGCTCGTCCATTCATAAGTAGAGGAGCCCCTGTTACTGTAGATACAATTGAAACCTGGCGAGTGATCCAAAATGACAAAACGTTATGCGTAGCAGCCACTGAGGTGAACTAACCGCACCTCCCATCCGCAACGGCCGACCAGGCATGGTGCGAAAGATGTTCAACATGCCGGACATACATACAAAGGGGGCAGTGACATTTAAAAAAAAAACTGGCATTTTTGTAGCACGGCAAAAAGAATTGCGGGTTGCATTCCATATTTTTTTTTATTTATTGAGAAACTTGAACACACGAGGGAGGGGTGTAGATATCAACCATGATAGAGTTTTTTTTGGGGTTAGATCGCGTAAACAGATTTGTCGTTAAAACCGCCACCAACCGACACACAGCCAATTAGTAATGCTTGTCACGTAAACAAAACGTGGCCTAATCCGTTACGAGTAACGGCACTCCACCGGTTTGCGTGTTGGAGAGTAAAACCCACGGCAACATTCAAAATTCGACTACCCGTCACGTTTCGCCAGTCGTCACGACCAGCATCACCAGGCGACGGGCCACATTTGTGTTTCGGTCTTAAATAGATTGTGGGACAACATTGATCGCGAAAGCACCCCTCCTCCTCCTCCGACTGCTACCCCCACCGGGTGTCAAAATCGTAAGGAATCGACGGAGGCAGCCGCGCGAAGATCAAGGGTCGTGAGTGTCGAGTGGCTGCAAAGTTTGGTCGTACGTGTCACGCGTATCGTTTATTGTTACATTTGAATCACAGTTCCTACGATCACTGTTACGTTGTTTTCATAGCTTTATTTTGGTGATTTCGAAAACGTTTTGGTTTAGCCGTGTTTGTTTGTTGTAGTACAGAGTTGGCCTGGCAACTTGAACCTATATCGTCTTACCGTTGTTATTGTTTTGACTCGTGTGTGTGGTTGGTCACTCTGTAGCACGCGCACGCTAAACAGCACCTATCAGAGCAGGGGCATTGGTAACCCTGACCAGGACCCCGCCTGACGGGTGGAGGCTGTGGAGTGTGTGTGTGTGATCCCCCAGAACCATGCCCCTGGGCAGAAAGCGGGATAAACAAACACAGATCGTTTGGGCTACCTGTGGCCAGAACCCCTCCTGAGGGGAGGGGGCTGTGGGGGATCTGTGATCCCTCAGAACCCCGCCCCTCGGTGGAGAAACGTATAAAAGGCTGGCTCCTGAGAGCAGAGCTCAGTTCGCCTCAAGCCCAAGTCGAGGAGCCACCTGGAGACGAGACCCTGGACCCCAAGCCCCGACGTCCTTCTGAGGGCCGGGGCTCGGTGCGGTGCCAGAGGTCAGGGACCCACTGGTGCCAGCGGTGGGTCAGCCTCCCCTAGGTCCAGCCAGTCGGAGGGCTAGAGTAGTAGCAGTCAGGACAGTGGTTAGGGTAAGATAGCCCGGAGGCTGTACCTCAAGAGGTTGTGGGTAGAAGGAGGCCATTACCCCTTCGTGTTAAGTCCTAGTGAGTGTTGTTAAAAGATATCAACTAAACGTGTTGCTTCCTACCACGACTCCGTCTCAACATACACTTGCATCCCACTGGGAATTTTTTTTCTGCACACAGCGTTTGAAACGCGGCGCTTTATCTGGAAGACTTTTGCTGGGTTTTTTTCTCCAGGATTTTTCCGTTGCGCGCAGTCACTTTAAGACGTTTTTTTGCCCGTGTTTTTTGTTTTTTTGTTGTTGTCGCGGTTGCACCAGAGTCAAGAGCCGCATGGCTCACAGGGTCATGCCTAACACATGGTACTGAAAACTGAGTGACCGCCGCTGCTGGCCGCTCACCTGGGCAGGTAGTTGCACACGAACACGTGGGCATTCTTCACATCCAGGTTCTTCACGGTCGGGCAGAGGTGGGACCCACAGCCCACCTCCTCGGCGGTGGCCCACACCAGCTGTAACGGGGCCGACGAAAAAACAAAGGCAAAGACAGAGATCCCCCGTGCAGCCTTAACAGACTGTAGGGGCAAGTGCCGTTCGCGAGCAGCACTCTATGAAGGCCGGCACGGCACACGAGGGGGTGGGTGGTCAGCACCGTGCCCGACCGCCTTTGTCTCCCCAGTGGCGATGATTATGCATCGCACCAGGTACTCATTTGAGGCTGAGTAGACCTAGCGGAGGCCCGGGACCGGTTCAGAAAATCATCACCGATGTTGGCCGTGAACAGGAATGGAACCCGGGTGACTGGGGTTCGTAGCACAGCGTAGCGTTAACCGCTACACTGCTGTGCACACACACACACACAGACAAAGATCCCCCGTATAGCCTGCACACTGTTTAGGAGCAAGTGCTGTTCGCGAGTAGCACATGTTAAGGCCAGAACAACACACTAGGGGGTGGGTGGCCAACACCACGCCCGGCCGCCTTTGTCTCCCCAGTGGCGATGTTTACACACCGCACCAGGTACCCATTTGAGGTTGAGTCGACCTAGAGGAGGCCCAGGACCCTGGTTCAATTAATCGTCACTGGTGTTGGACGTGAGCGGGTTCGTATCGCAAGTCTCTTCAGGCTGTATGGGGGGTCTTTGTCTTTGGGGTTGTATGAGAGCGGTGGTGGTGGTGTGGGTGTGTACGGTTGGTGGTGGTGTGCGTGTGTAGGGTTGGTGGTGGTGGTGTGGGTTTGTAGGGTTGGTGGTGTGGGTGTGTAGGGTTGGTGGTGGTGTGAGTGTGTAGGGTTGGTGGTGGTGTGTACGGTTGGTGGTGGTGTGGGTATGTAGGATTGGTGGTGTGGGTGTGTAGGGTTGGTGGTGGTTGTGTGGGTGTGTAGGGTTGGTGGTGGTGGTGTGGGCGTGTAGGGTTGGTGGTGGTGTGGGTGTGTAGGGTTGGTGGTGGTGGTGTGGGTATGTAGGGTTGGTGGTGGTGGTGGTGTGGGTGTGTAGGGTTGGTGGTGGTGTGGGTGTGTAGGGTTGGTGGTGTGGGTGTGTAGGGTTGGTGGTGGTGTGGGTGTGTAGGGTTGGTGGTGGTGGTGTGGGTGTGTAGGGTTGGTGGTGTGGTTGTGTAGGGTTGGTGGTGGTGTGGGTGTGTAGGGTTGGTGGTGGTGTGGGTATGTAGGGGTGGTGGTGGTGGTGGTGTGGGTGTGTAGGGTTGGTGGTTGTGGTGTGGGTGTGTAGGATTGGTAGTGTGGATGTGTAGGGTTGGTGGTGGTGTGGGTGTGTAGGGTTGGTGGTGGTGTGGGTGTGTAGGGTTGGTGGTGGTGGTGTGGGTATGTAGGGGTGGTGGTGGTGGTGTGGGTGTGTAGGGTTGGTGGTGGTGTGGGTGTGTAGGATTGGTAGTGTGGATGTGTAGGGTTGGTGGTGGTGTGGGTGTGTAGGGTTGGTGGTGGTGGTGTGGGTGTGTAGGGTTGGTGGTGGTGGTGTGGGTGTGTAGGGTTGGTGGTGGTGGTGGTGTGGGTGTGTAGGGTTGGTGGTGGTGTGGGTATGTAGGGTTGGTGGTGGTGTGGGTGTGTAGGGTTGGTGGTGGTGTGGGTGTGTAGGGTTGATGGTGGTGGTGTGGGTGTGTAGGGTTGGTGGTGGTGTGGGTGTGTAGGGTTGGTGGTGGTGGTTTTGGTGTGTAGGGTTGGTGGTGGTGGTGTGTACGGTTGGTGGTGGTGGTGTGTAGGGTTGGTGGTGGTGTGGGTGTGTAGGGTTGGTGGTGGTGTGGGTGTGTGGAGTTGGTGTGCAGGGTTGGTGGGGTTGCTTGGGAGCGGTGGTGTGTGGTGGTAGTGGTGGTGTAGGGTGTGTTGAGTTGTTGAGGTTGGTGATGGTGTGGGTGTGTAGGGTTGGTGGTGGTGTGGGTGTGTAGGGGTGGTGGTGGTGTGGGTGTGTAGGGTTGGTGGTGGTGGTGGTGGAGTGGGTGTGTAGGGTTGGTGGTGGTGTGGGTATGTAGGGTTGGTGGTGGTGTGGGTGTGTAGGGTTGTTGGTGGGTTGGTGTGTAGGGTTGGTGGTGGTGTGGGTTTGTAGGGTTGGTGGTGTGGGTGTGTAGGGTTGGTGGTGGTGTGGGTGTGTACGGTTGGTGGTGGTGTGGGTATGTAGGATTGGTGGTGTGGGTGTGTTGGGTTGGTGGTGGTGTGGGTATGTAGGCTTGGTGGTAGTGCTGTGGGTGTGTAGGCTTGGTGGTGGTTGCTGGTGCGACCACTACCTGCGTGTAGTGGCCGCACATCTTCCCCGCTGCGCACAAATTGTTCGCGAACGAGTAGTCTCTGCGCTCCGCGTACCAGGCGTGCACCGCCGCTGTCTCGTTGAGCGACACGGACGACACGAGGTAGAGATTCTCTCCGACGCTGTCCAGCCCAGCCGCGCTGTGCTCCCAGGCGCAGGTGCGGGCGTACAACAGCGCCTGCGAAGCCAGCTCCGGATTCCAGCGCTGTGTGAAGGTGTGGCGGATGGGGGGTCGGTTGTTGGGTTGGTTGGTTGGTGGTGTTGTGGTGGGGTCGGTTGGTGTGTTGGTTGGTGGTGTTGTGGCGTGGGTTGGTTGGTTGGTGGGTTGGGTGGTGGTGTTGTGGTGTGGTCGGTTGGTGGGTTGGTGGTTGTGGTGGGGTTGGTGTGTTGGTGGTTGTGGTGAGGTTGGTGTGTTGGTGGTTGTGGTGGGGTTAGGGTGTGTTGGTGGTTGTGGTGGGGTTGGTGTGTTGGTGGTTGTGGTGGGGTTGGTGTGTTGGTGGTTGTGGTGGGGTTGGTGTGTTGGTGGTTGTGGTGAGGTTGGTGTGTTGGTGGTTGTGGTGGGGTTAGGGTGTGTTGGTGGTTGTGGTCGGGTTGGTGTGTTGGTGGTTGTGGTGGGGTTAGGGTGTGTTGGTGGTTGTGGTGAGGTTGGTGTGTTGGTGGTTGTGGTGGGGTTAGGGTGTGTTGGTGGTTGTGGTGGGGTTGGTGTGTTGGTGGTTGTGGTGGGGTTAGGGTGTGTTGGTGGTTGTGGTGGGGTTGGTGTGTTGGTGGTTGTGGTGGGGTTGGTGTGTTGGTGGTTGTGGTGGGGTTCGGTGTGTTGGTGGTTGTGGTGGATAGGGGGGTAAGGGGTGGGAAGAGGGGGGGGAGGTCAGTGACAAGGAGGGGGGGAGGGCAGTGACAAGGGGGGGGGGTAGCGACATGGGGGGGGGGGGGGGGTTCACAAATAAAAACTTTGCTGCACCACCACGTGGGCAGCTGCCAACGAGCCTCTCTCCCTGCACGTGGCCCAGGCAGCACCGTCTATAGGTGGTGGGTGGGGGGGGGGTTGAGGTTGGGGGGTTGGGGGGCAGGGCACTCGGTACCAGCACGGATGTGGAAGTTTCGCTCTCAAAGCCTGGAACCCCTTATCAGTGCCCCAGCTTGTTACAGACCAATTCGGACATTACTGAACTCACCCCGTGCCCCTTATGAATCTCAACGTTTATCCTACAAAGTCCCATCGCAAGGGACAAAACGCAGGAACAAAAACGGGGGTTTTTGTTGCCCCTATTGTAACGACCGCATGGACCTGAACAACTTCAATTTCTCCGTACAAATAATTATAGGCGGTCGAGCGCTATACGTTGGCAAGCAATGCGCTCTGCAAGTCTTAACGGTCTAGAAAAACACACACCACCACCTCCACCACCTCCACCACCACCACCACCACCACCTCCACCTCCACTCCCACCACAACCACCCCCACCACCTCCACCACCACCACCACCACCTCCACCTCCACCCCCACCACCACCACCTCCACCCCCACCACCTCCGCCACCACCACCAACTCCACCCCCAACGCAACCACCACCTCCACCACCACCACCACCTCCACCACCACCTCCACCCCCACCACCTCCACCACCACCTCCACCACCACCACCTCCACCCCCACCACCTCCACCACCACCAACACCCCCACCTCCACCACCACCACCACCTCCACCACCACCACCACCACCTCCACCTCCACTACCACCACCCCCACCACCACCACCCCCACTACCACCACCACCACCACCACCTCCACCCCCACCACCTCCACCACCTCCACCACCACCACCCCCACCACCTTCACCCCCACCACAACCACCACCTCCACTACCACCACCCCCAGTGAGTGAGTGGTTAGTGAGTGAGTGGTTTAGTGAGTGGTTTAGTGAGTGGTTTAGTGAGTGAGTGGTTTAGTGAGTGGTTTAGTGAGTGAGTGGTTTAGTGAGTGGTTTAGTGAGTGAGTGATTGCTCCCGTGGGTAGCCCAGAGCCCGCGGTCACCACCGCCAACATCAATATTGTTTCCCCGAGATATCATCCCCTCCCACCATTCCTCACCAAAACCTCACCACGCGTCACTCCTCACCACATCTCACCATTCCTCACCACGCCTCACCACTCCACACTTCTCCACACCAACCCCTCGCCCCTCCTCACCACATTTCACCACTCCTCTTCACCACTCCTCACCACTCCTCACCAACCGCTCACCACATTTCACCCATCCCTCACCAAACTTCAACCACCGATCACCGCCCCCTCACCGCTCCTCACCACCGCCTCACCACCACGCTTGTCCACTCCCCCTTCAGCACTCCTTACTACCTCTCCTCACCGCCCCCTCACCACCGCTCCTCACCACCACGCTTCACCACTCCTCACCACCCCTCCGCACCGATCACCGGGGCCCTCACCGCTGCTCACCAAACCGCCTCACCAGTGCCATCATGTCCGCGGCCGGCGGATCCACCTGCCCGCGCAGCTCGTTGTGAGCGTCCACCACGGCGCGTCTCAGCTCGGCGTCCACCACGGCCCCCTGGGCTGACGACCCGCGGGCGATCAGCAGCGCCGCGACCATCGCCATCCTCACCATGGTCCTCACCACCGCCGCCGTCGTCGCCATCCTCACCATGGTCCTCACCACCACCGCCGTCGTCATCCTCGCCATGGTCCTCACCACCACCGCCGTCGTCATCCTCACCATGGTCCTCCTCGCCACCGTCGTTGTCGTCGCCCGGGAGATTTGTTTGACTCGCCGACGCACGCGCGCTGGCACGCACACACACACACAGACACACACACACTGACACACACACACACACACTGGCAGACTCACACACTGGCACACACACGCACTGACACACACACACTGACACACACACACTCACACTGACACACTCTCACACACACACTGGCACACACACACACACTGACACACACACTGGCACACTCACACACTGGCACACACACTGACACACTCTCACACACACTGACACACTCTCACACACACACTGGCACACACACACACTGACACACACACTGCCACACTCTCACACACACACTGACACACACACACTGACACACACACACACACACTGGCACACTCACACACTGGCACACACACTGACACACTCTCACACACACTGACACACTCTCACACACACACACTGGCACACACACACACTGACACACACACACACTGCCACACTCTCACACACACACTGGCACACACACACACTGGCACACACTCTCACACACACACTGACACACTCTCACACACACTGGCACACTCTCTCACACACTGGCACACTCTCTCACACACACTGACACACTTTCTCACACACTGGCACACCCTCTCTAACACACTGGCACACACTCTCACACTGATGCTTGCGTACACCGTAACACACTCGCACTGGCAAGCGCACACTGACTCGCTCGCACTGATACACACTGATACACACACGGGCCCACGTTACAGCTACACATACACACCGTGCAACACAGCTACACCTGCAAGCAACACACACACACCGTGCAACACAGCTACACACAGACAGGCAACACACACACCGTGATACACAGCTACACACACACAGGCAACACACACACCTTGATACACAGCTACACACACACAGGCAACACACACACCGTGTTACACAGCTACACACACACACAGGCAACACACACACCGTGCTACACACACACACAGGCAACACACACACCGTGTTACACAGCTACACACACACACACAGGCAACACACACACACCGCGTTACACAACTACACACACAGGTAACACACACACCGTGTTACACAGCTACACACACACAGGAAACACACACGCACAGTGTTACACAGCTACACACACACAGGCAACACACACACCGTGTTACACAGCTACACACACACACAGACAACACAAACACCGTGTTACACAGCTACACACACAGGCAACACACACACACCGTGTTACACAGCTACACACACACAGGAAACACACACGCACAGTGTTACACAGCTACACACACACAGGCAACACACACACCGTGTTACACAGCTACACACACACACAGGCAACACACACACCGTTACACAGCTACACACACACACAGGCAACACACACCGTGTTCCACAGCTACACACACAGGCAACACACACACCGTGATACACAGCTACACACACACACAGGCAACACACACGCACAGTGTTACACAGCTACACACACACAGACAGGCAACACACACACCGTGTTACACAGATACACACACACACAGGTAACACACACACCGTGTTACACAGCTACACACACACACAGGCAACACACACACCGTGTTACACAGATACACACACACAGGCAACACGCACACCGTGATACACAGCTACACACACACAGGCAACAGACACACCGTTACACAGCTACACACACACAGGCAACACACACACCGTGTTACACAGCTACACACACAGCCAACACACACACCGTGGTACACAGCTACACACACACACAGGTAACACACACACCGTGTTACACAGCTACACACACACATGCAACACACACACCGTGTTACACAGCTACACACACACAGGCAACACACACACCTTGATACACAGCTACACACACACAGGCAACACACACACCGTGTTACACAGATACACACACAGGCAACACACACACCGTGTTACACAGATACACACACAGACAACACACACACCGTGTTACACAGCTACACACACACAGGCAACACACACACCGTGTTACACAGATACACACACAGGCAACACACACACACCGTGTTACACAGATACACACACAGACAACACACACACCGTGTTGCACAGCTACACACACACCGTGATACACAGCTACACACACACATACAACACACACACCGTGTTACACAGCTACACACACACAGGCAACAGACACACCGTTACACAGATACACACACACAGGCAACACACACACCGTGTTACACAGCTACACACACACAGGCAACACACACACCGTGTTACACAGCTACACACACAGGTAACACACACACCGTGGTACACAGCTACACACACACACAGGCAACACACACACCGTGTTACACAGCTACACACATACACAGGCAACACACACACCGTGTTACACACACACACCGTGTTCCACAGCTACACACACAGACAGGCAACACACACACCGTGCTACACAGCTACACGCATACAGGCAACACACACACCGTGTTACACACACACACCGTGATACACAGCTACACACACACACAGGTAACACATACACCGTGACACACACACACAGCTACACACACACCGTGATACACACACACGCACAGGCAACACACACCGTGTTACACAGCTACACACACAGGCAACACACACACCGTGTTACACAGCTACACACACACAGGCAACACACACACCGTGATACACAGCTACACACACACACACGTAACATACACACCGTGATACACACACACACACAGCTACACACACACCGTGATACACACACACAGGCAACACACACACCGTGTTACACAGCTACACACACACAGGCAACACACACACCGTGTTACACAGCTACACACACACAGGCAACACACACACCGTGTTACACACACAGCTACACACACACCGTGATACACACACACAGCTACACACACACCGTGATACACACACACAGCTACACACACACCGTGATACACACACACAGCTACACACACACCGTGATACACACACACAGCTACACACACACCGTGATATATACACACACACACACAGCTACACACACACCGTGATACACACACACAGCTACACACACACCGTGATACACACACACACACAGCTACACACACACCGTGATACACACACACAGCTACACACACACCGTGATACACACACACACACAGCTACACACACACAGGCAACACGCAACTTACATGCTCCCGTGTGCGGACTCGGCGTGGAGTGGGCGCCACTGATGACCACGCAGAGACGTCCCGGAGTGTAGGGCCACTGTGTGTGTGCGTGTGTGTCACTGTGTGTGTGTCACTGTGTGTGTGCGTGTGTGTCACTGTGTGTGTGTCACTGTGTGCGTGTCACTGTGTGTGTGCGTGTGTGTCACTGTGTGTGTGTCACTGTGTGTGCGTGTGTGTCACTGTGTGTGTGTCACTGTGTGTGTGTGTCACTGTGTGTGTGCGTGTGTGTCACTGTGTGTGTATGTAGCTGTGTGTGCGTGTGTGTCACTGTGTATGTGTCACTGTGTGTGTGCGTGTGTGTCACTGTGTGTGTGTCACTGTGTGTGTGCGTGTGTGTCACTGTGTGTGTGTCACTGTGTGTGTGCGTGTGTGTCACTGTGTGTGTATGTCACTGTGTGTGTGTCACTGTGTGTGTGTCACTGTGTGCGTGTCACTGTGTGCGTGTCACTGTGTGTGTGCGTGTGTGTCACTGTGTGTCACTGTGTGTGTGCGTGTGTGTCACTGTGTGTGTATGTAGCTGTGTGTGCGTGCGTGTCACTGTGTATGTGTCACTGTGTGTGTGCGTGTGTGTCACTGTGTGTGTATGTAGCTGTGTGTGTGCGTGTGTGTCACTGTGTGTGTGTGTCACTGTGTGTGTGCGTGTGTGTCACTGTGTGTGTATGTAGCTGTGTGTGTGCGTGTGTGTCACTGTGTGTGTGTCACTGTGTCTGTGTGTGTCACTGTGTCTGTATGTGTCACTATGTGTATCACTGTGTGTGTGTCACTGTGTATGTGTGTGTATCACTGTGTGTGTGTGTGTCACTGTGTATGTAACTCTATGTAGCAGCGGCAGTGTAGCGGTTAGCGGGTCCGGCGACCCGAGTTCGATTCCCGCTCGCGGCCGTCAACACCGATGTTAGATTATCTGAACCGGTCCTGGGGCCTCCCCTAGGTCGACTCAGCCTCAAATGAGTACCTGGTGCGGTGTGTAAACATCGCCACTGCGGAGACAAAGGCGATCGGGCGTGGTGCTGGCCACCCACCCCCTCGTGTGCCGTGCCGGCCTTAATAAGTGCTCGCAAGCAGCACTTGCCCCTACCGTGTGTGAAGCCTATATGGGGATTCTCTGTCTTTCTTCGCCAGAGACGACCTGGGCGTGGGAGTGATTACGTTCGTGATGCATGGATAGCGATGATGATGATGGATGTGATAACAATGTTGACGACACTCACTGTGTGTGTGTGTCACTGTGTGTGTGTCACTGTGTATGTGTGTATGTCACTGTGTGTGTGTCTGTGTGTGTCACTGTGTGTGTGTCAATGTGTGTGTGTGTGTATCACTGTGTGTGTGTCTGTGTGTGTCACTGTGTGTGTGTCTGTGTGTGCGTGTCAATGTGTGTGTGTCACTGTGTATGTGTGTGTGTCACTGTGTGTGTGTCAGTGTATGTGTGTATGTCACTGTGTGTGTGTCTGTGTGTGTCACTGTGTGTGTGTCAATGTGTGTGTGTGTGTCAATGTGTGTGTGTGTGTATCACTGTGCGTGTGTGTGTGTGTATCACTGTGTGTGTCTTTGTGTGTCACTGTGTGTGTCTGTGTGTGCGTGTCAATGTGTGTGTGTGTATCACTGTGCGTGTGTATCACTGTGTGTGTGTCACTGTATATGTGTGTGCGTCACTGTGTGTGTGTGTGTCACTGTGAGTGTGTGTGTATCACTGTGTGTGTATCTACAGTATTCCAGTGTTGGAGGCAGTCGCCCTCCAGCAACAGCAGAACGCAGAGGAGCGACGCTCACAACAACGAGCGGAGCGCCGGGTCGGATAAAACGCAGCCAAAATTTGGCACAGTATGGGGGGGGCACATGTAGTGCATCTGCCGGTCATCTCAGTCAGTCGACACGTGGCACTTGCTGGGTCTGCCCCGTGACCTGGTGCACCTAGCCTGGCACAGTAGGGGGGCACAGGGTGGTGCATCTGCTGGTCATCTCAGTCGGTCGACCCGTGGCACCTGCTGGGTCTGTCCCGTGACCTCCTGCCGGCGGGCCATTCGACGCTGGCGTCAAGGTGCACCTAGCCTGGCACGGCCACGGACCAACCCCTGTGACGATTTATCTGAACCGGTCCTGGGCCTCCCCTAGGTCGACTCAGCCTCAAACGAGTACCTGGTGTGGCGTGTAGTAAACATCGCCACTGGGGAGACAAAGGCGACCGGGCGTGGTGCTGGCCACCCACCCCCTCGTGTACCGTGCCGGCCTTCGTAGGTGCTACTCGATTGACCGAGCCATTGTGTGGGGGTGAGTGCGTGGGTGAGTGGGTGGGTGAGTGGGTGAGTGAGTGAGTGAGTGGATGAGTGGGTGAGCGGGTGGGTGAGTGGGTGGGTGAGTGAGTGAGTGGGTGGGTGAGTGGGTGAGTGAGTGGGTGGTTGAGTGAGTGGGTGAGTGTGTGAGTGAGTGGGTGGGTGAGTAGGTGGGTGAGTGGGTGAGTAGGTAGGTGAGTGGGTGAGTGAGTGGGTGGTTGAGTGAGTGGGTGAGTGGGTGGGTGAGTGGGTGGGTGAGTGGGTGGGTGAGTGAGTGGGTTGGTGAGTGGGAGGGTGAGTGGGTAAATGAGTGGGTGAGTGGGTGAGTGGGTGGGTGAGTGAGTGGGTGAGTGAGTGGGTGAGTGAGTGGGTGGGTGAGTGGGTGGGTGAGTGGTTGAGTGAGTGGGTGGGTGAGTGGGAGGGTGAGTGGGTGAGTGAGTGGGTGAGTGGGTGAGTGGGTGGGTGAGTGGGTGAGTGAGTGGGTGGGTGAGTGGGTGGGTGAGTGGTTGAGTGAGTGAGTGGGTGAGTGGGTGGGTGAGTGGGTGAGTGAGTGGGTGGTTGAGTGAGTGGGTGAGTGGGTGGCTAGACACTGGCATCCTTCACCACGCCCAGCTGCTGGGCGTGCCCCCTAACCCCGCTGAGACAATACCCAGCCCCCCCACAACGTTGAGACAATACCCCCCACACACACCCATCCAGCCCCCCACACAGAGCCCCCCACCCCTTCCCATCCCGGCCGTCGACAACAACAATAGCTGGGCACGTTCTGTCGGCCCCAGCGTCTCACTCTAAAACAACATTGGGGGCTGTGGGAAACGCGACCCGAGCCGTTACCGTTTAGCCTGAGCCGAACCCAGATCCTGATCCTAACACAGACCCTGATCCTAACCAAGACCCTGATCCTAACACAAACCCTGATCCTAACCCAGACCCTGATCCTAACCAAGACCCTGATCCTAACACAGATCATGACCCTAACCCAGACCCTGATCCTAACCCAGACTCTGATCCTAACCCAGACCCTGACCCTAACCCTGACCCTAACCCTGACCCTAACCCTAACCCTGACCCTGACCCTAACCCTGACCCTGCAAGGAGCCTCCACGAGAGAGGCAGGGCCACAGAGAACCCCGCTAAACGGGGCACTGTGGCCGAACCTTCCACGACTCGCCGGCCGGACAACTCTCGGAAGAGCTGGCAGCACCCACGCTTTACCCCACCTCCATGTGTGCGTGTGTGTGCGTGCGTGCGTGTGTGTGCGTGTGTGTGTGCGTGTGTGTGCGTGTGTGCGTGTGCGTGCGTGCGTGCCAGCGTTCGTGTGCGTGTGTACGTGTGTGCGTGTGTGTGCGTGTGTATGTGTGTGTGTAGGGAGCGATAGTGTAGCGGTTCGCGCTACGCTGCGCTACGAACCTGGCGACCCGGGTTTGATTCCCGCTCATGGCACAACATCGGTGACGATTATCTGAACCGGTCCTGGGCCTCCCCTAGGTCGACTCAGCCTCAAATGATTACCTGGTGCGATGTGTAAACATCGCCACTGGGGAGACAAAGGCGGCCGGGCGTGGTTGCTGGCTACCCACCCCCTCGTGTACCGTTCCGGCCTTCATAGGGGCTATCACCGCTGGCGATTATTTGAAACCGGGACTCCCCCAGGTCGACTCGGCGTCAAATGAGCCACCAGGCGTGACGTGTTACCATCGACGCTGGGGAGACAAAGGCGGCCCGGCGTGGTTGCTGGCCACCCCACCCACTCGTGTGCCACAGTGCCGGCATTACATCGGGTGCTGCTACTCGCTAACAGCACTTGCCCCAACAGTCTGACAAGGCTATACGGGGGTTCTTTGTCTTTGTACGAGGAGGGGTAGCGTAGCGTGAGTTAGCACACCGCGATACGAACCCGGCCACCTGAGTTCGATGGCCCCGCTCACGGCCACCACCAAGTGACGATTATTCGAACCGGTCCTGGGGGGGGGGGGGGCTCCCCTAGGTAAACATCGCCACTGGGGAGACAAAGGCGGCCGGGCGTGGTGCTGTCCACCCACACCCCACATTGATCGGTGCTCGCTAGCGGCGCTACAACAATCTGTTAAAAATACTGCGTGGCTGATCTTTTTTCTACTGTGTATGTGTATGTTTCTGCGTGGATTTGTACACCCATTGCAAGTGCCGTGTCTGTGTGGAGCTGCGTTTGCGTGCATGCCGTGTCTGCCCGCAGACAACGGCCGCGATCGAGATTTGAAGTTTTCGTGACTGCCAGGGATCCATCATACCCCTTGGTTCGACTTCCCAGCCCCGGCATTTGGCCGTGCCCGCTTTCTCCTACCCCCAGCCCCGTTTTTTTTTCCCAGCGCCTGCATTGTCGTTCTTGTAGCACCGCATTACCCCCTACCCCATACCCCCCAACCCTCTCTATCTCTCCTACCTGGCTCTGCACCCCCCCCCCCCCCTATCTCTCTCTCTCTTACCTATATAGCCTCTTGATACAAGCAGCCCTTTTGGCCACTTGAGCAGTTGTTTCTTGCTGTGGTTGTCACACCTGATGACGGACGCTTGTGTTGCGCCACGAAACGTCGTGATTTGATTTATTTTATTTTATGCCTTACGTCACTTCGGCGAAAAAAAACACACAAAGAGCGCGACCATGGTAATAGTTTTTTTTTATTTTAACCTTTTTATCTGGCACAACAAAAAAACTGACACCTTTATGCAAGGGATCATGTTTGCAATAACCACAACACAAGTAGTCAAAATGCAAACAAAAAAGACAACTCTGATAATGATATTGGCACTGTGGTGGAATTTGATTGGTCCACACACGAGACGGCTTTTCTTAGAGCCCCTTAGTCTCCACTGGTGTTGGACCAGAAGACGCCAAAAGCCGTCTCGGGTGTGGACCAATCAAATTCAAGGACAGTGCCAATATTATTATCAGAGTTGTCTTTTTTGTTTGCATTTTGACTGCTTGTGTTGTGGTTATTGCAAACATGATCCCTTGTATAAAGGTGTCAGTTTTTGTGCCAGCTAAAAGGGTAAAAACCTATTACTCTATCTTGTTACTGGCAAAGGAGGTCTCATAAAGTGCGACCATGATCGTGCTTTTTGTATTGCATGGTTCTTGTAACGTTCTTACCCCGTGGCACCCTACAGAGCATCTGTGAAAAACAGCTTCATAGCTCATCGGATTCCTCCAGTTTCAATATTCCGACACCTGGTCTGTCACTAAGCTACAGGTACTTCTCGGCCACGGTCATGCCCTCCCTTCTCTCCGCTTGCGAAAAGTAGAACCCTCTTCAACGTGAACTTCTGCACCGGTCTGAAAATTCATGATGGCCTGCAAGCGTTTCATCCTGAGGTTTAACCAACACTCGATAAGAGTGCTAGCAGCTCACGGATCCCTGAAAGATCTGGGCAGGGTCCCATCGTCGGCGAGGCATGCCCAGCTACCGCATGCCCAAAGCAGCATCGCTTTGGCGGGACAGGGAAGGAAGGGAGAGGTTGGGTGATGAACGGGCGCGGCACGGGCTGGAGAAGAGATGGAGCTGATGTGGTACGGGAGGACGTGGGAGCTTAGTGGACTTGCCGATGAGCGGTGCCAGCGGTGTCAAGGTCGGCCTCTGTGGAGGAGGAGGAGGCTCGTGAAGGACGCTGCTGGGCAGTTGGAGGCAGTCGCCCCTCCAGCAACAACGGAGGGCGGAGAGGATCGACGCTCACAACAACGAGCGGAGCGCGGGGCGGATAAAAACGCAGCGAGCATGCGAAGTCGGGAGCGAGGGTGGGTGCATCGGCCCGGTCAGCTCAGTCAACCCATGGGCACCTGGGTCTGTCCCGTGACCTCCCACACTTTACTTTGTCTCAAGGTGCACCTAGCTTGGCAGAAGAGCCACGATAGCTGATTTATGCCTGTGTTTCAGTGTGTGTGTGTGTTTCAGTGTGTGCGCGCGTGGGGAGCGATAGTGTCGTGGCGAATATCCAAATCGGTCTAGGGCCTGCCCTGGGTCGACTCACTCGTCATTGAGAACCCTATGCGGCGTCTAAACACCGCCGCTAGGGAGACAAAGGCGGCCGGGCGTGGTGCTGGCCACCCACCCCGTGGTGGCCTCTATAGGTGCTCGCTAACATAACTTGCCCTAACAGTCTGCGTGGCCTACACGGGTGACCTTTGCGCGTGTTATGTACTCGTGTTTGTTTTTGTGTGTGTACGTATCAGTGTGTACACTGTGTGTCTCTATGCGTGTGTGTTTGTGTGTATGTACACTGTGTGTCTCTATGCGTGTGTGTTTCTGTGTATGTACACTGTGTAAGTCTCTATGCGTGTGTGTTTCTGTGTATGTACACTGTGTAAGTCTCTATGTGTTGTGTGTATGTACACTGTGTGTAAGTCTCTATGCGTCTGTGTGTTTGTGTGTATGTACACTGTGTGTAAGTCTCTATGCGTCTGTGTGTTTGTGTGTATGTACACTGTGTGTAAGTCTCTATGTGTTTGTGTGTTTGTGTGTATGTACACTGTGTGTAAGTCTATGCGTCTGTGTGTTTGTGTGTTTGTACACTGTGTGTAATCTCTATGCGTCTGTGTGTTTGTGTGTGTGTACACTGTGTGTAAGTCTATATGCGTCTGTGTGTTTGTGTGTATGTACACTGTGTGTAAGTCTCTATGCGTCTGTGTGTTTGTGTGTGTGTACACTGTGTGTAAGTCTATGCGTCTGTGTGTTTGTGTGTATGTACACTGTGTGTAAGTCTCTATGCGTCTGTGTGTTTGTGTGTGTGTGTGTACACTGTGTGTAAGTCTATATGCGTCTGTGTGTTTGTGTGTATGTACACTGTGTGTAAGCCTCTATGCACCTGTGTGTTTGTGTGTGTACACTGTGTGTAAGTCTCTATGCGTCTGTGTGTTTGTATGTACACTGTGTGTCTCTATGCGTGTATGTTTGTGTGTATGTACACTGTGAGTAAGTCTATGCGTCTGTGTGTTTGTGTGTATGTACACTGTGTAAGTCTATATGCGTCTGTGTGTTTGTGTGTATGTACACTGTGTGTAAGCCTCTATGCATCTGTGTGTTTGTGTGTGTACACTGTGTGTAAGTCTCTATGCGTCTGTGTGTTTGTATGTACACTGTGTGTCTCTATACGTGTATGTTTGTGTGTATGTACACTGTGTGTAAGTCTCTATGCGTCTGTGTGTTTGTGTATGTACACTGTGTGTAAGTCGCTATGCGTCTGTGTGTTTGTGTGTATGTAAACTGTGTGTAAGTCTCTATGCGTCTGTATGTTTGTGTGTATGTACACTGTGTGTAAGTCTCTATGCGTCTGTGTGTTTGTGTGTATGTACACTGTGTGTAAGTCTCTATGCGTCTGTGTGTTTGTGTGTACACTGTGTGTAAGTCTCTATGCGTCTGTGTGTTTGTGTGTGTACACTGTGTGTAAGTCTCCATGCGTCTGTGTGTTTGTGTGTATTACACTGTCTCTATGCGTGTGTGTTTGTGTGTATGTACACTGTGTGTAAGTCTCTATGCGTCTGTGTGTGTGTATGTACACTGTGTGTAAGTCGCTATGCGTCTGTGTGTTTGCGTGTATGTACACTGTGTGTAAGTCTCTATGCGTCTGTGTATTTGTGTGTATTACACTGTCTCTATGCGTGTGTGTTTGTGTGTATGTACACTGTGTGTAAGTCTCTATGCGTCTGTGTGTTTGTGTGTATGTACACTGTGTGTAAGTCTCTATGCGTCTGTGTGTTTGCGTGTATGTACACTGTGTGTAAGTCTCTATGCGTCTGTGTGTTTGTGTGTATGTACACTGTGTGTAAGTCTCTATGCGTCTGTGTGTTTGTATGTACACTGTGTGTCTCTATGCGTGTATGTTTGTGTGTATGTACACTGTGAGTAAGTCTATGCGTCTGTGTGTTTGTGTGTATGTACACTGTGTAAGTCTATATGCGTCTGTGTGTTTGTGTGTATGTACACTGTGTGTAAGCCTCTATGCATCTGTGTGTTTGTGTGTGTACACTGTGTGTAAGTCTCTATGCGTCTGTGTGTTTGTATGTACACTGTGTGTCTCTATGCGTGTATGTTTGTGTGTATGTACACTGTGTGTAAGTCTCTATGCGTCTGTGTGTTTGTGTGTATGTACACTGTGTGTAAGTCTCTATGCGTCTGTGTGTTTGCGTGTATGTACACTGTGTGTAAGTCTCTATGCGTCTGTGTGTTTGTGTGTATGTACACTGTGTGTAAGTCTCTATGCGTCTGTGTGTTTGTATGTACACTGTGTGTCTCTATGCGTGTATGTTTGTGTGTATGTACACTGTGAGTAAGTCTATGCGTCTGTGTGTTTGTGTGTATGTACACTGTGTAAGTCTATATGCGTCTGTGTGTTTGTGTGTATGTACACTGTGTGTAAGCCTCTATGCATCTGTGTGTTTGTGTGTGTACACTGTGTGTAAGTCTCTATGCGTCTGTGTGTTTGTATGTACACTGTGTGTCTCTATGCGTGTATGTTTGTGTGTATGTACACTGTGTGTAAGTCTCTATGCGTCTGTGTGTTTGTGTATGTACACTGTGTGTAAGTCGCTATGCGTCTGTGTGTTTGTGTGTATGTAAACTGTGTGTAAGTCTCTATGCGTCTGTATGTTTGTGTGTATGTACACTGTGTGTAAGTCTCTATGCGTCTGTGTGTTTGTGTGTATGTACACTGTGTGTAAGTCTCTATGCGTCTGTGTGTTTGTGTGTTCACTGTGTGTAAGTCTCTATGCGTCTGTGTGTTTGTGTGTGTACACTGTGTGTAAGTCTCCATGCGTCTGTGTGTTTGTGTGTATTACACTGTCTCTATGCGTGTGTGTTTGTGTGTATGTACACTGTGTGTAAGTCTCTATGCGTCTGTGTGTGTGTATGTACACTGTGTGTAAGTCGCTATGCGTCTGTGTGTTTGCGTGTATGTACACTGTGTGTAAGTCTCTATGCGTCTGTGTATTTGTGTGTATTACACTGTCTCTATGCGTGTGTGTTTGTGTGTATGTACACTGTGTGTAAGTCTCTATGCGTCTGTGTGTTTGTGTGTATGTACACTGTGTGTAAGTATCTATGCGTCTGTGTGTTTGCGTGTATGTACACTGTGTGTAAGTCTCTATGCGTCTGTGTGTTTGTGTGTATGTACACTGTGTGTAAGTCTCTATGCGTCTGTGTGTTTGTATGTACACTGTGTGTCTCTATGCGTGTATGTTTGTGTGTATGTACACTGTGAGTAAGTCTATGCGTCTGTGTGTTTGTGTGTATGTACACTGTGTAAGTCTATATGCGTCTGTGTGTTTGTGTGTATGTACACTGTGTGTAAGCCTCTATGCATCTGTGTGTTTGTGTGTGTACACTGTGTGTAAGTCTCTATGCGTCTGTGTGTTTGTATGTACACTGTGTGTCTCTATGCGTGTATGTTTGTGTGTATGTACACTGTGTGTAAGTCTCTATGCGTCTGTGTGTTTGTGTGTATGTACACTGTGTGTAAGTCTCTATGCGTCTGTGTGTTTGTGTGTACACTGTGTGTAAGTCTCTATGCGTCTGTGTGTTTGTGTGTGTACACTGTGTGTAAGTCTCCATGCGTCTGTGTGTTTGTGTGTATTACACTGTCTCTATGCGTGTGTGTTTGTGTGTATGTACACTGTGTGTAAGTCTCTATGCGTCTGTGTGTGTGTATGTACACTGTGTGTAAGTCGCTATGCGTCTGTGTGTTTGCGTGTATGTACACTGTGTGTAAGTCTCTATGCGTCTGTGTATTTGTGTGTATTACACTGTCTCTATGCGTGTGTGTTTGTGTGTATGTACACTGTGTGTAAGTCTCTATGCGTCTGTGTGTTTGTGTGTATGTACACTGTGTGTAAGTCTCTATGCGTCTGTGTGTTTGCGTGTATGTACACTGTGTGTAAGTCTCTATGCGTCTGTGTGTTTGTGTGTATGTACACTGTGTGTAAGTCTCTATGCGTCTGTGTGTTTGTGTGTATGTACACTGTGTGTAAGTCTCTATGCGTCTGTGTTTGTGTGTATGCGCGTGTGTAGGTCGACTCAGCCTCGTGGTGTGTAAACTGGGGATACAAAGGCGGCCGGGCGTGGTGCTGGCCACCCACCCCCTCGTGTGCCGTGCCGGCCTTCATAGGTGCTAATCGCTAACAGCACTTGCCCCAACAGTTTGTCAAGGCTACACGGGGGATCTTTGTCTTTTATGTTCGCGTAGCGCAGAGATAAATTTCCGCTACGGATTTCACTTGGCAGCCACCACGTGTGTGTCGTCACACCACGTGTGTGTGTGTAGTCACACCACGTCTGTGTGTGTAGTCACACCACGTCTGTGTGTGGTCACACCACGTGTGTGTGTGTGTGTAGTCACACCAGGTCTGTGTGTGTGTGTGGTCATATTACGTCTGTGTGTGTGTAGTCATACCACGTGTGTGTGTAGTCATACCACGTGTGTGTAGTCACACCACGTGTGTGTAGTCACACCACGTCTGTGTGTGTGTGTGTGGTCATATTACGTCTGTGTGTGTGTGGTCACACCACGTGTGTGTGTGGTCATATTACGTCTGTGTGTGTGTAGTCATACCACGTGTGTGTGTGTGGTCACACCACATGTGTGTGTAGTCATACCACGTGTGTGTGTGTAGTCACACCACGTCTGTGTGTGTGTGGTCACACCACGTGTGTGTGGTCATATTACGTCTGTGTGTGTGTAGTCATACCACGTGTGTGTGTAGTCACACCACGTCTGTGTGTGTGTGGTCACACCACGTGTGTGTGTGTGGTCATATTACGTCTGTGTGTGTGTAGTCACACCACGTGTGTGTGTGTGGTCACACCACATGTGTGTGTGTAGTCACACCACGTCTGTGTGTGTGTGGTCACACCACATGTGTGTGTAGTCATACCACGTGTGTGTGTGTGGTCACACCACATGTGTGTGTGTAGTCACACCAGGTCTGTGTGTGTGTGGTCATATTACGTCTGTGTGTGTGTAGTCATACCACGTGTGTGTGGTCACACCACATGTGTGTGTAGTCATACCACGTGTGTGTAGTCACACCACGTCTGTGTGTGTGTGGTCACACCACGTGTGTGTGTGTGGTCATATTACGTCTGTGTGTGTGTAGTCATACCACGTGTGTGTGTAGTCATACCACGTGTGTGTGTAGTCACACCACATGTGTGTGTGTGTGGTCACGCCAAGTGTGTGTGTAGTCACACCAGGTCTGTGTGTGTGTTTATATCATACCACGTATGTGTGTAGTCACACCACGTGTGTGTGTAGTCACACCACGTCTGTGTGTGGTCACACCATATATGTATAGTCATACCACGTCTGTGTGTGTGTAGTCATACCACGTCTGTGTGTGTCTAGTCATACCACGTATGTGTGTGTGTAGTCACACCACGTATATGTGTGTGTAGTCGCAACATGTATGCATGTATGTAGTCAAAACACGTATGTGTGTGTAGTCACACCACGTATGTGTGTGTAGTCACAACACGTATGATGTGTGTAGTTACACAACATATAAATGTCTGTGTATGTAATCACAGGCAACGTTTCGGGCAATGGCCCTTCTCTACAGCGCATAGAGTGACCAGAGCGGAAGAACGGATCAGTGTTGGAAGCAACACTTTAGATACCGTGGGGCCTGATGAGAATTGTATGTGTACATGTGTGTGTTGAACTTCTTTCACACCGTACATAGCCAACCGTGTGGTGAATTAACAATGATGTATACTCGTAACGAGACCCCTACCGGATTCCAACCCCAAGCTCTGCTGTCCTCCATGTGGTGACGTGTTATCCGCCAATGTATGAGCGTACTTACGTGTGGGTGGAAACGGGAGCGACCGGAAAAAAACCCCCACAACTTGCGCGAGGGGGCAACGCTTTATCCCCCATGCAGATGGAAACATATGGCAATTAGTCCGCACTTTGCCTGGTTAGTGGTAGAGCTAGTGACTGGTTGGTTATCTGGTTAGGTGTAGTGGTAGAGCGAGTGACTGGTTGGTTATCTGGTTGGGTGTAGTGGTAGAGCTAGTGACTGGTTGGTTATCTGGTTAGGTGTAGTGGTAGAGCTAGTGACTGGTTGGTTATCTGGTTGGGTGTAGTGGTAGAGCTAGTGACTGGTTGGTTATCTGGTTAGGGGTAGTGGTAGAGCTAGTAACTGGTTGGTTATCTGGTTAGGGTTAGTGGTAGAGCGAGTGACTGGTTGGTTATCTGGTTAGGGGTAGTGGTAGAGCTAGTGACTGAGTGGTTATCTGGCTAGGGGTAGTCGTAGAGCTAGTGACTGGTTGGTTATCTGGTTATGGTTAGTGGTAGAGCTAGTGACTGGTTGGTTATCTGGCTAGGGGTAGGGTAGAGCTAGTGACTGGTTGGTTATCTGGTTAGGGGTAGGGGTAGAGCTAGTGACTGGTTGGTTATCTGGTTAGGGGTAGGGGTAGAGCTAGTGACTGGTTGGTTATCTGGTTAGGGGTAGGGGTAGAGCTAGTGACTGGTTGGTTATCTGGTTAGGGGTAGGGTAGAGCTAGTGACTCGTTGGTTATCTGGCTATGGGTAGGGTAGAGCTAGTAACTTGTTGGTTATCTGGTTAGGGGTAGAGGTAGAGCTAGTGACTGGTTGGTTATCTGGTTAGGGGTAGAGCTAGTGACTGGTTGGTTATCTGGTTAGGGGTAGTGGTAGAGCTAGTGACTGGTTGGTTATCTGTTAGGATTAGTGGTAGAGCTAGTGACTGGTTGGTTATCTGGTTAGGGGTAGAGCTAGTGACTGGTTGGTTATCTGGTTAGGGTTAGGGGTAGAGCTTATGACTGTGTGGTTATCTGGCTAGGGGTAGGGTAGAGCTAGTGACTGGTTGGTTATCTGGCTAGGGGTAGGGTAGAGCTAGTGACTGGTTGGTTATCTGGCTAGGGGTAGGGTAGAGCTAGTGACTGGTTGGTTATCTGGCTAGGGGTAGGGTAGAGCTAGTGACTGGTTGGTTATCTGGCTAGGGGTAGGGTAGAGCTAGTGACTGGTTGGTTATCTGGCTAGGGGTAGGGTAGAGCTAGTGACTGGTTGGTTATCTGGTTAGGGGTAGTGGTAGAGCTAGTGACTGGTTGGTTATCTGGTTAGGGGTAGTGGTAGAGCTAGTGACTGAGTGGTTATCTGGCTAGGGGTAGGGTAGAGCTAGTGACTGGTTGGTTATCTGGCTAGGGGTAGGGTAGAGCTAGTAACTTGTTGGTTATCTGCTCCACGCTCTCCCCGTGTGGCTCCACCACTCATTCATCCGCTCCGGTGCTGCTGAGTGGCATCTGCAGCAGCAGGAACGGCAGGGGGGTGACACCACGTGGTGCCACTGGTGCACAGCCTCCATTCCTCTCCTCCGTCCCTCTCCTCCATCCATCCATTTACATCCGTCTCCATCTTTCCCTCTCCTCCATCCCTCCCTCCCCTCCCTCTCCTCCATCCCTCCCTCTACTCCATACCTCCCTCCCCTCCCTCCATCTCCATCCCTCCATCTCCTCCATTCCTCACTCCCCTCCCTCTCCTCCATCTCCTCCCTCGCCATCCCTCCCTCTCCTCCATCCCTCCCTCCCCTCCCTCCATCTCCATCCCTCCCTCTACTCCATCTCCATCCTTCTCTCTCCTCCATCTCTCCCTCCCTTCCCTCTCCTCCATCCTTCCCTCTCCTCCATCCCTCCCTCCCCTCCTTCTCCTCCATCCTTCCCTCTCCTCCATCCCTCCCTCCCCTCCCTCTCCTCCATGCCTCCATTTCTCCATCTCCATCCCTCCCTCTCCTCCCTCCCCTCTCTCTCCTCCATCTCTCCATTCCTCTCCTCCATACCTCCCTCCCCTCCCTCCATCTCCATCCCTCCCTCTCCTCCATCCCTCCATCTCCATCCCTCCCTCTCCTCCATCCCTCACTTTCCTCCCTTTCCTCCATGCCTCCCTCCCCTCCATCTCCTCCTTCGCCATCCCTCCCCATCCCTCCCTGCCTCTCCCCCCTCCTTCCCTCCCACTCCATGCCTCCCTGGCTCCCTCCCACTCATCAATTTCCTCATTAGATTTCCCGTGTTATATAAGCTATATTTAACAATAATAATCATCATCATCAACCGCGTGGTGCTGCTGCTGCTGTTGTTGTGTGTATCTAAGTGTGCTTGTGTCAGCGTCTTGCTGTCACGAGGCGAGGCAAAGCGAAGTCAGAACGTGCACAACTTGCAGCAGAATCAGGGATCGTCGGGATCTTCACTGACACTGGAGCAAATCCGTTGAGCTGTAAAGCGCGGTTCTCCTGTTTTCTCTCCCACAGCGTCACGGAAGGGTGTGTGCGACGCCTGTGTAGACGTGGTGCCTTGTTGATCGGGTGTGCATTTGGGGTTTGAGCACCTTAACAGCTTTATTCTTGGTTCTTTGCAACACGAGCAAGCATCATCAGGTGTGAAAACCACAGCAAGAAACATTTTTGAAAAAAGTGTCGGTTTTAAATGTTCCTTGCTGTGGTTTTCACACGCTGGTGACGATTGCTTGTGTTGCAATCGAAAGGTCGTGATGTTTTATTTTTATTACGTTATTATTTCCCTTCTACGTGGTGACTTTACCGAAAGAACCAAGAATATGAATCCCTGCAGTCACGAAAGCTTTAAAACGAAAACCTTAACAGCTGTTAACCTTGCCGGAAATGGTAAAAGCGATTATTCTTCAGGTTTTTTTTGGTCCATAATTCCTATTCTCACTGCGGGAATTTGACAAGTTAAGTGACAGACCAATGTGCGCGTGTGTGTGTGTGTGTGTGCACTCATCTGATTAGCGCTCGCTAACAACACTTGCCCCAACACTCTGTCGAGGCTATACGGGGGATCTTTGTCCTTGCAGTCATCTGCCGGTAGGCATCGGTGGCGTACACTAAAAAAAAAAAGATATGTTGGACTAACTTAACTTATTCATGTTAACAGGATGCACACAACTGGGCTATGTTGCATTTAAGTAACATTATTTATTTCGGTAAACGTAAGTGAATTACTTAAGGTAAATGCAATGTTGTTTAGTTGAATCAACTTAACAGTCTTGGTTTTGTTTTAAACAATACAGTTAATTAACTACAACGATCCTAAAATGAATACTTTTAAATTCATCCAAAATAAATAATCCATTTTCATTCTGTTCCCGTTTTTATTGAATCCATTCAATAACAATTCTGAAAACTTTCACAAAAAAATTACAACAAGAATAACTTGCACAAAATCTGTAATCTAAAAAAACTAACTTTACTTTTACCGCTATAGCGGTCACAGCGCTGCGCTACGAACCCGGCGACCCGACTTCGATTCCCCGCTCACGGCCAGCACCCCTAGCTCGACTCAGCCTCAAATTAGTAACTGGTGCGAAGTGTAAAAACATCGCCACTGGGGAGACAAAGGCGGCCGGGCGTGCTGCTGGCCACCCACCCCGTCGTGCGCCGCTCCGGCCTTCATAGGCGCTACTCGCTAACAGCACTTGCCCCTACAGTCTGTTAAAGCTATACGGGGGATCTTTGTTTTTTGTTTGTTGTTGCAGTGATCTGCCAGTCATCTCGGTCAGCCGAGCAATGGCACGTGCCGGCTCTGTCCCGTGGCCTCAAAAGTGCACCTAGCCTGGCACGAGCTGCCGCGGTGACGCCACCGACACTTGGAGGCGAATCGCGGCTGCTGCTGCTGCTGCGGTGCGGGGAGCGGTGGCGCAGCGGTTAGCGCGATCCCAGTTGGATACCCGATCCCAGTTGGATACCCGCCCACGGTCTAGAACAGCGGCAGCCCAATAGTCGATGCGGTCCTGGGCTCTCCCCTAGAGCCGCTCAGCCTCAAATGAGTACCTTGGTGCGATGTGTGAAATACGAGCGTCGGGGAGACAAAGGCGGTCGGGGTTTGGTGTTACCCGACCCCCATCGCCTCGTGTGCTGTGGCAGCCTTGGATGGAGGTGTTCCCCTAAAAGTCATGAATTTAGGGGAAATATTCCAGTTGAGCTCGAGTTGAGGTTTCTCTCTTGATTTGAAGCTGTCGTGACTGCGTGAATCCACATTCTTTGGTTATTTCCGGTAAAGTCATCACGTAGGTTATAAAATTAAAATAAATCACGACGTTTCGGCCGCATTCGTCCAGCACGAAAACGTTGAAAAATCGCACGCAGAGTTCGCAGGAGCATTATTTTCATCTCGGAATTGGAACTCCATCCCTCGTACAGACGGAATAAACAGATGGAGAATGAGTCCACACACTCTGCTGCTGTACTACTACCTTACACATACAACACGTGGCACATACAACACGTGGCACATACAACACGTGGCACATACAACAACACTATTTTGATCTCGCTCCACGTGTTGTATATGCAACACGTGGGCCGGGATCAAAATAGTGTTGCATACAACAGCACGTGTACAGCGCCACGTGTTGTATGCGACACGTGTACAGCGTCACGTGTAGTTGTATGCGACACGTGTACAGCGCCACGTGTTGTTGTATGCGACATGTGTACAGCGCCACGTGTTGTTGTATGCAACACGTGTACAACACCACGTGTTGTTGTATGCGACACGTGTACAGCGTCACGTGTTGTTGTATGCGACACGTGCACAGCGTCACGTGTTGTTGTATGCGACACGTGTACAGCGCCACGTGTTGTTGTATGCGACACGTGTACAGCGTCACGTGTTGTTGTATGCGACACGTGTACAGCGCCACGTGTTGTTGTATGCGACACGTGTACAGCGCCACGTGTTGTTGTATGCAACACGTGTACAACACCACGTGTTGCATCACGTGGTGTTGTCCATACGGCGTGGGGTTAGCGGACGAGAAGACGACGACGCCACGTATATCTACTACTACTACAACAACAACAAACAAACAACAACAACAACAACCGCCATTCGCACGTGGATGGTTTCCACGAATATCGCGATGTGGGAATGACGCAGCGACGAAAGATGGAAAAGCTGAACAAGGCGAGACCGGGGACGCCCTCCGTCAGGGGGCAACGCGCAGACTGACGGTCTCAGATGTCGCCAACACTAACAGTAGCCGTAGCGACAAAACGGTGTGTGTGTGGGTGGGTGTGTGGGTGGGTGTGTGGGTGGGTGGGTGGTTGGGTTGGTGGTGGTGGGTGGGGGGTGGCGGAAATGGAACGAAATTTTGTTTTGGTTAAAACAAAAACGTGAGCCCGAAACGTTGGGCTAACGTTGGCCCACGCTCACTGGGAAATATTTGCTCTGCTTTGTGTTCCATCCCCACCCCCCCTCTGCCACAATCATCACCCTCCGTTGTTTCCGAGAGAGACTCTCTTTATAAAAAAATAAAAATTAGTTCCATTCCACCACCACCACCCCCCCACATCCTCCCATACCCCGCACCCGGAGGACATTTCCGGCCCGAGGATACAGCGACCGCCGCGACTGTGATCGTGGCTACATCTGATACCGTCAGCGTGTGTGCGCGCGTGTTGCCCACGTGGGCGTCAACGTTGGCCTGACGTTCTGCCAACGTTGGGCCAGCGTTGCCATGCTTACCGCTGTGAACCTAGGGCAGTTATTTGAAAGTGGACCGTGATCTAAAGCAATTATTCTGTTCTTTTCGCACGATGACAATGTTGTTGTTATTGTCGCTTCAGGATCTCCATGCCAACTTCGGCACCGCTGGGAGACGAAGCAGAGCAAAGAGCGCCAGGAAGCATGCCAACGTTGGGCCAACGTTGGGTCAACCTTGGGCCAACGTTGACCCAACGTATGCAAGCGTTGGCCTCAAAGTTATGCCAATGTTGGGCCAACGTTGCCCCAACGTTTGCATGCTTACCGCTGTGAACCTAGGGCAGTTACTTGAAGGTGGGCCGGGATCAAAATAGTGATTTGGCATTGTTGTTGTTGACGTTCAGGATCTCGATGGCATTGTTGTTGTTGACGTTCAGGATCTCGATGGCATTGTTGTTGACGTTCAGGATCTCGATGGCATTGTTGTTGTTGACGTTCAGGATCTCGATGGCATTGTTGTTGTTGACGTTCAGGATCTCGATGGCATTGTTGTTGACGTTCAGGATCTCGATGGCATTGTTGTTGTTGACGTTCAGGAGCTCGATGGCATTGTTGTTGTTGACGTTCAGGATCTCGATGGCATTGTTGTTGTTGACGTTCAGGATCTCGATGGCATTGTTGTTGTTGACGTTCAGGATCTCGATGGCATTGTTGTTGTTGACGTTCAGGATCTCGATGGCAATGTTGTTGTTGACGTTCAGGATCTCGATGGCATTGTTGTTGTTGACGTTCAGGATCTCGATGGCATTGTTGTTGTTGACGTTCAGGATCTCGATGGCATTGTTGTTGGTGACGTTCAGGATCTCGATGGCATTGTTGTTGACGTTCAGGATCTCGATGGCATTGTTGTTGTTGACGTTCAGGAGCTCGATGGCATTGTTGTTGTTGACGTTCAGGATCTCGATGGCATTGTTGTTGTTGACGTTCAGGATCTCGATGGCATTGTTGTTGTTGACGTTCAGGATCTCGATGGCATTGTTGTTGTTGACGTTCAGGATCTCGATGGCAATGTTGTTGTTGACGTTCAGGATCTCGATGGCAATGTTGTTGTTGACGTTCAGGATCTCGATGGCATTGTTGTTGTTGACGTTCAGGATCTCGATGGCATTGTTGTTGTTGACGTTCAGGATCTCGATGGCAATGTTGTTGTTGATGTTCAGGATCTCGATGGCATTGTTGTTGTTGACGTTCAGGATCTCGATGGCATTGTTGTTGTTGACGTTCAGGAGCTCGATGGCATTGTTGTTGTTGACGTTCAGGATCTCGATGGCATTGTTGTTGTTGACGTTCAGGATCTCGATGGCAATGTTGTTGTTGACGTTCAGGATCTCGATGGCAACGTTGTTGTTGACGTTCAGGATCTCGATGGCATCGTTGTTGTTGACGTTCAGGATCTCGATGGCATTGTTGTTGTTGACGTTCAGGATCTCGATGGCATTGTTGTTGTTGACGTTCAGGATCTCGATGGCATTGTTGTTGTTGACGTTCAGGATTTCGATGGCATTGTTGTTGTTGACGTTCAGGATCTCGATGGCATTGTTGTTGTTGACGTTCAGGATCTCGATTGCAATGTCGAGGTCTGATGCTGCTGCTGTTGCCACGCAGAGTGAGAGACAGAGAAAGAGAGAGAGAGGAGACACAGAGAGACAGAGAGAGAGACACACACAGAGTGAGAGACAGACAGAGAGAAAGAGAGGGAGAGAGACAGAGAGAGAGAGAGAATGAGAGACTTTTGACTTTTAAACAACTTTTATTGCCGCCAGCAGCAACAGCACTGGATGCGATTTCGATATGAAACACACAAAGTCACCAGCAACACAAATACACAAAGTCACCAGCAACACAAAAACAACAAACGCTGTAAATCCACGCGCTGTGGCGCTAAATGCACCGCGCACAACACGAAATAAAAGTCACGTGGTGGTGGTGGTCATCGCGCACGTCACGGTGACGAGCGAGCGCTTCAGAAGGTGAACACGTGGGGGGTGACGTCCACGCTGGTACAGAGAGGGGCTTGTCCGGCTCCCCAGCGTTAGAACAAGACGCGCTGCACATCACCGACACGTGGGTGTGTCACGTGGCGTGCTCCAGGCAGAGCCGCGCCTTGAGCAGGAACCTGAACACTGGAAGCAGCACAGAGCAGCCGTCAGTGTCACCTTGCAGCGTCTTCTTCCTCGTTCTGTACACCGCCAACTTCGCCTGAGCACAGGCGAAGTTGGCGTGTCTATGTATATCTATGGGTCTCTATGTATATTTATGGGTCTCTATGTATATCTATGGGTCTCCATGTATCTCTATGTATATCTATGGGTCTCTATGTATATCTATGGGTCTCTATGTATATCTATAGGTCTCTATGTATATCTATGGGTCTCTATGCATATCTATGGGTCTCCATGTACCTCTATGTATCTCTATGCATCTCTATGTATATATGGGCCTCTATGTATATCTATGGGTCTCTATGTATATCTATGTATCTCCATGTATCTCTGTGTATATCTATGGGTCTCTATGTATCTCTATGGGTCTCTATGTATATCTATGGGTCTCTGTGTATATCTATGGGTCTCTATGTATCTCTATGCGTCTCTTTGTATCTCTATGGGTCTCTATGTATCTCCATATATATCTATGTATCTCTATGGGTCTCTATTTTATCTCTATGGGTCTCTATGTATCTCTATGGGTCTCTATACATATCTATGGGTCTCTATGCATCTCTATGGGTCTCTATGTATCTCTATGGGTCTCTATGTATCTCTATGGGTCTCTATGTATCTCTATGGGTTTCTAAGGGTTCACTGTGCGGTCCACCACTGCGGCTGAGTCTTTAATTCGTGAAGGATGTGCGGTGCAGCGGCATCGGCACGGTGGTGGCGATGTTCCGATGATGCGGTTGATGATTTCACCGGTGCCTTCGAGGAGGAGGGTGCAGGGAGGACGAGGGAGGACGAGGAGGAGGGTGCAGGGGGGACGAGGTGGGAGGAGCAGGAGGACGAGGAGGAAGTGCAGGGGGGACGAGGGCGAGGAAGGAGGAGCGGGAGGACGAGGAGGGAGTGAGGGGGGAGTGTGTGTGCACACGTGTGTGTGTACACGTGTGTGTGTACACGTGTGTGTGTACACGTGTGTGTGTGTACACGTGTGTGTGTGTGTACACGTGTGTGTGTGTGTACACGTGTGTTTGTACACACGTGTGTGCGTACACGTGTGTGTGTAGACGTGTGTGTGTACACGTGTGTGTAGACGTGTGTGTGTACACGTGTGTGTGTGTACACGTGTGTGTACACGTGTGTGCGTACACGTGTGTGTGTGTAGACGTGTGTGTGTACACGTGTGTGTGTAGACGTGTGTGTGTGTACACGTGTGTGTGTGTACACGTGTGTGTACACGTGTGTGTGTACACGTGTGTGCACACGTGTGTGTACACGTATGTGTGTACACGTGTGTGTGTACACGTGTGTGTGTACACGTATGTGTGTACACGTGTGTGTGTACACGTGTGTGTACACGTGTGTGTGTACAGGTGTGTGTAGACGTATGTGTGTACACGTGTGTGTGTGTGTGTACACGTGTGTGTACACGTGTGTGTCTATGTGTCTGTACCGGACGCGCTGCGCTATGAACCCGGCGACCTGGGTTCGATTCCCGCTCACGGCCAACACCAGTGACGATTATCTGAACCGGTACTGGGCCTCCCCTAGGTCTACTCAGCCTGAAATGAGTACCTGGTGCGGTGTATAAACATCGTCACTGGGGGAGACAAAGGCGGTCGGGCGTGGTGCTGGCCGCCCACCCCCTCGTGTGCCGTGCCGGCCTTCATAGGTGCTCGCTATCAGCACTTGCCCCTACAGTCTGGTAAGGCCACACGGGGGATCTTTGTCTTTGTACCGGACGGTAACGCTGTGGTGAGCAGTGCAATGGGGGGGAGGGCCAATGTAGATTTGCCATTCCACCTCATGCCATTTGTCGCTACCACAGCGGTCAAACGGAGGCTCTGGATGGGTGCGAGGGGCTGGTGACCCCTCCACCTTCAAATAAATGACCACGATACCACGAGAAAAATGTCAAACGAAGCTTGTGCCGGAGGCACCGCGGGGACAGGCGTCTATGATGGAACCTTGCCAAACCTTATTTGGCGGAGACAGTATAGTAGTGTATAGTAGTGTGTAGTGTATGGTAGTGTAGTGTATAGTAGTGTATAGTGCAAAGAGGAGTGGGACAAAATCCCTCCTGAGATGTGTGCAAACCTGGTGGCCAACTACAAGAAACGTCTGACCTCTGTGATTGCCAACAAGGGTTTTGCCACCAAGTACTAAGTCATGTTTTGCAGAGGGGGTCAAATACTTATTTCCCTCATTAAAATGCAAATCAATTTATAACATTTTCGACATGCGTTTTCTGGATTTTGTTGTTATTCTGTCTCTCACTGTTCAAATAAAGCTACCATTAAAATTATAGACTGATCATTTCTTTGTCAATGGGCAAACGTACAAAATCAGCAGGGGATCAAATACTTTTTTTTCCCTCACTGTATATTGTGGTAGTGTATAGTAGTGTAGTGTATCGTAGTGTAGTGTATAGTGGTGTATAATAATGTATAGTATCGTAGTGTATAGTGTAGTGGTGTGTAGTAATGCCGTTTATAGTAATGCATAGTAGTATATAGTAATGTAGTGTATAGTAGTGCAGTGTATAGTGGAGTAGTGTATAGTAGTGGAGTGTATAGTAATGCACAGTAGTGAATAGTGTAGTGTATAGTGTAGTGTTGTCTAGTAGTCTATAGTGTAGCAGTGTATAGTAGTGTATAGTGTAGTGTATAGCAGTGTATAATAATGTAGTGTATAGTAGTGTATAGTAATGTAGTGTATTGTATAGTGTATAGTAGTGTGTAGTGTATAGTGTAGTGTATAGTGTAGTGTATAGTAATGTAGTGTATTGTGTAGTGTATAGTGTAGTGTATAGTAGTGTGTAGTGTATAGTAATGTAGTGTATAGTGTAGTGTATAGTGTAGTGTATAGTGGTGTTTAGTGTATAGTGAAGTGTATAGTGTAGTGCATAGTGTAGTGTATATTAATGTAGTGTATAGTGTAGTGTTTAGTGTAGTGTATATATTGTAGTGTATAGTAATGTAGTGTATAGTGTAGTGTATAGTAATGTAGTGTATAGTGTAGTAGGGAGGCGTGGACCGCCACTACTCCACACGCTGCTACTGCCACCACCACGACCCTCACCAGGACAAGCGGACTGAGCAACGGACGGACGATCTTTTTATATTTTTAATTTTTTTAATTTTAGCAAGTAAGACCATGCACACCGAGCCGATGTAGCTCTTTGTTTTCAGAAGCGACCCGGCCACGAATTGACCGCTCAACGACGTGGCTCGGCTCATTATAATCACCATCGTGTGGAAAAATGTGCAGCCGACAAAAACGCGTGTTGACGTTGATTCTCAATGTTGAAGGGGGAAAAAACCGAAGGACCCGAAGAAAAATCCACGCGACCGCAAGGCGAGAGAGAGAGAGAGAAAAACACGCAGACTACAAATACAGGGTGCTTAAAAAATGTTTTTAACACTTCTGAGAATATGCAAAAATACAGGGTGCTTAAAAAAATGTTTTTAACACTTCTGAGAATATGTAACAACGGCACGAGATCAATGTTTCGCTCCGGATGACCTGCTGCAAATTATGATATTGTGTGTTTGATTTAGCGTGCTGATCTTTAAAGGTGCATTGGAAATTTTCGATACTCCGACTGATGCTCCTGCTGTTGTGTGGAGTGACTCATGCAGCCAGCTATGGCTGCAGGGTTTGGTGGTACGTGTTGTTTATGTCGTTCATTGTGAAAATTCGGTCACAGTTCCTATGATCACTTTTACATTGCTTTTATGGATTTATTTTGGTGATTTCGAAAAGTTTTTTTGGTTTGGCCATGTTTGTTTGTTGTAGTACGGAGTTAGACTGATGGCCTTAATCTAAGTTGTCTTGTGGTTGTTGTTGTTGTTTGACTTGCATCCCACTGGGATTTTTGCACACAGCGTTGGTGTACACGATGCTTTTTCTGGAAGATTTTGCTGGGTTTTTTCCCTGGATTTTTCTGTTCGCACAGTCACATAAAGTCACTTTAAGATGTTTTTCTTGTTCATGTTTTTGTGTTTTTGTTTGTTGCGTTTGCACCCGAGTCAAGAGCCGAATGGCTCAAGGGGCTATACCAAAATAAATGAAACTGAAAAACTGAGAAATGTGCTCCTGCGTCCGGGCTCTGTGGACCGCCTGAAGAATATCCCAGGCCACGCGTTGACAACGATGACGAACGAGTGGGAGACTCTTTGACTTCTTGAAGCTTTAAACATTACATTTGTCCTCGTGTCACGGTGTAGAATTATCCGTTATTGAGCCATTACAAACGAGAGTGCCATTGTGGGTGTTCACATTCTTTTGTTTTAAGCACCCTGTATACAGCAGGCGTCTGTGTAGGGCATCGAACCCACGAAACTCCTTGTAAGGGGCCGTCCATAAATGAGGTCACGCGATTTTGGACGATTTCTGACCCCCCTCTCCCCCTCGTCACACGGTGTCAGACCCCCCGCCCCTCAAATATGACGTCACAAAGCTCTGCCCCCCCCCCGCCCCCCAAAACGATATTTCCATTTTGAAAATAAAACATGCTTCAAATCGCTTTAAACTGTTGTCATTGTAGGTGCGTATTTTAATGTGCCGCTGCACTCTGATGTAGGTAGAACACATTTTTCGATTTAAAGCTTTCGTGACTGCAAGGATTCATCTTCTTTGGTTCTTTCGGTAAAGTCACCACCACGTAGATTGAGAATAAAATAATAAATTGATAAAATAAAATAACGCAATACAATTCTCTCTCAATTTATTATTTTATTCTCATTCTACGTGGTGACTTTACCGAAAGAACCAAAGAAGATAGAAAACATTTATTTAAAAAGTCTATTTAATTAAGTAGAACGTGTTGTGTCCATATTTATTTAAAGTTGCGCATTTTGATGCGACGTCACATCTCTCAAACACCCCCCCCCCTCCTCCTCCTCCTCGTCACACATCGTCACAAATGTCCGACCCCCCCACCCCACCCCCCCAGGTGCGTGACGTCATTTATGGACGGCCCCTAAACCAGGCGAGGTGGTTAACATCTCGCCCGCGTATTGCCCACGGGACCAGAGGTTGTGTTTTCCCACCGAGTAAAGTTCACGGGGGCTTTAAGAAGCGGCTCATTGCCAAGGGCTACACTAGGCAGGCAGACAACATCAAAGTGAATGCGCAGAGGTGAGACGGAACTTAGAAGGGAAAAAAACGAACGACTCCGCTTCAGAGGATGGTTTCATCCAGCAGCGGATAGGCCACGACGGTGGTTGTGATGATGATGATGATGAACGATGCCGGATATCGTCATAATTCTCATTACGTGGCTGACATCCGTTGACCCCCATTCATTCGATCCAATCGTCATCATTTTTCCATCATCAATTTCGCTGTCACCAAACCACGCACGTCATCACGGACTCGCCCCCACCCCCCTCCTCATTGCTCCCATCCCATCGATTTCATTCATCTACTAATGCCAATAGCCCCGCCATTCGCCACGTAAGCGGCGGCGACGTCACCGCTGCACCCGTGCCAGGCTAGGTGCACTCTGAGGGCGTCACGTGAAGTGTCGAAGGCTCGCCGCTGGCAAGAGGTCACGGGGCAGAACCAGCAAGTGCCACGGGTCGACTGAGATGACTGGGCAGATGCACCACCCTGTGCCCCCCTACTGTGCCAGGCTAGGTGCACCAGGAGGTCACGGGGCAGAACCAGCAAGTGTCACGGGTCTACTGACTGAGATGACTGGGCAGATGCACCACCTGTGCCTCCCCTACTGTGCCAGGCTAGGTGCAGGAGGAGGTCATGGGGCAGACCCAGCAGGTGCCACGGGTCTACTGACTGAGATGACTGGGCAGATGCACCACCCTGTGTCCCCTACAGTGCCAGGCTAGGTGCACCAGGAGGTCACGGGACAGACCCAGCAGGTGCCACTGTGTTGACCGACTGAGACGATTGCTTACCAATGCACCAGCCAGCCATGCCCACCCCCCCCTGCTGTGCCAACTCCTCATCCTCCTGCTCCACCAGAGGGCGATCTTGACACCGCTGGTACCAGCCCCTCCATCAACCACGCCCCTCACACCGCCCGTCAGCAACAACAACAAACAGCCGGCATTCGCCACTCAAGTGACGGTGACGTCACCACGGCGCATGTGCCAGGCTAGGTGCACGTTGAGGCAACGTGAAAGTGTCGAAGGCTCGCTGCTAAAAAGGTGGTCTCGGGACAGACCCAGCAGGTACCATGGGTTTGGCTGACCTCATCTGCCAGCATTGTTGTGCCATTGTTAAATCTGTGTAGAGGGACTTCGTTGAGGTTAAGGCGCCATCTATATCCATCCCTTTAACATATCACGTGGGCCTTTAAAATGTTACAAAAAAAATGTATCGCTTTTTAAAACGTCGACCTCTCCACGGCTGCTGTACTATACTATACTACACTATACACTGCACGATCATTGTAAATATTGTGTAGTGAGTTTACTCTCCAACACAACGACCGGTGTGGCACTGTACTAGTATAGAACGCTATACACTACACTATACACTACACTATATACTACACTACACTATACACTACGCTATACACTACACTATACACTGCACGATAATTGTAAATGTTGTGTAGTGGGTTTACTCTCCAACACAACGACCGATGTGGTGCTGTACTAGTATACTACACTATACACTACACTATATACTACACTACACTATATACTACACTATACACTACACTATACACTGCACGATAATTGTAAATATTGTGTAGTGGGTTTACTCTCCAACACAACGACCGGTGTGGTGCTGTACTAGTATAGTACACTATACACTGCACTATACACTACACTATATACTACACTACACTATACACTACACTATACGCTATTCTACTTTACACTACTCTACACTATACACTACACTATACATTACACTATATACTACACTACACTATACACTACACTATATACTACACTACACTATGCACTACACTATACACTATTCTACTTTACACTACTCTACACTATACACTACACTATAATTGTAAATGTTGTGTTTACTCTCCAACACACAGCAACCGATGTGGTGCCGAGGCTCGTAACGAATTGGCCACGTGTCGTTCACGTGACACAACCCTTACGAACTGGGCTGTGTGTTGGGTGATGGTGGTGGTGGTGACCTGTTTGACGACGCGACATTCATAATTACGCGATCTCACGCAACAAACAAATAACACAACAACAACAACAACACTTACTCTGTTATCGAATTTATTGGAATAAGAAAAAAAAAGTGCTGAACTCAAAATGTAACAATAATTATGGGGAACAAAGTTACTCTTTTTTAGGGGGGGGGGGGTGGCGGTTGTGGGCTGGGGGGGTATCTGTACGGTCAACCACACGTGGTGTGTGCCCCCCCCCCAATCTCCCCTCCACCCTTTCCCCCCATTGTGTACAGCAGGGCGGAGTCGGTGCCTCGCCCCCCACTATCAACCTCACCCCCCCCCCATCAAACCCGCCCCTCACCCCCCCACTCCCTCACCACCCCCCACTCCCCTCCATTACCCCCCCACTCCCCTCCATTACCCCCCACTCCCCTCCATCACCCCCCCCCACTCCCTCACCACCCCCCACTCCCCCCCCCCACTCCCTTCCATTACCCCCCCACTCCCTCACCACCCCCCACTCCCCTCCATCACCCCCCCCCCACTCCCTCACCACCCCCCACTCCCTCACCACCCCCCACCCACTCCATCACCCCCCACTCCCTCACCCCCCCACTCCCCCCCCACTCCCTCACCCCCCCCCACTCCCTCACCACCCCCACTCCCTCATTCCCCATCACTCCCTCCATAACCCCTCCCCTCACTCCCTCCATCAACCCCCCATCACTCCCCCCCCGTCAACCCCGCCCCACACACCGCAGGTCAACAACAACAACAACAGCCGCCATTGGCCACTAAGTGGCGGTGACGTCACCACGGCGCCTGTGCCAGGCTAGGTGCAGGAGGAGGTCACGGGACAGACCCAGCAGGTGCCACAGGTCGACTGACTAAGATGACTGACCGATGCACCACCTGTGCCCCCCTCTGTGCCAGGCTAGGTGCAGGAGGAGGTCACGGGACAGACCCAGCAGGTGCCACAGGTCGACTGACTAAGATGACTGACCGATGCACCACCTGTGCCCCCCTCTGTGCCAGGCTAGGTGCAGGAGGAGGTCACGGGACAGACTCAGCAGGTGCCACAGGTCGACTGACTAAGATGACTGACCGATGCACCACCTGTGCCCCCCTCTGTGCCAGGCTAGGTGCAGGAGGAGGTCACGGGACAGACCCAGCAGGTGCCACAGGTCGACTGACTAAGATGACTGACCGATGCACCACCTGTGCCCCCCTCTGTGCCAGGCTAGGTGCAGGAGGAGGTCACGGGACAGACCCAGCAGGTGCCACAGGTCGACTGACTAAGATGACTGACCGATGCACCACCTGTGCCCCCCTCTGTGCCAGGCTAGGTGCAGGAGGAGGTCACGGGACAGACTCAGCAGGTGCCACGGGTCGACCTACTAAGATGACTGCCCGATGCACCAGCTGTGCCCCCCTCTGTGCCAGGCTAGGTGCAGGAGGTCACGGGACAGACTCAGCAGGTGCCACGGGTCGACATACTAAGATGACTGACCGATGCACCACCTGTGCCCCCCTCTGTGCCAGGCTAGGTGCAGGAGGAGGTCACGGGACAGACTCAGCAGGTGCCACGGGTCGACCTACTAAGATGACTGCCCGATGCACCAGCTGTGCCCCCCTCTGTGCGAGGCTAGGTGCAGGAGGTCAGGGGACAGACCCAGCAGGTGCCACGGGTCGACTGACTAAGATGACTGACCGATGCACCACCTGTGCCCCCACTGTGCCAGGCTAGGTGCAGGAGGAGGTCACGGGACAGACTCAGCAGGTGCCACGGGTCGACATACTAAGATGACTGACCGATGCACCACCTGTGCCCCCCTCTGTGCCAGGCTAGGTGCAGGAGGAGGTCACGGGACAGACTCAGCAGGTGCCACGAGTCGACTGACTAAGATGACTGACCGATGCACCACCTGTGCCCCCCTCTGTGCCAGGCTAGGTGCAGGAGGAGGTCACGGGACAGACTCAGCAGGTGCCATGAGTCGACTGACTAAGATGACTGACCGATGCACCACCTGTGCCCTCCACTGTGCCAGGCTAGGTGCAGGAGGAGGTCACGGGACAGACCCAGCAGGTGCCACGAGTCAATTAAGATGACTGACCGATGCACCACCTGTGCCCCCTATGGTGTCAGCTTGCTGTGCTTTGAGCCACCTGTCAACCCCAGCCCCAACTCCCACAATCAACACCGCCAAATCATCAGTTCACCAATATTGAGTACACAGACAATGATGCTGATGATGATTCGAGTGATGCTGATCCCAATTGGTGATGTTGTTGCTACTCATGTTGCTGCTGAAGCTGCTGCTGTTGATGATGTGGATGGTTACTGATGGTGGGTGATGTTGATGATGTGGATGGTTACTGATGGCGGGTGATGTTGATGATGTTATCGATGCTGTTTAATGATGATGATGAACCCTACTGATGCTGCCGTTGATGATGATGTCACTGATGGTGGTTGATGTTGATGATGTTGCTGATGATGATGATGACCGTGATATTGCATCGACGGAGACAATGTACGATGCGCTGGCGGCGGCGGTGGTGTTGTTTGAGGAGCGGTGGCGCTGCGGTTAGCACGCTGCTGCTGCTACAAGACCTGACGAAGCGAGTTCAATCCCCACTCACGCCCAACCAACACCATTGACGATTTATCTGAAACAGGTCCTCGTTGGCAGAACGTTGGTGCCGACGTTGTGCCGACGTTCGGCGAACGTTGAGCTGACGTTGACCGGACCGTCACAGGGGGAGGCAGTGTGGCGACTGTGTGCGTGCGTGTTCCCTCCGCTCCGTTTAAGGCCGAAGGAAGATTTTGTCCACAGCTCTGCGGCTGTCCGCCTGATGACGACGCTGCTTGCTGTTGTCGTTGTTGTGGTTGTTGTTGTGGTTGTTGTGGTTGTAATGGGTTTAACTCTCCAAACACACAGCCGTTGTGGTGCTGGACTCGTAACGAATTGGCCACGTGTTGTTTACGCGACACACAACCTCACCGATTGGCTGTGTCGGGTGGTGGCGGGTTTAACGACACAACATTTATATATTTACGCGATCTAACCGTCCCCCCCCCCCCTCTAAAAAAACCCCAACAACAACCTGTATTGTGGATGATACTGTTCACGAAAGCCTTGACATTTTTACTCCGATCTAACCCATCAACAACAACAACCCACAACAACCCCTCCTCTCCCCCTCTACTGCTTGTGGCCCACAGCGGCACCTTGCCCGTCACCGTTGGGCGCCTGCGTCGCCCCGGGCTGCCCGGGGGGCGCCGTGCCCACGCGCGCCCTGCGGGCAAGGCGCTTGCGGGCTGCCCCGTAGACGCCGCCCGCGACGGCGATGAGCACCGTGAGGGCGCCCAGGACGATGCCCGCGACGCAGCCCGACTCGCACGAGCCCAGCGGGAATGACGGGTCCCAGCCTGGGTACTCTGTGGTAGGGGGAGGTGATGCAGGGGGGAGGTGATGCAGGTGTGAGCCGACAGGGCACGTGGTGAGGCGTGATTATGGTGTGTGTGTGGTGTGTGGTGTGGTGTGTGGTGTGTGTGGTGTGTGTGTGCCGTGTGTGTGTGGTGTGTGTGTCGTGTGTGTGTGCCTTGTGTGTGTGTGCCATGTGTGTGTGCCGTGTGTGAGTGTGTGTGGTGTGTGTATGGTGTGTGTCTGTGTGGTGTGTGTATGGTGTGTGTCTGTGTGGTGTGTGTGGTGTGTGTAGTGTGTGTGGTGTGTGTGTGGTGTGTGTGTGGTGTGTGTGTCGTGTGTGTGGTGTGTGGTGTGTGCCGTGTGTGTGTGGTGTGTGTGGTGTGTGCCGTGTGTATGGTGTGTGTGTGGTGTGTGTGTGGTGTGTGTATGGTGTGTGTCCGTGTGTGGTGTGTGTGTGTGGTGTGTGTAGTGTGTGTGGTGTGTGTGTGTGGTGTGTGTGTCGTGTGTGTGGTGTGTGTGTGTGGTGTGTGCCGTGTGTGTGTGGTGTGTGTGTGGTGTGTGTGTGGTGTGTGGTGTGTGTGGTGTGTGTGTGGTGTGTGTGTGTGGTGTGTGTGTGTGGTGTGTGGTGTGTGTGTGGTGTGTGTGGTGTGTGTGGGGTGTGTGTGGTGTGTGTGTGTGGTGTGTGTGTGTGGTGTGTGTGTGGTGTGTGTGTAGTGTGTGTGGTGTGTGTGGGGTGTGTGTGTGTGGTGTGTGTGTCGTGTGTGTGGTGTGTGTGTGTGGTGTGTGCCGTGTGTGTGGTGTGTGTGTGTGCCGTGTGTGTGTGCTGTGTGCGTGTGCCGTGTGTGTGTATGGTGTGTGTGGTATGTGTGTGTGGTCTGTGTGTCGTGTGTGTGTGTGCCGTGTGTTTGGTGTGTGTGTGTAGTGTGTGTGGTGTATGCCGTGTTTATGGTGTGTGTGTGGTGTGTGTGGTGTGTGTGTCGTGTTTGTGTGCCGTATGTGTGTGTGCCATGTGTGTGTGCCGTGTGTGTGCCGTGTTTATGGTGTGTGTGTGTGGTGTGTGTGGTGTGTGCCGTGTGTATGGTGTGTGTGTGGTGTGTGTGGTGTGTGTGGTGTGTGTGTGGTGTGTATGGTGTGTGCCGTGTGTGTGTGTGGTATTGTAGTGTGTGTGGTGTGTGTGGTGTGTGTGTGTGGTGTGTCTGTGTGGTGTGTGTGGTGTTTGTAGTGTGTGTGGTGTGTGTGGTGTGTGTAGTGTGTGTGGTGTGTGCGGTGTGTGTGTGTGTCGTGTGTGTGGTGTGTGTGGTGTGTGTGGTGTGTATGGTGTGTGTGTGGTGTGTGTAGTGTGTGTTGTGTGTGTGTGTGTGGTGTGTGTATGGTGTGTATGCTGTGTGTGGTGTGTGCCGTGTGGTGTGTGTGTGTGTCGTGTGTGTGGTGTGTGTGGTGTGTGTGTATATGGTGTGTGTATGGTGTGTGTGATGTGTGTGTGGTGTGTGTGTGGTGTGTGTGTGTGTGGTGTGTATGGTGTGTGTGTATGGTGTGTGTGTATGGTGTGTGGTGTGTGTGTGGTGCGTGTGTCGTGTGTGTGTCATGTGTGTGTATGTGCCGTGTGTATGGTGTGTGTGTGGTGTGTGTGTGGTGTGTATGGTGTGTGTGTGGTGTGTGTGGGGTGTATGGTGTGTGTATGGTGTGTGTGTGGTGTGTGTGTGTGGTGTGTGTATGGTGTGTGTGGTGTGTGTGTGTATGGTGTGTGTGTATGGTGTGTGTGTGTGTATGGTGTGTGTGTATGGTGTGTGTGTGGTGTGTGTGGTGTGTGTATGGTGTGTGTGGTGTGTGTGTGCCGTGTGTGTGTGCATGGTGTGTGTGGTGTGTGTGTGTATGGTGTGTGTGTGGTGTGGGTATGGTGTGTGTGTGGTGTGTGTGTATGTGTATGGTGTGTGTGTGTGTATGGTGTGTGTGGTGTGTATGTGTGTGTGGTGTGTGTGTGTATGGTGTGTGTGTGGTGTGTATGGTGTGGTGTGTGTGGTGTGTGTGTGGTGTGTGGTGTGTGGTGTGTGTGGTGTGTATGTGTGTGTGGTGTGTGTGTGTATGGTGTGTGTGTGCGTGGTGTGTGTGTGGTGTGTATGGTGTGTGTGTGGTGTGTGTGTGGTGTGTGTGTGGTGTGTGTGTGTGGTGTGTATGGTGTGTGTGTCGTGTGTGTGTCATGTGTGTGTATGTGCCGTGTGTATGGTGTGTGTGTGCGTGGTGTGTGTGTGGTGTGTATGGTGTGCGTGTGGTGTGTGTGGTGTGTATGGTGTGTGTATGGTGTGTGTGTGTGGTGTGTGTGTGGTGTGTATGTGTGGTGTGTGTGTGGTGTGTGTATGGTGTGTGTGGTGTGTGTGTGTATGGTGTGTGTGTATGGTGTGTGTGTGTGTATGGTGTGTGTGTATGGTGTGTGTGTGGTGTGTGTGGTGTGTGTATGGTGTGTGTGGTGTGTGTGTGCCGTGTGTGTGTGCATGGTGTGTGTGGTGTGTGTGTGTATGGTGTGTGTGTGGTGTGTGTATGGTGTGTGTGTGGTGTGTGTGTATGTGTATGGTGTGTGTGTGTATGGTGTGTGTGGTGTGTATGTGTGTGTGGTGTGTGTGTATGGTGTGTGTGTGCGTGGTGTGTGTGTGGTGTGTATGGTGTGGTGTGTGTGGTGTGTGTGGTGTGTGGTGTGTGGTGTGTGTGTGGTGTGTATGTGTGTGTGGTGTGTGTATGGTGTGTGTGTGCGTGGTGTGTGTGGTGTGTATGGTGTGTGTGTGGTGTGTGTGTGTGTGTGTGTGGTGTGTGTGTGTGGTGTGTTGGTGTGTATGGTGTGTGTGGTGTGTATGTGTGTGTGGTGTGTGTATGGTGTGTGTGTGCGTGGTGTGTGTGTGGTGTGTATGGTGTGTGTATGGTGTGAGTATGGTGTGTGTGAGGTGTGTGTGGTGTGTGTGTATGTGTGTGTATGTGTGTATGTGTGTGTATGGTGTGTGTATGGGGTGTGTGTGGTGTGTGCCGTGTGTGTGTGTGTGTGTGGTGTGTGTGTGGTGTGTGTATGGTGTGTGTGTGGTGTGTGTGTATGTGTATGGTGTGTGTGTGTGTATGGTGTGTGTGGTGTGTATGTGTGTGTGGTGTGTGTGTGTATGGTGTGTGTGTGCGTGGTGTGTGTGTGGTGTGTATGGTGTGGTGTGTGTGGTGTGTGTGTGTGTGGTGTGTGGTGTGTGGTGTGTGTGTGGTGTGTGTGTGTGGTGTGTTGGTGTGTATGGTGTGTGTGGTGTGTATGTGTGTGTGGTGTGTGTATGGTGTGTGTGTGCGTGGTGTGTGTGTGGTGTGTATGGTGTGTGTATGGTGTGAGTATGGTGTGTGTGAGGTGTGTGTGGTGTGTGTGTATGTGTGTGTATGTGTGTATGTGTGTGTATGGTGTGTGTATGGGGTGTGTGTGGTGTGTGCCGTGTGTGTGTGTGTGTGTGTGGTGTGTGTGTGGTGTGTGTATGGTGTGTGTGTGGTGTGTGTGTATGTGTATGGTGTGTGTGTGTGTATGGTGTGTGTGGTGTGTATGTGTGTGTGGTGTGTGTGTGCATGGTGTGTGTGTGCGTGGTGTGTGTGTGGTGTGTATGGTGTGGTGTGTGTGGTGTGTGTGTGTGTGGTGTGTGGTGTGTGGTGTGTGTGTGGTGTGTATGTGTGTGTGGTGTGTGTGTGTATGGTGTGTGTGTGCGTGGTGTGTGTGGTGTGTATGGTGTGTGTGTGGTGTGTGTGTGGTGTGTGTGTGGTGTGTGTGTGGTGTGTTGGTGTGTATGGTGTGTGTGGTGTGTATGTGTGTGTGGTGTGTGTATGGTGTGTGTGTGCGTGGTGTGTGTGTGGTGTGTATGGTGTGTGTATGGTGTGAGTATGGTGTGTGTGAGGTGTGTGTGGTGTGTGTGTATGTGTGTGTATGTGTGTATGTGTGTGTATGGTGTGTGTATGGGGTGTGTGTGGTGTGTGCCGTGTGTGTGTGTGTGTGGTGTGTGTGTGGTGTGTGCCGTGTGTGGTGTGTGTGTGGTGTGTGCCGTGTGTGTGTGTGGTGAGGGTGCCGCCCGCCTTACCTCGGACCTCTTCCAGGCTTTGATTTCCTGCGCACAGAGCACAAACAACAACAATTAGACCAACAACAATTAGAACAACAATTAGAACTACAACAGTTAGAACAACAATTATAACAACAATTAGCCCAATAACAATTAGACACACAACAATTAGAACAACAATAATTAGAACAACAACAGTTAGAACAACAACAATTATAACAACAACAATTAGAACAACAGCTGCAACAATTAGAACACAACAATTAGAAGAACAGTTCCAACAACAACAATTTGAACAACAATTATACTAAAAACAACAACAATGTAGTAGTAGCTACTATGTAGTAGTAGCTACTACTACATGTGTAGTAGCTACATGTGTAGTAGGAGCTATATACATGTGTGTATGTATCTACTATACATGTGTGTATGTAGCTACTATACATGTGTAGTAGTAGCTATTACATATGTAGTAGCTGCTACTACACATGTAACAGCTACACATGTAGTAGCTACTACTACATGTGTAGTAGTAGCTAGTAGTAGCCACTACTACATATGTAGTAGCTACTACTACACGTGTAGTAGCTATGGGCCCCGCACTTTCAAGGGCCCCGCGCTAAACGCTTTCAAGCTATCGATTCCGGTTCAGTGATTCTGCACTTGCTCTATTACTATAGTACTACACCGCCTTCAACTTTTCTGAACGACCGGGTGAATAAGGCTAGCGATTTGTCGTATTATCTGGGCTGTGTAGCAAATGGAAAAATACAATTACTTTATTACACAAGGTAAAAATTCGTGTGTGTATTTATTACTTAGAGCCCCTTTATAACATCACACGGCACCTTCATCCAGCACTGGGCTTGGGTCGGTTGTGGGGGGTGGAGGGAGTCACAACACAGGCGGTTGTGGGTGGTGGAGGGATTCACGACACAGGCGAGTGTGGGTGGTGGAGGGATTCACGACACAGGCGAGTGTGGGTGGTGGAGGGATTCACGACACAGGCGAGTGTGGGTGGTGGAGGGATTCACGACACAGGCGAGTGTGGGTGGTGGAGGGATTCACGACACAGGCGAGTGTGGGTGGTGGAGGCACTCACGACACGGGCGAGTGTGGGTGGTGGAGGGACTCACGACACAGGCGGTTGTTGCATCGATCTTGGCAGACGGCACAGGACGGTCCAGGTGAGTAAGGCTGCCGGGGGAAGTTCCCGCTGAGCCGGGGGGGGGTGGGGGAGGGGAGAGCAGGGGGGAGGTAGGGAGTGTCGAGGGTCACCATCATCATCATCACCACCATACAGTGAGGGAAAAAAGTATTTGACCTCCTGCTGATTTTGTACGTTTGCCCACTGACAAAGAAATTACTACATAGTAGCTACTACTACATGTGTAGCAGTTACATGTATAGTAAGAAATGATCAGTCTATAATTTTAATGGTAGTTTTATTTGAACAGTGAGAGACAGAATAATAACAACAAAATCCAGAAAAACGCATGTCAAAAATGTTATAAATTGATTTGCATTTTAATTAGGGAAATAAGTCTTTGACCCCCTCTGCAAAAGATGACTTAGTACTTGGTGGCAAAACCCTTGTTGGCAATCACAGAGGTCAGACGTTTCTTGTAGTTGGCCACCAGGTTTGCACACATTTCAGGAGGGATTTTGTCCCACTCCTCGTTGCACTACACTACTATACACTACACTACCATACACTACACACTACTATACACTACTATACTGCACCACCACCACCATAGCCGGCGCATTTCGTCATTTGGTGGTGGTGGCGGTGGTGATGGTAGTGGCGGCGGTGGTGGGGTGGTGGTGGTGGTGATGCTGGCGGTTGTGACGGTGATGGTAATGATGATAGTGGATGTAGTGGCGATGGTGGCTGTGATGGTGGTGGTGGTAGCGGTTGATGTTAGTGATTGTAGTGGTGGTGAGCGGTAGTGCAGTGTGTGGTGGGTAGCGCTACGCTGCACTAACGAACCCGGAGACCCGAGTTCTATTCCCGCTCACGGCCAACACCGGTGACGATTATCCGAACCGGTCCGGGGCCTCCCCTAGGGCGACTCAGCCTCAAATTGAGTACCTGGTGCGGTGCGTAGTAAACATCGCCACTGGGGGAGTAGCGGCTAACAGCACTTGCCCCAACAGTCCGTTAAGGCTACACGGGGGATCTTTGCCTTTGCTGTCTTGTATTGGTATGGGGCCGTCCATATATGACGTCACCCTCGTCACACGGCGTCACAAAAAGTCAGACCCCCCCCCCTCCTCAAATATGACGTCACAAAGCTCTGCTCCCCCCCCCAAAAAATATAAACCATGCTTCAAATCGCTTTAAACTACTGTCATTTTAGTGCGTATTTAATATGGCGCTGCACTCTGATGTTGTAGGTGGAAAACATTTATCAAAAAGCCTATTTAATTAATTAGAACGTGTTTGTCTATATTTATTTAAAGTTGCGCATTTCGACGTGACGTCACATTTCTCACCCTCCCCCCCACCTCCCCCCCCTCTTGTCACACATCGTCACAAATGTCTGAACCCCCCGCCCGCCCCTAGGTGCGTGACGTCATTTATGGACGGCCCCTAAGTGCGTAGGTTAGCGTAAGCGTGCGTAGGCGTTCGTTGGCGTTCGTAGGCGTGTGTAGGTTTGTGTAAGTGTGCGTAAGTGTGCATAGGTGTGCGTAGGTAGGTGGTGCCACCGACACATGGCGCCCGCCCGTCCGCCCGCCTACCTGGGTCCGTAGTTACACACGAAGATGGTGGTGTCGGGGCGGTCCATCCAGGGGAAGTCCTTCATGCCGCTGGGACAGACGTGGACGGCGCAGCCGACCTTGTAGCTGTCATCCCACACCACCTGCACCAACACCAACACCGTCATCACCACCACCACTACCACCACCATCACTGTCATCACCACTACCACCACCACTACCACCACCATAACTATCATCACCACACCACCTGCACCAACACCAACACCATCATCACTGTCATCACCACCACCACTACCACCACCACTACCACCAACACAATCATTACTGTACTCACCACTACCACCACCACCACCTGCACGATCACCACCACCACCTGCACGATCACCACCACCACTACCACCACCACCACCAACACCATTATCACTGTACTCACCACCACCACTACCACTAACACCAACACCATCATCACTGTCATCACCACCACCACTAACACCAACACCATCATCACTGTCATCACCACCATCACCACCAACACCATCATCACTGTACTCACCACCACCACTACCACCACCACCACTACCACCACCACCACCTGCACCAACACCATCATCACTGTCATCACCACTACCACCAACACCATCATCACTGTACTCACCACCACCACTACTACCACCACCAACACCATCATCACTGTCATCACCACCACCACTACCACCAGCACTATCACCACCACTACCACCATTACTATCATCACCACAACACCTGCACCAACACCAACAGCATTATCACTGTCCTCACCACCACCACTACCACCATCACCACCACGACCACCATTACTATCATCACCACACCACCTGCACCAACACCGCCATCATCATTACTGTCCTCACCACCACCACTACCACCACTACCACCACCACCACCATTACTATCATCCCACACCACCTCCACCAGCACCACCATCATCATCACTGTCATCACCACCACCACCACCTCAACTACCACAACCACCGCCACCATCATTACTATCATCCCACACCACCTGCACCACCACCGCCACCATCATTATTACTGTCCTCACCACTACCACCACTACCACTACCAAGACCACCACCAACTCCACTACCACGACCACCATTACTTACATCACCACCACCTGCACCACCACCGCCACCATCACCACCATCATTATTGTCCTCACCACTACCACCACCACTACAACCACGACCACCACCATTACTAGCATCACCACTACCACCTGCACCACCACCACCACCATCACCACTACCCCCTGCCAGTGACGATTATCTGAACCGGTCCTGGGCCTCCCCTAGGTCGACTCAACCTCAAATGAGCACCTGGTGCGGTGTTTTAACATCGCCACCTGGGAGACAAAGGCGGCCGGGCGTGGTGCTGGCCACCCACCACCTCGTGTGTCGTTCCGGCCGGCCTTCATAGGTGCTCGCTAACAGCACTTACCCCTACAGTCTGTTAAAGGCTACCTGGGGGATCTTTGTCTTTTTTGTGTGCGTGTGCGTCACTGAGTGTGACACTCCTCTCCGAACCCGGCGACCCGAGTTCGATTCCCGCTCACGGCCAACACCGGCGACATTCATCTGATCCGGTGCCAGGGCCTCCCCTAGGTCGACTCAGCCTCAAACCGAGCGCCCTGCGCGGTGTGCCTTGAACGTCGTCACTCGGATTACAAAGGCGGCCGGACGTAGTGCTGGCCACCCACCCACCCCCTCGTGTGCAGTGACGAACTTCACAGATGCTGCTCGCTAACAGCCCTAGCCCCGATGCAATGCTAAAGGTTAAACGGTGGGGGGGGGGGGGGGTAGCGGAGGGGCGGGGCGAGGGGGATCTTTAATCTGTATGCACAGATGTCTGTACGTTAAGGATTAAGGTGTGTGAGAGTCTGGGTGTGTTGCGGTGAGACCTCGACATCAGCCCCTCAAAAGCTAAGCACCTGCCTGGGTATTTTGTACCATCGGGCACTCCACCCCCACAACTCCCAATCGGTGATGGGGCAGTTGTGGAGAGAGTGGAGAGTTTCCCATACCTGGGCCCAGTGTGCTCATGACCGGCGCCGGTTTGACAGCAGAGGTCTCGCTCCGAATCAGTCGAGCGGCATTTATTTTTTCATCGGCTGCGTAACGCCGCGTGGAAGCTACCTGGTCTGTCGCTCCGCACGAAGCTTCAGGTCTTCTCGGCCACGGTCATTCCCTCCCTTCTCTACGCTTGCGAAACGTGGACCCCCCTAATGGAACATCTTCGCCAGTTAGAAACATTCAGGCTGGCCTGCCTACGATCCATCCTGGGTCTAACCAGGCTGGATTGTGTGAGGACCTCACAAATCCTTGAAAGATCTGGACACAGTCCCATCGGTCAGCTCCTCCGGCAGGCAAGGCTGCGTTGGCTGGGCCATGTAGCCCGCATGCCCAGCCACCGCATGCCCAAACAGCTTTTGTTCGGCCGGATCGAGGGGGCTAAACGGGCGCGGCACGGGCTAGAGAAGAGATGGAGTGATGTGGTACAGGAGGACGCGGAGTTGAGTGGACTTGCCGATGACCGATACCAGATTGGCCTCTGTAGAGGAGGCTGCTGAAGGACGTTGCTGCTGCTGGGCAGTTGGAGGCAGTCACCAAACAGCAATAACGGAGGGTGGAGGAGCGACGCTCACAACAACGAGCGGAATGCCGGGTGGATAAAACACAACGGGTTGCCACAGGCGGGGGGCACAGGTGGTGCATCGGCCCGGTCATCTCAGTCTATAGTAGACCCGTGACCCCCTGCCAGCGGCGAACCTTGGACACTCAAAGTGCACCTAGCCTGGCACAGGCGCCGTGTGTTGACGTCACCGTCATTGGTATTGGTGTTTGAGGTCTGCCAGCTCCAACTGAGAAGGGAGTTTGAGACGCTGCTGCTGCTGCTAAACATGCAGCATGAAACACCGTCGAGAAACGGGGATTGCCTGGATATTTTCGTGTCATCGAATGCTCCTCACCCCCCTCCTCCTCCTCCTCCTCTCTCCCCTCCACTCCTGCAGGGATCGAGTGATGGGGCAGTCTTGGAGAGTGCGGGACACGTGAGTGTGCCCTCCGGGACAACTCTGCTCATTTGACCAACTGCGGTTCGGGAAGCAGAGGTGTCACTCCGAATCCGCCAGAGTTGCCCTGGAACTCCTCACCATCCTGACTTTCCTCACCATCCTGGCCATCCTCACCATCCTGGCTCTCCTCACCATCCTGGAACTCCTCACCATCCTGGCCGTCCTCACCATCCTGGCTCTCCTCACCATCCTGGCTCTCCTCACCATCCTGGCCCTCCTCACCATCCTGGCTCTCTTCACCATCCTGGCCCTCCTCACCATCCTGGCTCTCCTCACCATCCTGACTCTCCTCACCATCCTGGCCCTCCTCACCATCCTGGAACTCCTCACCATCCTGGCTCTCCTCACCATCCTGGCCCTCCTCACCATCCTGGCTCTCCTCACCATCCTGACCCTCCTCACCATCCTGGAACTCCTCACCATCTTGGCTCTCCTCACCATCCTGGAACTCCTCACCATCCTGGCTCTCCTCACCATCCTGGCTCTCCTCACCATCCTGGCTCTCCTCACCATCCTGGCCCTCCTCACCATCCTGGAACTCCTCACCATCTTGGAACTCCTCACCATCCTGGCTCTCCTCACCATCCTGACCCTCCTCACCATCCTGGAACTCCTCACCATCCTGGCCTTCCTCACCATCCTGGAACTCCTCACCATCCTGGCCTTCCTCACCATCCTGGCCCTCCTCACCATCCTGACCCTCCTCACCATCCTGGCTCTCCTCACCATCCTGACTCTCTTCACCATCCTGGAACTCCTCACCATCCTGGTTCTCCTCACCATCCTGACTCTCTTCACCATCCTAGAACTCCTCACCATCCTGACTCTCCTCACCATCCTGGCTCTCCTCACCATCCTGGCTCACCATCCTGGCTCTCCTCACCATCCTGGCTCTCCTCACCATCCTGGCCCTCCTCACCATCCTAGAACTCCTCACCATCCTGGCCCTCCTCACCATCCTGGAACTCCTCACCATCCTAGAACGCCTCACCATCCTGGCCCTCCTCACCATCCTGGAACTCCTCACCATCCTGGCCCTCCTCACCATCCTGACTCTTCTCACCATTCTGGCTCTCCTCACCATCCTGGAACTCCTCACCATCCTGGCCCTCCTCACCATCCTGGCCCTCCTCACCATCCTGGCCCTCCTCACCATCCTGGCCCTCCTCACCATCCTGGCTCACCATCCTGGCCCTCCTCACCATCCTGGCCCTCCTCACCATCCTGGCCCTCCTCACCATCCTGGCTCTCCTCACCATCCTGGCCCTCCTCACCATCCTGGCTCTCCTCACCATCCTGGCTCTCCTCACCATCCTGGAACTCCTCACCATCCTGGCTCTCCTCACCATCCTGGCCCTCCTCACCATCCTGGCCCTCCTCACCATCCTGGAACTCCTCACCATCCTGGCTCTCCTCACCATCCTGGCCCTCCTCACCATCCTGACTCTCCTCACCATCCTGGAACTCCTCACCATCCTGACTCTCCTCACCATCCTGGAACTCCTCACCATCCTGGCTCTCCTCACCATCCTGGCTCTCCTCACCATCCTAGAACTCCTCACCATCCTGGAACTCCTCACCATCCTGGCTCTCCTCACCATCCAGGCTCTCCTCACCATCCTGGCCCTCCTCACCATCCTGGAACTCCTCACCATCCTGGCCCTCCTCACCATCCTGGAACTCCTCACCATCCTGGCCCTCCTCACCATCCTAGAACTCCTCACCATCCTGGAACTCCTCACCATCCTGGCTCTCCTCACCATCCTGGCTCTCCTCACCAACCTGTCCCTCCTCACCATCCTGGCTCTCCTCACCATCCTGGCCCTCCTCACCATCCTGGAACTCCTCACCATCCTGGCTCTCCTCACCATCCTGACCCTCCTCACCATCCTGGCCCTCCTCACCATCCTGGCCCTCCTCACCATCCTGGCTCTCCTCACCATCCTGGCTCTCCTCACCATCCTGGCTCTCCTCACCATCCTGGCTCACCATCCTGGCTCTCCTCACCATCCTGGCTCACCATCCTGGCTCACCATCCTGGCCCTCCTCACCATCCTGGCCCTCCTCACCATCCTGGCCCTCCTCACCATCCTGGCCCTCCTCACCATCCTGGCCCTCCTCACCATCCTGGCCCTCCTCACCATCCAGGCTCTCCTCACCATCCTGACCCTCCTCACCATCCTGGCCCTCCTCACCATCCAGGCTCTCCTCACCATCCTGACCCTCCTCACCATCCTGACCCTCCTCACCATCCTGACCCTCCTCACCATCCTGGCCCTCCTCACCATCCTGGCTCTCCTCACCATCCTGGCCCTCCTCACCATCCTGGCTCTCCTCACCATCCTGGCCCTCCTCACCATCCAGGCTCTCCTCACCATCCTGACCCTCCTCACCATCCTGGCCCTCCTCACCATCCAGGCTCTCCTCACCATCCTGACCCTCCTCACCATCCTGACCCTCCTCACCATCCTGACCCTCCTCACCATCCTGGCCCTCCTCACCATCCAGGCTCTCCTCACCATCCTGGCTCTCCTCACCATCCTGGCCCTCCTCACCATCCTGGCTCTCCTCACCATCCTGGCCCTCCTCACCATCCTGGCCCTCCTCACCATCCTGACTCTCCTCACCATCCTGGCTCACCATCCTGGCCCTCCTCACCATCCTGGCCCTCCTCACCATCCTGGCCCTCCTCACCATCCTGGCTCACCATCCTGGCCCTCCTCACCATCCTGTCCCTCCTCACCATCCTGTCCCTCCTCACCATCCTGGAACTCCTCACCATCCTGGCCCTCCTCACCATCCTGGCCCTCCTCACCATCCTGGCTCACCATCCTGGCCTTCCTCACCATCCTGTCCCTCCTCACCATCCTGGCCCTCCTCACCATCCTGGCCCTCCTCACCATCCTGGCTCTCCTCACCATCCTGGCTCACCATCCTGGCCCTCCTCACCATCCTGGCCCTCCTCACCATCCTGGCCCTCCTCACCATCCTGGCTCACCATCCTGGCCTTCCTCACCATCCTGTCCCTCCTCACCATCCTGGCCTTCCTCACCATCCTGTCCCTCCTCACCATCCTGGCCCTCCTCACCATCCTGGCTCTCCTCACCATCCTGTCCCTCCTCACCATCCTGGAACTCCTCACCATCCTGGCCCTACTCACCATCCTGGCCCTCCTCACCATCCTGGCCCTCCTCACCATCCTGGCTCACCATCCTGGCCTTCCTCACCATCCTGTCCCTCCTCACCATCCTGGCCCTCCTCACCATCCTGGCCCTCCTCACCATCCTGGCTCTCCTCACCATCCTGGCTCACCATCCTGGCTCTCCTCACCATCCTGTCCCTCCTCACCATCCTGGAACTCCTCACCATCCTGGCTCTCCTCACCATCCTGGCCCTCCTCACCATCCTGGCTCACCATCCTGGCCTTCCTCACCATCCTGTCCCTCCTCACCATCCTGGCCCTCCTCACCATCCTGGCCCTCCTCACCATCCTGGCTCTCCTCACCATCCTGGCCTTCCTCACCATCCTGTCCCTCCTCACCATCCTGGCCCTCCTCACCATCCTGGCCCTCCTCACCATCCTGGCTCTCCTCACCATCCTGGCCTTCCTCACCATCCTGTCCCTCCTCACCATCCTGGCCCTCCTCACCATCCTGGCCCTCCTCACCATCCTGGCTCACCATCCTGTCCCTCCTCACCATCCTGGCCCTCCTCACCATCCTGGCCCTCCTCACCATCCTGGCTCACCATCCTGTCCCTCCTCACCATCCTGGCCCTCCTCACCATCCTGTCCCTCCTCACCATCCTGGCCCTCCTCACCATCCTGGCCCTCCTCACCATCCTGGCCCTCCTCACCATCCTGGCCCTCCTCACCATCCTGTCCCTCCTCACCATCCTGGCCCTCCTCACCATCCTGGCCCTCCTCACCATCCTGGCTCACCATCCTGGCCCTCCTCACCATCCTGGCTCTCCTCACCATCCTGGCCCTCCTCACCATCCTGGCTCACCATCCTGGCCCTCCTCACCATCCTGGCTCACCATCCTGACCCTCCTCACCATCCTGGAACTCCTCACCATCCTGGCCTTCCTCACCATCCTGTCCCTCCTCACCATCCTGGCCCTCCTCACCATCCTGGCCCTCCTCACCATCCTGGCTCACCATCCTGGCCCTCCTCACCATCCTGGCTCTCCTCACCATCCTGGCCCTCCTCACCATCCTGGCTCACCATCCTGGCCCTCCTCACCATCCTGGCTCACCATCCTGACCCTCCTCACCATCCTGGAACTCCTCACCATCCTGGCCTTCCTCACCATCCTGTCCCTCCTCACCATCCTGGCCCTCCTCACCATCCTGGCTCTCCTCACCATCGTCCTAGAGCCGCCCTGGTTCTCCGTTACCCCGTTGGTCAGTTGCGTGACCCCGCCGTGCGGAAGATTCCCTGGCCCCGTTGCTCCACACAACGCTCCGGGTCTTTTCGGCCGCTGACAGCACTTGCCCCAACCGTCTGTTGAGGCTATGCGGGGGATCTGTGTCTTTGTGTGCGCGTGTTTGAATGCATGGGGGCGGACTCGCCAAGCAAATTGAATCCGTCGATGACCCCGAACTGATGTCCCAACTCCGCGCACACACTGACGCACACACTACACACACACACACTGACACACACACACTGACGCACACACGACACACACACACACACACTGACGCACACACACACACACACTGACGCACAGACTACACACACACACTGACGCACACACGACACACACACACTGACGCACACACGACACACACACGACACACACACACTGACGCACACACACACACACTGACGCACACACTACACACACACACTGACGCACACACGACACACACACACACTGACGCACACACTACACACACACACACACTGACGCACACACACACACACTGACGCACACACGACACACACACACACACTGACGCACACACTACACACACACACACACTGACACACACACACACACTGACGCACACAGACACACACTGACGCACACACGACACACACACTGACGCACCCACTACACACACACCACACACACACTACACACACACTGACGCACACACTACACGCACACTGACGCACACACTACACACACACACTGACGCACACACGACACACACACTGACGCACACACTACACACACACACTGACGCACACACTACGCACACACACACACTGACGCACCCACTACACACACACACACACTGACGCACACACCACACACACTGACACACACTGACGCACACACGACACACACACACACTGACGCACCCACTACACACACACACTGACGCACACACACACTGACACACACTACACACACACACACACTGACGCACACACTACACACACACACACACTGACGCACACACACACACACTGACGCACACACGACACACACACACACACTGACGCACACACTACACACACACACACACTGACACACACACACACACTGACGCACACAGACACACACTGACGCACACACGACACACACACTGACGCACCCACTACACACACACCACACACACACTACACACACACTGACGCACACACTACACGCACACTGACGCACACACTACACACACACACTGACGCACACACGACACACACACTGACGCACACACTACACACACACACTGACGCACACACTACGCACACACACACACTGACGCACCCACTACACACACACACACACTGACGCACACACCACACACACTGACACACACTGACGCACACACGACACACACACACACTGACGCACCCACTACACACACACACTGACGCACACACACACTGACACACACTACACACACACACACACTGACGCACACACTACACACACAGACTGACGCTCCCACTACACACACACACACACTGACGCACACACTACACACACACTGACGCACACACGACACACACACACTGACGCACACACGACACACACACTGACGCACACACTGACACACACACACACTACACACACACTGACACACACACACTGACGCACACACTACACACACACACACACTGACGCACACACTACACACACACTGACGCACACACGACACACACACACTACACACACACTGACACACACACACTGACGCACACACTGACACACACACACTACACACACACTGACACACACACACTGACGCACACACTACACACACACACTGACGCACACACGACACACACACTGACGCACACACTACACACACACACTGACGCACACACTACACACACACACTGACGCACACACGACACACACACTGACGCACACACTACACACACACACTGACGCACACACTACGCACACACACACACTGACGCACCCACTACACACACACACACTGACGCACACACCACACACACTGACACACACTGACGCACACACGACACACACACACACTGACGCACCCACTACACACACACACACACTGACGCACACACTACACACACAGACTGACGCTCCCACTACACACACACACACTGACGCACACACTACACACACACTGACGCACACACGACACACACACACTGACGCACACACGACACACACACTGACGCACACACTGACACACACACACACTACACACACACTGACACACACACACTGACGCACACACTACACACACACACACACTGACGCACACACTACACACACACTGACGCACACACGACACACACACACTACACACACACTGACACACACACACTGACGCACACACTGACACACACACACACTACACACACACTGACACACACACACTGACGCACACACTACACACACACACTGACGCACACACGACACACACACTGACGCACACACTACACACACACACTGACGCACACACTACACACACACACTGACGCACACACGACACACACACTGACGCACACACTGACACACACACACACTACACACACACTGACACACACACACACGACACACACACACTGACGCACACACACTGACGCACACACACCTCGATATCAAGCTGGGTCGTTGTTGCTCCTATCTCACCTGCGCGTAGTGCCCCCCTCCCACCCCACACACCTGCAGCTCGTCTCACCTGTGTGTAGTGCCCCCCCACACCCTACACCTGTACATAGTGCCCCCTACACACACACCTGCCAGCGTCTCACCTGTGCGTAGAGCCCCCTACACACACACCTGCCAGCGTCTCACCTGTACGTAGTGCCCCCTACACACACACCTGCCAGCGTCTCACCTGTACGTAGTGCCCCCTACACACACACCTGCCAGCGTCTCACCTGTACATAGTGCCCCCTACACACACACCTGCCAGCGTCTCACCTGTACTTAGTGCCCCCTACACACACACCTGCCAGCGTCTCACCTGTACATAGTGCCCCCTACACACACACACCTGCCAGCGTCTCACCTGTGCGTAGAGCCCCCTACATACACACCTGCCAGCGTCTCACCTGTACGTAGTGCCCCCTACACACACACCTGCCAGCGTCTCACCTGTACGTAGTGCCCCCTACACACACACCTGCAAGTGTCTCACCTGTACTTAGTGCCCCCTACACACACACCTGCCAGCGTCTCACCTGTACGTAGTGCCCCCTACACACACACCTGCCAGCGTCTCACCTGTACTTAGTGCCCCCTACACACACACCTGCCAGTGTCTCACCTGTACATAGTGCCCCCTACACACACACCTGCCAGCGTCTCACCTGTGCGTAGAGCCTCCTACACACCTGCCAGCGTCTCACCTGTACGTAGTGCCCCTACACACACACCTGCCAGCGTCTCACCTGTACGTAGTGCCCCCTACACACACACCTGCAAGCGTCTCACCTGTGCGTAGAGCCCCCTACACACACACCTGCCAGTGTCTCACCTGTACTTAGTGCCCCCTACACACACACCTGCCAGCGTCTCACCTGTGCGTAGAGCCTCCTACACACACACCTGCCAGCGTCTCACCTGTACATAGTGCCCCCTACACACACACCTGCCAGCGTCTCACCTGTACATAGTGCCCCCTACACACACACCTGCAAGCGTCTCACCTGTACGTAGTGCCCCCTACACACACCTGCCAGCGTCTCACCTGTGCGTAGTGCCCCCTACACACACACCTGCTAGCGTCTCACCTGTACATAGTGCCCCCTACACACACACACACCTGCAAGCGTCTCACCTGTGCGTAGAGCCTCCTACACACACACCTGCCAGCGTCTCACCTGTACGTAGTGCCCCCTACACACACACCTGCCAGCGTCTCACCTGTGCGTAGTGCCCCCTACACACACACCTGCCAGCGTCTCACCTGTACATAGTGCCCCCTACACACACACACCTGCCAGCGTCTCACCTGTGCGTAGAGCCCCCTACACACACACCTGCCAGCGTCTCACCTGTACATAGTGCCCCCTACACACACACCTGCCAGCGTCTCACCTGTGCGTAGAGCCCCCTACACACACACCTGCAAGCGTCTCACCTGTGCGTAGAGCCCCTCTCCCACACCTCCCTACACCTGCACATAGTGCCCCCCCCCCACACACACCTGCAACGCGTCTCACCTGCGTGTAGTGTCCGCACACGCGTCCCGGCTGGCAGGTGAAGGTGGGGAAGTCGTAGTCGTGCACCTCCTCGTACCAGGCCTGCACGGCGGCCGTGGCGTTGAACGAGCTCAGGAAACCGCCCCAAAGGTTCTCGCCCACGGTGGTGAACGTGGGGTGGACGCGGCCCTCGTCTCGGAGGTGGACGTTGTGCTCGAACCAGCAGTTGGAGCCCCACGCCTTGGCGGTGAGGGCCAGCGCCTTGTCCCAGCTCTGTGCGGTAAGGGGGGGTGGTCAACGGAGAGTGGATTTAGTGGGGCGGGCGAGAGGGGCAGAGTGTGTGTGTGTGTCCGTGTGTCCACGTGTCCGTGTGTGTGTGATAGTGTAGCGGTTAGCGCGCTGCGCTGTGAACCTGGCGACCCGGGTTCGATTCCCGCTCACGGCCAGCACCAGTGACGATTATCTGAACCGGTCCCGGGCCTCCCCTAGGTCGACTCAGCCTCAAATGAGTACCTGGTGCGGTGTGTAAACATCGCCAATAGGGAGACAAAGGCGGTCGGGCGTGGTGCAGGCCACCCACCCCCTCGTGTACCGTTCCGGCCTTCATAGGTGCTCGCTAACAGCACTTGCCCCTACAGTCTGTTAAGGCTATATGGGGGATCTTTGTGTATCCGTGTGCGTGTCCGTGTGTGTGTGTCCTTGTGCCGATGACTGGTACCAGCGGTGTCAAGATCGGCCTCTGTGGAGGAGGCTCGTGAAGGACGCTACTGGGCAGTTGGAGGCAGTTGCCCTCCAACAACAACGGAGGGCGGAGGAGCGACGCTCAGAACAACGAGTGGAGCGACGGGTGGCTAAATCACAGCAAGTTGGCACAGTAGGGGGCACAGGTGGTGCATCAGCCAGTCATCTCAGTCAGTCGACCCGTGGCACCTGGGTCTGCCCAGTGACCTTCTGCCAGCGGGCGTTCGACACTTCACGTGGCCTCATGGTGCACATAGCCTGGCACAAGCGTCGTGGTGACGTCACCGCCACTTAGTGGCGAATGGCGGTTGTTGTTGTTGTGTGTGTGTACAGGTAGATGAGAGTGGCTACCATGTAGAGCATGTTGTATTGGTATGTGTATGTGTGTACAGGTATGTGTGTGTACAGGTGTGTGATGGTGGCTACCATGTAGAGCATGTTGTATCGGTATGTGTATGTGTGTACAGGTATGTGTGTACAGGTGTATGTGTGTACAGGTGTGTGTGTGTACAGGTATGTGTGTGTACAGGTATGTGTGTACAGGTATGTGTGTACAGGTGTGTGTGTGTACAGGTGTGTGTGTGTACAGGTATGTGTGTGTACAGGTATGTGTGTACAGGTATGTGTGTACAGGTGTGTGTGTGTACAGGTGTGTGATGGTGGCTACCATGTAGAGCATGTTGTATCGGTATGTGTATGTGTGTACAGGTATGTGTGTACAGGTATGTGTGTACAGGTATGTGTGTACAGGTATGTGTGTGTACAGGTATGTGTGTACAGGTATGTGTGTACAGGTATGTGTGTACAGGTGTGTGTGTGTACAGGTGTGTGTGTGTACAGGTGTGTGATGGTGGCTACCATGTAGAGCATGTTGCGAGCTGGCGGGTTGACCATGGAGCGGAAGAAGTTGTGCGCGCGCACGCACTCGATGATGAAGCGCCGATCATCGATGCTCGGCTCCACCGCGCTGCCGGCACGGCGCGACATCGCCTCCCGCGGCACCGTCGCCACCATCACCGCCACCGTCACCACCACCATCACCACCATCGGGGGCGGCGGTGATGGTGCCATCTGGGGAGGGCGGCGGTGAGGGTCAAAGTGCGATGATGTCTTGAGTCCTGGGCGTGGAAGAGTAGGCCAACTGTTATCGATTAAGCGGCCCTCCTTACGCCAGCGACGGCGGTGAAGAGGGGATAACCGAGTTCATCTTGTCCCACGTCGAAGACGTCGAAGACGTCTCGGGTCCCGGGCGCGGAAGAGTAGGCCAAATACTCTGCTCTTCCGCAATGCGGTTGCGGTGAGCGCGCGCCTTCACCCTGCAGCTGAAGCGACGAGGGGGTTCAAACGATGACCCAGCGGATTACCGCCGTGCGGTTTGTCCCATTCCCTCTCTCGCTCTCTCGTGCAGGTGACTTGCGCTACGCCGGAATCGGTTAACCGGTTTCCATGACAGGAATCCGCTCCTGGCTCTCTAAACCGGCAGTCGGTTTGATAAGCGAGCAACCGGTTCAATAATCGAGCAAAGAGTTTAATAAGCGAAAACCGGTTTAATAAGTGAGTAACCGGTTTAATAAGTGAGTAACCGGTTTAATAAGTTAGCAACCAGTTTAATAAGCGAGTAACCAGTTTAATAAGCGAATAACCGGTTTAATAAGCGAGTAACCGGTTTAATCAGTTAGCAACCGGTTTAATAAGTGAGTAGCCGGTTTAATAAGCGAGTAACCGGTTTAATAAGCGAGTGACCGGTTTAATAAGTGAGAAACTGGTTTAATAAGCGAGTAACCGGTTTAATAAGCGACTAACGGGGTAATTCAGTGAGTAACCGATTTAATAAGCGAGTAACCGGTTTAGCGACTCCCACCGGCACCACCCCAAGCGTCCCTCCTGGCCCCAATTCCCCTTCCTAGGGGGCATCCACCCGGCACCCGTGGTTAACCCCTGCGGTGTTTAACCTCGGTGACGAGAAGTGAGAATCGCCGCTTCTCAACACACAGAGCTTCCTCTTCGTTTGATAACGCTTTTCCCTACCCCACAGTTACCGCTATAACCCGCGCTTAACCCTACCCCTAACCCAGAATTAATCCTAACCCAGGGTCACCCCTAACCCAGGATTACCCCTAACCCAGGATTATTCCTGCCCCTAACCCAGAATTAATCTTAACCCAGGGTCACCCCTAACCCAGGGTTCCCCTACCCCTAACCCAGAATTAATCCTAACCCAGGGTCACCCCTAACCCAGGGTCACCCCTAACCCAGGGTCACCCCTAACCCAGGATTACCCCTAACTCAGGATTATTCCTACCCCTAACCCAGAATTAATCTTAACCCAGGGTCACCCCTAACCCAGGGTTTCCCCTACCCCTAACCCAGAATTAATCCTAACCCAGGGTCACCCCTAACCCAGGGTCACCCCTAACCCAGGGTCACCCCTAACCCAGGATTACCCCTAACTCAGGATTATTCCTACCCCTAACCCAGAATTAATCTTAACCCAGGGTCACCCCTAACCCAGGATTATTCCTACCCCTAACCCAGAATTAATCTTAACCCAGGGTCACCCCTAACCCAGGATTATTCCTACCCCTAACCCAGGCTTGCCTCTACCCCTAACCCAGGGGTAACCAGGGTTATATGAATCCCAGAGTGAACTCTGCTCTCACCTTAAAAATCACCGCTTCGTCGCTGCCAGGGATCCCCGTAGCTCCCCTTCCTCCCTGTGGGTCCCCTCTGTGCTGCGATGCCCTCTCTCTCCTGTGGGTCCCCTTCCTCCACGTGGGTCCCCTCTGTGCTGTGGGTCCCCTTCCTCCACGTGGGTCCCCTCTCTCTGCCGCGATGTCCTCTCTCTCCTGTGGGTCCCCTTCCTCCACGTGGGTCCCTTCTCTCTGTGCTGCGATATCCCCTCTGTGCTGTGGGTCCCCTTACTCCACGTGGGTCCCCTCTGTGCTGTGGGTCCCCTTCCTCCACGTGGATCCCCTCTGTGCTGCGATGTCCCCTCTCTCCTGTGGGTCCCCTTCCTCCACGTGGGTCCCCTCTCTCTCCCTCTGCCGCGATGTCCCCTCTGTGCTGTGGGTCCCCTTACTCCACGTGGGTCCCCTCTCTGTGCCGCGATGCCCTCTCTCTGCTGTGGGTCCCCTTCCTCCACGTGGGTCCCCTCTCTCTGTGCTGCGATGCCCCCTCTGTGCTGTGGGTCCCCTTACTCCACGTGGGTTCCCTCTCTCTGCCGCGAGGTCCCCTCTGTGTTGTGGGTCCCCTTACTCCACGTGGGTCCCCTCTCTCTGTGCTGCGATGTCCCCTCTGTGATGTGGGTCCCCTTCCTCCACGTGGGTCCCCTCTCTCTGTGCTGCGATGCCCCCTCTCTCCTGTGGGTCCCCTTCCTCCACGTGGGTCCCCTCTGTGCTGTGGGTCCCCTCTCTCCTGTGGGTCCCCTTCCTCCACGTGGGTCCCCTCTCTCTGCCGCGATGTCCCCTCTGTGCTGTGTGTCCCCTTCCTCCACGTGGGTCCCCTCTCTCTGCCGCGATGTCCCCTCTGTGCTGTGGGTCCCCTTCCTCCACGTGGGTCCCCTCTCTCTGCCGCGATGTCCCCTCTGTGATGTGGGTCCCCTTCCTCCACGTGGGTCCCCTCTGTACTGCGATGTCCCCTCTCTCCTGTGGGTCCCCTTCTTCCACGTGGGTCCCCTCTCTCTGTGCTGCGATGTCCCCTCTGTGCTGTGGGTCCCCTTCTTCCACGTGGGTCCCCTCTCTCTGTGTTGCGATGTCCCCTCTCTCCTGTGGGTCCCCTTCTTCCACGTGGGTCCCCTCTCTCTGCCGCGATGTCCCCTCTGTGATGTGTGTCCCCTTCCTCCACGTGGGTCCCCTCTCTCTGCCGCGATGCCCTCTCTCTGCTCTGGGTGCCCTCCTGCCCGTGTCGCCCCCTTAAAAGGAGGGGGACCTGCGGGGGTCGCCATGCCTACGAGGGCCGCTCGTGACGCCACACCTGGAACCACTTGGGGTGGGCGCGGGGAGGGTGGGGGGGAATTCAGGGCACCGGGGTCCGGCGGGGCCCGCGAGAGTGGGGGGCCAGGTAGGGGTCACGTGGGCTGTTATCGGAGGCTGGTGCGGGGGGGTATATGTATGCAGAACAGGGGAAGATTATACAAACTCCACTCACTCACTCTAACTCTGTACAGCAGGGGGAGATCATACAAACTCCACTCCCTCTGTAGAACAGGCGGAGATCATACAAACTCCACTCACTCTGTAGAACAGGGGGAGATCATATAAACTCCACTCACTCACTCTGTAGAACAGGGGGAGATCATACAAACTCCACTCACTCACTGTGTAGAACAGGGGGAGATCATACAAACTCCACTCACTCACTCTAGAACAGGGGGAGATCATACAAACTCCACTCACTCACTCTGTAGAACAGGGGGAGATCATACAAACTCCACTCACTCTGTAGAACAGGCGGAGATCACACAAACTCCACTCACTCACTCTGTAGAACAGGGCGAGATCACACAAACTCCACTCACTCTGTAGAACAGGGGAAGATTATACAAACTCCACTCACTCACTCTAACTCTGTACAGCAGGGGGAGATCATACAAACTCCACTCCCTCTGTAGAACAGGCGGAGATCATACAAATTCCACTCCCTCTGTAGAACAGGGGGAGATCACACAAACTCCACTCACTCTGTAGAACAGGGGGAGATCATACAAACTCCACTCACTCGCTCTGTAGAACAGGGGTAGATCATATAAACTCCACTCACTCACTCTGTAGAACAGGGGGAGATCATACAAACTCCACTCACTCACTCTGTTGAACAGGGGCAGATCATACAAACTCCACTCACTCACTCTAGAACAGGGGGAGATCATACAAACTCCACTCACTCTGTAGAACAGGGGGAGATCATACAAATGCCACTCACTCTGTAGAACAGGCGGAGATCATAGAAACTCCACTCACTCACTCTGTAGAACAGGGGGAGATCATAGAAACTCCACTCACTCACTCTGTAGAACAGGGCGAGATCACACAAGCTCCACTCACTCACTCTGTAGAACAGGGCGAGATCACACAAACTCCACTCACTCACTCTAACTCTGTACAGCAGGGGGAGATCATACAAACTCCACTCCCTCTGTAGAACAGGCGGAGATCATACAAATTCCACTCCCTCTGTAGAACAGGGGGAGATCATACAAACTCCACTCACTCGCTCTGTAGAACAGGGGTAGATCATATAAACTCCACTCACTCACTCTGTAGAACAGGGGGAGATCATACAAACTCCACTCACTCACTGTGTAGAACAGGGGGAGATCATACAAACTCCACTCACTCACTCTAGAACAGGGGGACATCATACAAACTCCACTCACTCACTCTGTAGAACAGGGGCAGATCATACAAACTTCACTCACTCTGTAGAACAGGGGCAGATCATACAAACTCCACTCACTCTGTAGAACAGGGGGAGATCATACAAACTCCACTCACTCTGTAGAACAGGCGGAGATCATAGAAACTCCACTCACTCACTCTGTAGAACAGGGGGAGATCATAGAAACTCCACTCACTCACTCTGTAGAACAGGGCGAGATCACACAAACTCCACTCACTCTGTAGAACAGGGGGAGATCATGCAAACTCCACTCACTCTGTAGAACAGGGGGGAGATCACACAAACTCCACTCACTCACTCTGTAGAACAGGGCGAGATCACACAAACTCCACTCACTCTGTAGAACAGGGGGGAGATCATACAAACTCCGCTCACTCTGTAGAACAGGGGGGAGATCCTACAAACTCCACTCACTCTGTAGAACAGGGGGGAGATCCTACAAACTCCACTCACTCTGTAGAACAGGGGCAGATCACACAAACTCCACTCACTCTGTAGAACAGGGGGGAGATCACACAAACTCCACTCACTCTGTAGAACGGGGGGGAGATCCTACAAACTCCACTCGCTCTGTAGAACAGGGGCAGATCACACAAACTCCACTCACTCTGTAGAACAGGGGGGAGATCCTACAAACTCCACTCACTCTGTAGAACAGGGGGGAGATCCTACAAACACCACTCGCTCTGTAGAACAGGGGGGAGATCCTACAAACTCCACTCGCTCTGTAGAACAGGGGGGAGATCCTACAAACTCCACTCACTCTGTAGAACAGGGGGGAGATCCTACAAACTCCACTCGCTCTGTAGAACAGGGGGGGGATCCTACAAACTCCACTCGCTCTGTAGAACAGGGGGGAGATCATACAAACTCCACTCACTCTGTAGAACAGGGGGGAGATCCTACAAACTCCACTCACTCTGTAGAACAGGGGCAGATCACACAAACTCCACTCACTCTGTAGAACAGGGGGGAGATCACACAAACTCCACTCACTCTGTAGAACAGGGGGGAGATCCTACAAACTCCACTCGCTCTGTAGAACAGGGGGGAGATCCTACAAACTCCACTCGCTCTGTAGAACAGGGGGGAGATCCTACAAACTCCACTCACTCTGTAGAACAGGGGGGAGATCCTACAAACTCCACTCGCTCTGTAGAACAGGGGGGGGGGATCCTACAAACTCCACTCGCTCTGTAGAACAGGGGGGAGATCATACAAACTCCACTCACTCTGTAGAACAGGGGGAGATCATGCAAACTCCACTCACTCTGTAGAACAGGGGGGAGATCATACAAACTCCGCTCACTCTGTAGAACAGGGGGGAGATCCTACAAACTCCACTCACTCTGTAGAACAGGGGGGAGATCCTACAAACTCCACTCACTCTGTAGAACAGGGGCAGATCACACAAACTCCACTCACTCTGTAGAACAGGGGGGAGATCACACAAACTCCACTCACTCTGTAGAACGGGGGGGAGATCCTACAAACTCCACTCGCTCTGTAGAACAGGGGCAGATCACACAAACTCCACTCACTCTGTAGAACAGGGGGGAGATCCTACAAACTCCACTCACTCTGTAGAACAGGGGGGAGATCATACAAACTCCACTCACTTACTCTGTAGAACAGGTGGAGATCACACAAACTCCACTCATTCTGTAGAACAGGGGGACATCACACAAACTCCACTCACTCTGTAGAACAGGGGGGAGATCCTACAAACTCCACTCCCTCTGTAGAACAGGGGGGAGATCACACAAACTCCGAGGTGCGAGCCTCAAACGCATCCGCAGCCGCCTCTAACCCCTACTGCCCAACCCACGCAGGGTGACTTTGTACTTCGTTTTTTTTTCCCCACCGCTAAGGCCAGACCCGATACGTCGGGGGCTGTCAACGGCGTGGCCACAGCCTCCCGCGACAGGAACCCCATCGGCCACGTGCTCCTCGTGCTGGAGGGATGCGACGAACTGTGAATCTCGTTCCTCATGCCCCCCCCCAAACCTCATGTCTCTCTCACAGCGAAATCGCCACGGGCTACAGATCAAGGCCGTAGCCATGGAATCAACATTGGGGGGGGGGGACCAAATCTTCCAGGGGGTCTGGGGTCCCCCGTCCCCCCCAGAAAAAAAAATCTAAATTTGAAAACTAATTTCCTGCCATTTCCTGCCTAAAATATTTTTTAAAAATTCACTAACACGTAGGATGTAGTTTTTTTTTTTACAATAATGTCTAAGAGTGTTATTGTATTTACATTGCCCTGTTTTAACTTTTTTACCTTTTCTTGTTTCATTGTATGTAATGACAGAGATTAGGGATTAATAAAGTAACAACCATAACCACAAGCATATAAACAGAAATCTATTTAATTAGCGAAAAATTGTGGGGGGGACATTTTGAGCATATTTGAATATTGGGGGGTGGGGGGATGTCCCCCACCCCCCAATATATATTATAATTACGGCCTTGCTACAGATCACCCCCCAGCCCCCCAAAGGATGTCGCTTGTGCCACCTCGACACCCGACTAATGGAGCACAGAGTCTCGGACTCTTCCCGTGTAACTCCCGGTAACAATAAAAACCCACAGCGCTTGACCCAGAGGGGTCAAACGGGCACAGGTGGGCAACACCACAACCCGCTAAAATTGCCATTCTCACAAGCCCCTTAACCCACCCGTCTTTGTATCTCTTATCTGTCTCAACGCTCCCATACTCCCCCCCCTCCTCTCTGTTATCTCCTGCCTCTCTATCTCCTGACTCTCTCTATCTCCTGACTCTTTCTCTATCTCTTGCCTCTCTCTATCTCCTCTATCTCTTGCCTCTCTCTCACTATCTCCTGCCTCTATCTCCTGACTCTCTCTCTATCTCCTGCCTCAATCTCTATATCCTGCCTCTATCTCTCTATCTCCTGCCTCTCTCTCTATCTCCTGACTTTCTCCCTCTATATCCTGCCTCTATCTCTCTATCTCCTGACTCTCTCTCTATCTCCTGCCTCTCTATCTCCTGCCTCTCTCTCTATCTCCTGCCTCAATCTCTATATCCTGCCTCTATCTCTCTAGCTCCTGACTCTCTCTCTATCTCCTGCCTCTCTATCTCCTGCCTCTCTCTCTATCTCCTGACTTTCTCCCTCTATATCCTGCCTCTTTCTCACTATATCCTGCCTCTATCTCTCTATTTCCTGCCTCTATCTCTCTATCTCCTGACTCTCTCTATCTCATGCCTCTCTATCTCCTGCCTCTCTCTCACTATCTCCTGCCCCTCTCTCTATCTCCTGACTCTCTCACTATCTCCTGCCTCTCACTATCTCCTACCTCTCTCTCACTATCTCCTGCCCCTCTCTCTATCTCCTGCCTCTATCTCTCTATCTCCTGCCTCTCTCACTATCTCCTGCCCCTCTCTCTATCTCCTGCCTCTATCTCTCTATCTCCTGCCTCTCTCTCACTATCTCCTGCCCCTCTCTCTATCTCCTGACTCTCTCTCTATCTCCTGCCTCTCACTATCTCCTACCTCTCTCTCACTATCTCCTGCCCCTCTCTCTATCTCCTGCCTCTATCTCTCTATCTCCTGCCTCTATCTCGCCTGACTCTCTCTCTATCTCCTGCCTCTATCTCTCTATCTCCTGCCTCTCTCTATCTCCTGCCTCTCTCTTCTGCCTCTCTCTCTCTATCTCCTGCCTCTCTCTCTATCTCCTGACTCTCTCTATCTCCTGCCTCTCTATCTCCTGCCTCTATCTCTCTATCTCCTGCCTCTATCTCGCCTGACTCTCTCTATCTCCTGCCTCTGTCTCTCTATCTCCTGCCTCTCTCTTCTGCCTTTATCTCCTGCCTCTCTCTATCTCCTGACTCTCTCTATCTTCTGCCTCTATCTCCTGCCACTATTTCTCTATCTCCTGTTTCTCTCTATCTCCTGCCTCTCTATCTCCTGCCTCTATCTCTCTATCTCCTGCCTCTATCTCGCCTGACTCTCTCTCTATCTCCTGCCTCTATCTCTCTATCTCCTGCCTCTCTCTATCATCTGCCTCTGTCTCTCTATCTCCTGACTCTCTCTCTATCTCCTGCCTCAATCTCTATATCCTGCCTCTATCTCTCTATCTCCTGCCTCTCTCTCTATCTCCTGACTTTCTCCCTCTATATCCTGCCTCTATCTCTCTATCTCCTGACTCTCTCTCTATCTCCTGCCTCTCTATCTCCTGCCTCTCTCTCTATCTCCTGCCTCAATCTCTATATCCTGCCTCTATCTCTCTAGCTCCTGACTCTCTCTCTATCTCCTGCCTCTCTATCTCCTGCCTCTCTCTCTATCTCCTGACTTTCTCCCTCTATATCCTGCCTCTTTCTCACTATATCCTGCCTCTATCTCTCTATTTCCTGCCTCTATCTCTCTATCTCCTGACTCTCTCTATCTCATGCCTCTCTATCTCCTGCCTCTCTCTCACTATCTCCTGCCCCTCTCTCTATCTCCTGACTCTCTCACTATCTCCTGCCTCTCACTATCTCCTACCTCTCTCTCACTATCTCCTGCCCCTCTCTCTATCTCCTGCCTCTATCTCTCTATCTCCTGCCTCTCTCACTATCTCCTGCCCCTCTCTCTATCTCCTGCCTCTATCTCTCTATCTCCTGCCTCTCTCTCACTATCTCCTGCCCCTCTCTCTATCTCCTGACTCTCTCTCTATCTCCTGCCTCTCACTATCTCCTACCTCTCTCTCACTATCTCCTGCCCCTCTCTCTATCTCCTGCCTCTATCTCTCTATCTCCTGCCTCTATCTCGCCTGACTCTCTCTCTATCTCCTGCCTCTATCTCTCTATCTCCTGCCTCTCTCTATCTCCTGCCTCTCTCTTCTGCCTCTCTCTCTCTATCTCTGCCTCTATCTCTCTATCTCCTGCCTCTCTCTATCTCCTGCCTCTCTCTTCTGCCTCTCTATCTCCTGCCTCTCTCTCTATCTCCTGACTCTCTCTATCTCCTGCCTCTCTATCTCCTGCCTCTATCTCTCTATCTCCTGCCTCTATCTCGCCTGACTCTCTCTATCTCCTGCCTCTGTCTCTCTATCTCCTGCCTCTCTCTTCTGCCTTTATCTCCTGCCTCTTTCTATCTCCTGACTCTCTCTATCTTCTGCCTCTATCTCCTGCCACTATTTCTCTATCTCCTGTTTCTCTCTATCTCCTGCCTCTCTATCTCCTGCCTCTCTCTCTATCTCCTGCCTCTATCTCTCTATCTCCTGCCTCTATCTCGCCTGACTCTCTCTCTATCTCCTGCCTCTATCTCTCTATCTCCTGCCTCTCTCTATCATCTGCCTCTGTCTCTCTATCTCCTGCCTCTCTCTATCTCCTGCCTCTCTCTTCTGCCTCTCTCTCTCTATCTCCTGCCTCTATCTCTCTATCTCCTGTCTCTCTCTCTATCTCCTGCCTCTATCTCTCTATCTCCTGCCTCTCTCTATCACCTGCCAGTGAGGGCCTAGTTTTATGTATGCATCCTAGCCCCGCCTGACGTCATTGTGTCTCACCCCTGCATCTCTTTTTCCTCTCATCACACTCGTTTACTCGGCAAGCCTGCGACCTACTCAGCCCTGCACCCACTACCTATCCTCCCACCTCTGTTACATCCTTCCTATTCTTCTGCTTTACTGCAAACATGAAAATCGCTCCACTTTCTCACTCCTCTCCTCTCTGCTCCTTGTCTCACCCTCTCCTTTCAGCACTCCTGTTGCCCTGCCACCACAGCACCCATCACTGCCCCCCCCCCTCTCTCTCCTGAGGCCACTCTGCCCCCCCCCCACCACCACCACACTTTTCTTTTCCATCCACCTCTTCTTGTCCTGTTCTCCCCCTTTCAATTGTGCAGCTAACGTCAATATGAAGCTAGTTTATGTATTTACTTATTTACAATGCCACGCCACGCTAAGCGAGTTGACATCTGTCAAACCGCCCAACAGGGACTGACATAAAGGTGGACGACGTGATAGACGCTGCCGCTGGACATTGGGTGGGGGAAGCGGAACGTCGCCGCCGCCGCCGCCGCCGCGGCTCCCGTGACCCGCGGCTACGTGGTCCTCTTCGCCGACGCGGAGATGGTGGCACGCGTCCACCTTCAGGGGGGAGATATTTGTGCAAATGCACGCCTCTCTCCCCCTCCCCCCACCCCCACCCCGCGCGAAAAGTGCTAATCTCCAACGCACCCCACCACCACCTTTCCTCAAAACTGCCGGCCTACAACGAGACCTTGAGCGGTTCCGGCAAAGTTGTGTCCCGAATCGTGACGCTGACCTCGCGCACGCGGGAACCCATAAATGGCGCACGTCTTGTCGTTCAGGCGACAAACTTTCATGATTTTAAAGGGCAACAACGCGGAACTCAGCGTGAACTCTGAGTGCACTTCGGCAGGCTACGCCTACGCCGTGTGCGTGTCCACCGCGTTGCCACGCTGCTACGTGTGCGGTGGCTTCGGCCATGCCCGTGAAAACTGCACGGGAAAACCAAAAGGGGAAAACACGCAGCCTGCAAATAAACGTCACGCAGCAGCAACAGCAGCACCAGCAGCAGCAGCAGCCGCCACAGCCTCAACAGGGACGGCAAAAGCAGCCACCACAGCCTGCGCAACAGCAGCAGCAGCCGCAGCAGGAGCAGCCGCAGCCACCTCAGCCTCAGCAGCAGCAGCAGCAGCCACCACTGCACGAGTGCCAGCTGTAGCAGCAGCAGCAGGACGCTGACTCGGCGGCCGGTCGCACAAAGCCGCCCACCGACGAAGAGGATGGCGAGGGTTTCACCCTCGTCACCTCCCGCAAGCGCAGGGTGAAGCCTTCCCACGGCGGAGGTTGGCCACGCGGCCCCTAACCCTAAGCGCGCGGCCACCGCCGATCACGAGCCCAACTCAAAACGGTGCAACCCCCCCCACGAGCGCCAACCCAGAAAGCGTTGCGAGGGGTGAATATGAAGACATACTCGATGGCGACCCGCCTGAGGGCAGCACGATGGGACAAGGACCGCCAACACCCCCGCCGCCTCAGCATCCTCAGAGCAAGAGGAACCACCGGCCGGTGCGGCGCCTGACGGCGCCACGCTGCAAGAAGGCGACGAAGGCCGGCTCACCTGACCCGAGGGGAGAGCAAAAGACCCTCCACTACCAGAGGGCAGCCACCTTCTTCCCGATGAGGCCCTGCCATCACCGACGGCAAACGAGGCTTCTGCCGAGTCACGGTTTGACGAGCTTGGAGGACTCGGACGACGAGGTGTCGGAGACCGAAGGAGAGGACGACGTGAGTGAGCTCAGCTACTCACAAGTCAACGGCGAGTTCGATTACACACCTGGGGACATCCACAACTTCCTCGGGAACACTTTCAGGAAGCGTCAAGTTAGGGTCGGGGCCGTTTTCCCTGACCTCACCGCTTTCCTCAAAGCATCCCAACAAATTTGCCGCAACAGCGACAGGTTTGGTTTCTCGACTCGGGAATGCCACCGCCTGAAAGCGTTCATGCGCAAGGCGAAGAAGGAGCTTACTTCTGCCCAGAAGTAACCCAGCTCCCCCGCAACTACTGTTAACACTACCACCACCAGACAACTGCATGATGGCTTCAGCTATTAAGGTTTCCAGTCTGAACTGTAACAGCGCTCGCAGGGACAAGAGGTGGGACCAGATCTGCCGCTTTCTCAGGGAACACAAAGCGAATGTGACTCTCCTCCAGGAAACTCACCTTGACCAGATGCGACTCTCCTCCAGGAAACCCACCTTGACCAGATGTGACTCTCCTCCAGGAAACCCACCTTGACCAGATGTGACTCTCCTCCAGGAAACTCACCTCGACGCCACTCTGGAGGCCCAACGCCAGCCTTTCTTAGGCGGCCGAGGCCTTCTACAGCCACGCCGAGGACAACCTCGCCGGCGTGGCGATTGTGCTCGGTTCGTGGTTTGCACCAGAGAACGTCTCCTTCAAAGAAATCGTCAAAGGTCACTTGATTTGTGTCGAATTCGCCCTGAATGAATCCTGCCTCAGGTGCTATAACGTGTACACGCCGAGCAAGGCCTCCCAAGAGGAAGCTCTTCTTCGGCGCGCTGCGGGACGCGCTTGCGACAGACGACGTGGACGACGTTACTCACCGTCGTGGGAGGAGACTTTAACTGCACCCACGACCCGGCTCTCGACCGTAACACCGCCGAACTTCACCCTGAATCCGCACGGCCGCTAGCCGAACTCGTGCGGAGTCCGGATCTGCGTGACGTGCGGCGACTACAGCATCCGGCCCGGCGGCAGTACTCTTGGTGCCGCTGCGGCCCTCAAAGCAGGATAAGCCTTGCCAGGCTCGACCGACTGTACGTCAACGCCAGCGGCGTTAACCTGCTTGGGGACAGTAAAATCGTTCCCTCCAGTTTCTCCGATCACCGCCCAGTCTCCGTGCTGCTGTGACTTCCCAGAGCGGAGTAGCGCAGCACCTACTGGAGACTCAACGTGCAGCTGCTTGATGACACCGACTTCAGAGAAACCTTCAAAGCCTTTTGGGCTCAGTGGCTGCCTGCCAAAGGAAGCTTCAGCTCCCACCAGCTATGGTGGGACAACACAAAGGCGCAGGTCAGGGCTCTCTGTCAGCAGTTCATGAGCCAGCACGTCCGCCGCCAAGAACGAGGAGGCGCGCCAACTGCTGAACGAGCTGCTGGCGCTTGAGGCGGAGCTGAGCTCACCCCACGGCACACAGCGGGGTGAGACGCTACTGGAGAAGCAGCGGCGTTTCAGGTCCATCACGGACGAGCAGGCGGCACATCGCGCTTTTGTGTGGAAAGAGATGCAGAACCTGTCGCAGATGGACTCTCCCGCTAAGTTTTTAATTCGCTTGAACAAAGCACCGGCCAACACCACAAAAATTTCCAGTTTGCGAACCCCAGATGGACAAACAGCAACATCTGAGAGCGAGATCGCCAAGACCGCCGGGGATTTCTACTCGCAACTTTTCGCCGCCGAAACCATACACGACGGGGCTGTCCGGGAGCTACTGGACGGGGGCCCTACCTTAGAAGTCCCCGAGCGGGATCGTCTGGACAGCCCCGTCACCCTGCAGGAGCTTCACACCGCTGTGAAAGGGCTCGCAGCTGGTAAAGCCCCGGGGATTGACGGCCTGCAGGTTGAGTTTTATGCGGCCTTTTGGGATGAGCTTGGCCCTCCGCTACTGCAACTGTTGACGGAGGGCCTGCAGAAGGGTGAACTCCCACAGAGCTGCAGGAGAGCAGTGGTCTCCCTGCTACCCTAGAAGGGGGACCTGCGCCTCATTTAGAATTGGCGATCCGTGTCCCTCTTTGTGCGCCGACTACAAAATCTACTCCAAGGTGCTGGCAAACCGTCTCAAGATAGTGCTGGGTCAGCTGATCCTGCCGGAACAGTCGTATTGCATCCCCGGACGGTGCATATATACGACAACATCGGTACGGTCAGAGACGTAATCTCCCTTGCAGAAGCGCACAACGTGGACTTGGGCCTCCACTTCTTAGATCAGGAGAAGTCCCTTGACAGGGCGAGCCACGAGTACCGTGGACAAACTCCTAACGTCGCTCGGCTTCGACCTGGCCTTCATCTCGCACGTTAGCTCCTGTACACGGGGGGCACATCCAGCCTCACGAAGATAAACCAGCGGCTCGGCGTCCCCTTTCCCTGTGACGAGGGGGGTCAGACCAGGGATGCCCCCGCTCGGCGCTGCTGTACACCCTGTACATTGAGCCACTGCTAAGCAAACCTGAGACAAAATCTGTCTGGCCTCAAAGTCCCGGGACCTGAAAATGCGGTCATCAAGAGTGAGTGAAAGTGAGTGAGAGAATGAGTGAGAGAGAGTGATTGAGAGAGTGAGTGAGAGTATTTGTAAATTAATTGACGGTAGTTGTATCCGAGCGAACTACAACTATTAATACTGATAAGTCAGTGAGTGGTACTGGTAAGTGAGTGAGTGAGACTGAGCGGACTTTGCGTGCGTTAGCAAACGGGTGAGCTCGTTTTTTTTTTTCTCCTGATGACAAATCGCTTGTGTTCCGATAGAAACCTCGTAAATATTTTTAGTATTTTTTTTAATTCACTTTATTTTCATTTTTATATATATATATTTGTTTTTATCTACGAGACTTTAATACCGAAAGAACCATAGAATTTGAGTGAGTTGGCGCACGAGTGGAGCGTGCGTCCGGAGACCAGTGGCATGGGGGTCAGCGCTACACGCAACCCGGCCACCCGAGTTCGATTCCCGCTCACGGCCACTATCTCAACAGGTTCGTGGGCCTCCCCTAGGTCGACTCAGCCTCAAATGGCCGCGGTGTGTAGTAAACATCGCCCACTGTGTACTGCACGCCGGACTTCTTTCTCACCGTACGTGCGCCAACCGTGGTTAATCGGCGGTGCGGGGGACTTATGGAGGCAAAGGCGGACGCGGCGTGGTGCTGGACCAGCCGCTGTGATCCGGCATCCTCCACCCAGTTGGGAGACGTGCTCACTCGCTCGCTCACTCACTCACTCACTCGTTCACTCGCTCGCTCGCTCATTGGCTCACTCACTCGCTAACTCATTCGCTCGCTCACTCACTCGCTCGCTCACCCCTCTCTCCACCTCGGCTCTCCCTTCACTCTCCCTTCGCTCTCCTCCTCTCTCTCCTCCCTCTCCCCACTCACCGTGGGCCCGTTTTATTTACTTATTTACGTGACCACAGAGCGTGGCACACTGCTGCCCGCGTCACGTGCTCAACAACCGCACTCGACGTCGTGACATCAATGCCACCACCACCACCACCAGAGGCAAAGGAAGCCCGGCTAGCCTGGCCCGACTTTTTAGGGGCAAGTGCTGTTAGTGAGTCGCACCCACGAAGGCCGGAACGGCACACGAGGGGGGGGGGGGGGGCGGCGGCGGCGGGGCGGGGGGGGGGGGGATGGGTCAGCACCACGCCCGGCCACCTTTGTCTCCCCGGCGGTGATGTTTACCCACCGCACCAAGGTGCTCACATGAGGCTGAGCTGACCTAGGGTATGAGGCCCAGGACCGGTTCACAAAATCGTCACTGCTCTTGGTGGTCGTGGGCGGGAATCGAACCCGGGGCCGCCCGGTTCGTAGTGCGGCGCGCTGACGCCACTCTACACGCCACCGCTCCCTCAATTCAACAACAAAGACAAAGTTCCCCCATGCAGCCTTAACCGACTGTTGGGGCAAGTGCTGCGAGCGAGCAGCGGCATCTGTGAAGTGGCCAGCACCACGGCCCGGCCGACTTTTTTCTCCCTGCTCACCACCAATAGCAATACCCGCGCCTGTGCCAGGCTAGGTGCGCTTTGAGGCCGCGTGAAGTGTCGAAGGCTCGCAGCATACCAGGCGAGGTTGTTAACATCTCCTGGCCACCGTGATGATGATGATGATGAGAGAGAGACACACAAACTCCAAATATACAGCAGCAGGCGTCAGGGTCGGGATCGTACCCACGACCTCCTGTATACCAGGCGAGGTAGTTAACATCTCCTGGCCACCGTGATGATGATGATGATGAGAGAGAGAGACACACAAACTCCAAATATACAGCAGCAGGCGTCAGGGTCGGGATCGAACCCACGACCTCCTGTATACCAGGCGAGGTAGTTAACATCTCCTGGCCACCGTGATGATGATGATGAGAGAGACACACACAAACTCCAAATATACAGCAGCAGGCGTCAGGGTCGGGATCGTACCCACGACCTCCTGTATACCAGGCGAGGTAGTTAACATCTCCTGGCCACCGTGATGATGATGAAGACGAGAGAGACACACAAACTCCAAATATACAGCAGCAGGCGTCAGGGTCGGGATCGTACCCACGACCTCCTGTATACCAGGCGAGGTAGTTAACATCTCCTGGCCACCGTGATGATGATGATGACGAGAGAGACACACAAACTCCAAATATACAACAGCAGGCGTCAGGGTCGGGATCGAACCCACGACCTCCTGCATACCAGGCGAGGTAGTTAACATCTCCTGGCCACCGTGAAGTTCCTCCAACACAACCACCACCACCACCACCATCAACAACGATACCATCGACATCGCTACCAACAATAACCATCACTGACAACACCAACAACGTCACGACCACCATTCATGAAGACAATTCAATCAAACACGGCACGTTCCTCAGCAACGCTGTGGCCTTGACAGGCAGCACGTTCGTAAAGTAACGTTTCGGGCGATGGCCCACCGTCATGGCACGTGCACCGCAGTGCCAGTACAACCCCCGGACGACGAATCCATACACGCAGAGACCCATCAGAGACGGGCAGAGACTCATGGAGATTGCTGTGCACAGTAGACCCACAACGACGCGGTGCATTAAAGACCAGCGAAAGTTGTCCAATTGTGGCCATCCAACACAAGACTCTGGACCACGTGGGGAACTCATAGAAACCCACGGAGATACACAGAGACTCGTCGAGATAAATAGAGGGTCATAGAGACCCATAGAGACATGGGGAAGTGCATTAAATACACTACGGACGGCAGAGTGAACCCATAGTTTCAGTTTCATTTATGTTGGTATTGCCCCGTGAGCCATTCGGCTCTTGAATCGGGTGCAACCGCAACAAACAAAAAAAACATGAACAAGATAAATAACTTAAAGTGACTTTACGTGACTTTGTGCAAACAGCAAATCCAGGAAAAAACAGCAAAATCTTCCAGAAAAAGCACCGTACACCAACGCTGTGTGCAAAAATCCCAGTGGGAAGCAAGTCAACAACAACAACAACAACCACAAGAAAACTTAGTTTAAAAGTCATCAGTCTAACTCCGTACTACAACAAACAAACATGGCCAAACCAAGAGACACACATAGACTCATAGAGACACCAATAGAGACACACAGAGACTAATAGAGACACCAATAGAGACACACAGAGACTCATAGAGACACCAATAGAGACACACAGAGACTCATAGAGACGCCAATAGAGACACACAGAGACTCATAGAGACGCCAATAGAGACACACAGAGACTCATAGAGACACCAATAGAGACACACAGAGACTCATAGAAACACCAATAGAGACACACAGAGACTAATAGAGACACCAATAGAGACACACAGAGACTCATAAAGACACCAATAGAGACACACAGAGACTCATAGAGACACCAAGAGAGACACACAGAGACTCATAGAGACACCAATAGAAACACACAGAGACTCATAGAGACACCAATAGAGACACACAGAGACTCATAGAGACACCAATAGAGACACACAGAGACTCATAGAGACGCCAATAGAGACACACAGAGACTCATAGAGACGCCAATAGAGACACACAGAGACTCAGTGATGCCAATAGAGACACACAGAGACTCATAGAGACACCAATAGAGACACACAGAGACTCATAGAGACACCAATAGAGACACACAGAGACGCCAATAGAGACACACAGAGACTCATAGAGACGCCAATAGAGACACACAGAGACTCATAGAGACACCAATAGAGACACACAGAGACTCATAGAGACACCAATAGATGCGTAGAGACCCATAGAGACCGCACAGTGAACCCATAGCGTCACAAAGTGACACACAGAGACTCATAGAGACCCATACAGACGCTGATAGATACGTATAGATCCATAGAGAGACACACAGAGATCCATAGAGACCTGCAAAGTGAACCCACTGTGGTCTGCGCTCCTTCAACGGAGGAGGAACAGCGACACGACACGAACTTTCTCTCTGTCTCTCTCTGTCTCTCTGTCTCTCTCTCTGTCTCTCTCTCTCCCTCTCTCTGTCTCTCTCCGTCTCTCTGTCTCTCTCTCTCTGTCTCTCTCTGTCTCTCTCTGTCTCTCTGTCTCTCTCTCTGTCTCTCTTTGTCTCATCGTGGCAGTAGCAGACCTTGCCATTGGCATCCTGAACAACCACAAATTGCCATCTTGCGCAAAAGCAGAATAACACGCACACTACCACCACTTCCGCCACTACTACCACCACCGCTACCTCCACCACCACTACCACCATCACAACCACCACGATCCCCACCACCACTACCACCACGAAGACCATCAAAACCACCACGACCCCCACTACCAACACCACCACCACGACCCCCACCACAACCATCACGACCACCACGACCCCAACCACCACGACCCCCACCACCACTACCACCATCACGACTCGAATTACCACTACCCCCACCACTACCACCACCATCACGACCACCGTCACCACCACCACCCCCACCACCACCACCCCCACTACCACCACCACCATCACGACCACCACGACCCCAACCACCACTACCACGACCCCCACCACCATCACGACCACCACGACCCCCACCCAGGCTGCTGCTGCCCCCCCCCGTCCCCCTCGAGTCGCCCGGTCACGTGGCTGCCGCGTGTCCCATCCCTCGGCCACAGCCGGTCCGCGTCTCTGTGTGTCTGTCTGTGTGTCTGTCTGTGTGTGTCTGTGTGTGAGTGTGTCTGTGTGTATGTGTGTTTGTGTGTCTGTGTGTGTGTGTCTGTGTGTGTATGTGTGTGTGTCTGTGTGTGTCTGTGTGTGTGTGTCTGTGTGTGTGTGTGCCTGTGTCTCTGTGTGTGTGTGTCTGTGTGTGTGTCTCTGTGTGTGTGTCTGTGTGTGTGTCTGTGTGTGTGTCTGTGTGTGTCTGTGTCTCTCTGTGTGTGTCTGTGTGTCTTTGTGTGTCTGTCTGTGTCTGTGTCTCTCTGTGTGTCTGTGTGTCTGTGTATGAGTGTGTCTGTGTGTGAGTGTGTCTGTGTGTGTGTCTGTGTGTGTCTGTGTGTGTCTGTGTGTATCTGTGTGTGTCTGTCTGTGTGTCTGTCTGTGTGTGTCTGTGTGTCTCTCTGTGTGTATCTGTCTGTGTGTGTCTGTGTCTGTCTTGTGTGTCTGTGTGTGTCTCTCTGTCTGTGTGTGTGTCTGTGTGTCTCTCTGTGTGTGTCTGTGTGTCTCTCTGTGTGTCTGTGTGTATCTGTGTGTGTCTGTGTGTATCTGTGTGTCTCTCTGTGTGTGTCTGTGTGTCTCTCTGTCTGTGTGTCTCTGTGTGTGTCTGTGTGTGTGTATCTGTGTGTGTCTGTGTCTTTCTGTGTCTCTCTGTCTGTCTGTCTCTCTCTCTCTCTGTTTCTGTGTGTCTCTCTGTCTATCTCTGTGTGTATATGTGTCTCTGTGTCTATCTCTGTGTGTATGTGTGTCTGTCTCTTGTGCATCTGTGTGTGTGTCTCTGTGTCGAGCTCAATCTCAGTATCTACCTCGATGTCTATTATTCACTCTCGCTCCTTCTCTATCCCACTCTCTCTCTCTCTCTCCCTCCATCCCAAGATCTCTGTCTACCTCTGTCTATCCCTGTCTCTCTCTCTCTCTAGCTCTCTTTCTGCCTCGCCGTGTCCGTCACTCGCGCGGCAAAGAATCACCCCGAGAGGCTTCGCCCAGGAAGCCACGGGATGAGTCCACCCGGAGCTGCTTGGCAAGAGGCCGGCCACCTTACCGGTGAAGGGGCTAGCACTGGACCGGTAACAGGGTTAGGACGGGACCGGTAGCAGGGCTAGGGCAGGACTCGCCGCGGAATGAGGAAGGAACCACGCTCTTGCGCCGGAGGAGAGTCGCCGTAGTTCCGCACAGATTAGGAATGAGCGAGGGAGAGAGGGAGAAGTACCGCTTCTGCTACGATCGATAAAACTGCCACCACCCCCCTCCTACTACTACTCTCCCCTCGGCCGCGAGCGAGAAATCAATGCGAGAGAATTATTCCAATTAGAACGGCGTGCTGGTGGAGTGTGTGGAGTGTGATAGAGTGGGAGTGGGGGAGAGAGAGAGAGAGGGTGTGGAGTGTCAGAGAGACTTTTTTTTTACTTTTTAAACGCACCGGAGGCGATTTCGATATGAAACACACAAAGTCACCAGCAACACAAATACACAAAGTCACCAGCAACACAAATACACAAAGTCACCAGCAACACAAATACACAAAGTCACCAGCAACACAAATAACACAAAGTCACCAGCAACACAAATAACACAAAGTCACCAGCAACACAAATACACAAAGTCACCAGCAACACAAAAATACAAAGTCACCAGCAACACAAACACACAAAGTCACCAGCAACACAAATACACAAAGTCACCAGCAAACACAAACACACAAAGTCACCAGCAACACAAATCAAACAAACGCTATAAATCCACGCGCTGTGGCGCTAAATGCACCGCGCACAACACGAAATAAAAGTCACGTGGTGGTGGTGGTCATCGCGCACGTCACGGTGACGAGCGAGCGCTTCAGAAGGTGAACACGTGGGGGGTGACGTCCACGCTGGTACAGAGAGGGGCTTGTCCGGCTCCCCAGCGTTAGAACAAGACGCGCTGCACATCACCGACACGTGGCTGTGTCACGTGGCGTGCTCCAGGCAGAGCCGCGCCTTGAGCAGGAACCTGAACACTGGAAGCAGCTCAGAGCAGCCGTCAGTGTCACCTTGCAGCGTCTTGCTCCTCGTCCTGTACACCGCCAACTTCGCCTGAGCACAGGCAAAGTTGGCGAGGTCATGGCGCTTGTTAGCCAGGTAAGGCACCACCCCATATACGAAGCTGCTGTTGTTGAAGGGCACCTACCCCCCCCCCCCCCCCCAGTTTACTGAAGATGTCCCCAAAAAGGCGGAACATTGGGTTGAGCCGCTGGCAGCGTAAGTACCGGTGGAACAGATCCTTCCTGGCACCGCAGAAAATGCACAAGCCTGGTGCCTCCGGCGAGATTTGGCTGAGCCACACGGCCGATGGCAACGTGCAATGTGCCAATCTCCACTGGAGGTTGCCGCAGTATTTGGCTACGGGAGACTTACTCTTTGGTTCTTTCGGTAAAGTCACGTAGGTATAAAATAACTTGTACATAACTTGTACGTGAGACTTGTACATGTGTTTCCACTGGGGGGCAGCCACAATGAGGGGAGATAAATAATCTCTCAATTTTGTGTCCGGTAAAGTCGGCCAGGTCCTGGGAATGCAGCGCCTTGACAATGCACGTGTAGAGCTCTTTCTTTGGGGTGCTCTTCAGGGGCACGTTCCTGCAGCCTCGGAGCTTCAGTAGCTTCCCGGAGTCGCTGTGGCTAGGGGCCTGCGTGCAGGAGAAGCACAACTCCGGGAAGGGGGAGGAGGAGGAGGGGGGAGAGGGCCGCCACCATCCCCCGGTGTCTCCAGCTTCAGGCCCTGCTCCTTCATGGCACGTAGCACATCCCGCAGCAACTTCTCCCCAGTGAGCATGGAGCGGAGTCCCGCGGTGCTGGCGATCTCAGCTGCGGTCTTCCACTCGGGCTGGTGGGCCTGCACAAGGTGGAAGACTGTCCGCAGCCCTGCTGATGTGAGGCGTTGAGCCAGGGTCCTATCTCCTCTGATCCCCTGGAAAAGGCCGTTGCAGAACAAGGGCTCGTTCAGAAAATGTCTGAGGTCGTAGTGAGCGTGTTCTGCTCTACTCGAAGCTCCACCATGCATCCAAAAGGATATGGTGATAACCTGGCAGCCTCTGGTAGTCGACCAGGCTCAGGTCCATCAGGAAGAGCTCCTTTCCGTACCCCAGGCACCCCCCTGCATTTATCAGCAGGGTGAGGGCCGGCGACTTCCAGGGTAGCTCCTCCCGGTCGTACAGGGGCCACCTGACCGCCACGAGCCTGAAACTCGTGACCCTGGCGGCGACGTCTACCAGACCCTGGCCGCCCTCGCCCACCGGCAGGCGGAGAACCTCCGGCCTGAGCCGGGGCTTCCCGTGCCAGACAAAGTGCGCGAGTGAGCGGTTGACTCTGGTGAGTAGCCAAGCAGGAGGCTGGAGGGCATTGGGTCTTGTGCCACAGCACGGATGCTGCCAGGTTGTTAGCGACGAGCACTCGGCCCCTGAATGACATCTGCGGAGCGAGGCGTGCCCATGTCAGTAATTTAGCCTCGATTGTGTCAGCCAGCTCGGTCCAGTTGTTCAGAGCGATGTCACGTGCTTTCCCCAGGTAAACCCCCAGGTACTTGACTCTGTCGTCCCGCCAACTGACTCCTCCTGGGAGGAGCACAGAGCGAACGCCGCCTCGCGACCCCAAACACGCAGGGGGCCTCGCACTTGGCCCAGTTGACCCTGGAGGAGGAGGCCTTCTCGTACGCTGCAACCGCCTGACAGAGCATGAAGATGTCATGCGCATCGTTTTTAGCACGATGCATATGTCGTCTGCGTATGCTGAAAGCCTGATGACCACATTCTCAGGTCCCGGGACTTTGAGGCCAGACAGATTTCGTCTCAGGTGGTGTAGCAGTGGCTCATTGGACAGGGGGTAACAGCAGCCCCGAGAGGGGGCATCCCCGTCTGACCCTCCCTGTCACAGGGAAAGGGGACGCCGAGCCGCTGGTTTATCTTCGTGAGGCTGGATGTGCCCACGTGTACAGGAGCCTCACGTGTGAGATGAAGGCCGAGCCGAAGCCGAGCGACGTTAGGAGTTTGTCCACGGTACTCGTGGCTCGCCCTGTCAAAGGCCTTCTCCTGATCCAAGAAGAGGAGGCCCAAGTCCACGTTGTGCGCTTCTGCAAGGGAGATTACGTCTCTGACCGTACCGATGTTATCTTATATGCACCGTCCGGGGATGCAATACGACTGTCCCGGCAGGATCAGCTAACCCAGCATTGTCTTGAGATGGTTTTCCAGAAGCTTGGAGAAGATTTTGTAGTCGGCGCACAAGAGGGACACGGGTCGCCAGTTCTAAATGAGGCGCAGGTCCCCCTTATTGGGTAGCAGGGAGACCACCGCTCTCCTACAGCTCTGTGGGGAGTTCCCCCTTCTGCAGGCTCTCCGTCAACAGTTGTAGTAGTGGAGGGCCAAGCTCATCCCAAAAGGCTGCATAAAACTCAACCTGCAGGCCATCAATCCCTGGGGCTTTACCAGCTGCGAGCCCTTTCACAGCGGTGTGGAGCTCCTGCAGGGTGACGGGGCTGTCCAGACGATCCCGTTCAGGGACATCTAAAGTAGGGCCTCCGTCCAGTAGCTCCCGGACAGCCCCGTCGTGTATGGTTTCGGCGGTGAAAAGTTGCGAATAGAAATCCCTGGTGGTCTTGGCGAGCTGCCTCTCAGATGTGGCTGTTTGTCCATCTGGGGTTTGCAGACTTGAAATATTGTTGGTGTTGGCCTTTTATTTTTAAGCGAAAGAAAAACTTAGAGGGAGAGTCCATCTGCGACAGGTTCTGCATCTCTTTGCACACAAAAGCACGATGTGCCGCCTGCTCGTCCGTGATGGACCTGAAAGGCCGCTGCTTCTCCAGTAGCGTCTCAACCTCCTGTGTGCCGTGGGATGAGCTCAGCTCTGCCTCTAGCGCCAGCAGCTCTCGTTCTGCAGTTGGCGTGCCACCTCGTTCTTGGCGGCGGCATGCTGGCTCATGAACTGCTGATAGAGAGCCCTGACCTGCGCCTTTGTGTTGTCCCACCATAGCTGGTGGGAGCTGAAGCTGCTTTTGGCAGGCAGCCACTGAGCCCCAGAGGCTTTGAAGGTTTCTCTGAAGTCGGTGTCATCAAGCAGCTGCACGTTGAGTCTCCAGTAGTTGCTGCACTGCTCCGCTCTGGGAAGTCGCAGCAGCACGGAGACCGGGCGGTGATCGGAGAAACCGGAGGGAACGATTTTACTGTCCCCGAGCAGGTTAACGCCGCTGGCGTTGACGTACAGTCGGTCGAGCCTGGCAAGGCCTATCCTGCCTTGAGAGAAGCAGCGGCACCAAGAGTACTGCCGCTGGGCCGGATGCTGTAGTCGCCGCATGTCGTGCAGATCCAGTCCCCGCACGAGGTCGGCTAGCGGCCGTGCAGATTCCTCGGTGAGGTTCGGCGGTGTTACGGTCGAGAGCCGGGTCGAGGGTGCAGTTGAAATCTCTCCCAATAACCGTGTGCAGGTCGTCCGCCTCGTCTGTCTCCAGCGCGTCCCACAGCGTGCCGGAGAAGAAGGGCTTTCTCTCGCAGCTCCTGCTCGGCGCGTACAAGTTAAAGCACCGCAGCCTGGTGTCGTTGAACACAAAGTCCACCGAGATCAAATATCCTTTCACGATCTCCTCTAATGACCACTCTCTCAGGAACAAAACGCGGACCGAACACGATCGTCACTCCAGCGAGGTTGTCTTCAGCATGGCTGAAGGAGGCCTGTCTGCCCATAAGGTGCTGACATTGGGCCTGCAGAATGGCTTCAAAGTGCATTTCTTGCAGGAAAGTTAAGTCTGCCTTTTGGTCGTCGAGAAAGCAACAGACGCGGTGCCACCTCTTGTCACTGCGAGCACTGCTGGAGTTCAGACTGACTATCTAGACACCCGAACTCATGGCAGTAGGTGTTGGCAGTGGCTGCGGCAGATCACCTCGGAAGGGAAGAGCTCTTCCTCTTCGCTTTTTGCACCCGACGCTTTCAGTCGGGAGAAATTCCTGTTGACTGAACACGAACTTTTGTGGTTCACGATATATTTCCTGTGCGGCTTTCGAGAAGCACAGCACATCGGGGAAGAAAGCCTCGACATTGACCCCATGCTTCCTGTAGGTAGATTGGAGGAAATGGTGGATCTCGACGGGTGCCTATTCCCGCTCCCCCTTAATTTTGCGAGAAGCTCATCCCGCTCGCGTTGTTGTAGACGTCAGGCTCCGACTGCTCGAGTCTCCGCGCGTGCTCGCGTGAGGCTGAGCGGCCACCGCTTCTGTCGAGCCACGCAGAGCCGGGGCCTCGTTGGGCTCGGGGTGGCTCTCCTCCGCGGGCCCTGCAGCCGTCGCCTCGTCGGGTGAGGAGATGGGCTGACTGACAACCCTCGAGCACCGTGGCACCGTCAGGTGCGGTGGAAGTCCGCAGCCGCCCCTGTCGCTCCGGGGCAGCCGAGGCCGGGTCCGGTGGTCGTGCCTCCGCCTTGTCCGGTGGTTGGGCCTCGTCAGCAACGTTCACCACGTCCCGTGGCTCGGCCTCATCGCAATGCCCTGCTACTGCATCTGGGCGGTCGTCCGGCTTGTTGTCGTCATCGGCGGTGGCTGTGCGCCTAGGCAGGGTGCCGACGTGCCCTCGCACTGCGGGGGGCCGTCCTCAGCCCTGCCCTTTCACGACCCAACGATGGTGACGCAATCCCACTCACTGCCAGTCGCTGACTTTGCGCCGTCAGCCACAGAGTCAGCGGGGTCCTGCTGGTGTTTGTCATGCTGACCCTGCTGCGGGGGATGGTCCTGCTGCTGCAGCCGCTGCCGCGGATCGTCCTGCTGCTGCTGGTTCTGCTGCTGCTGCGGATTCTGCTGCTGCTGTACTGTGTGTGTGTTGGTGCAGGCTGAGCAGTATTTTCATTTTCCTTGGCCAGGTAGTTTTTTTTCGGCCGTGGCCGACACCAACACACACGAAACACCGCGGCACGGCCGTGGAGGTGTACACGGTGTGGACGTATCCCTGGACCGTGTACTTGAGGGCCACGTTGAGGCTCGTGTTATCGTCCTTCAAGATCACGAAGGTTTGTCGCTGGAGCGACATGATGTGTGCCTGCTTCGGGTCCTGCGTCCTCAAAGGCAGCGCGACGATGCGGGAGACGGTCGTCGCAGAACCGCTGTAGGTCTCGCTGCAGTTTGGTGCTTTTGAGGAAGGGTGGGACGTTGGAGATCAGCACTTTGACGGGCTGGTGAAGAGAGAGAGGGGGGCCGCTGCACGAACAGCTCCCCCTCGATGTCGAGTCCCATCTCAGCTTGGCGGATGGTACGGCCAGAGTATCCATTCCTTTTGAGGGCCAGGTGTACATGTTTTAATTCACTGGTCAGGTGGTGCTGGTCCGAAATGCAATGAGCCCTGTGGCATAACGTTTTGATGAGAGAATTCTTTTTGCGTCGGGTGGTGGTGGGAATCAGGTTTCAAGTAGGAATCTGTGTGGGTGGGTTTTCTTGTAGACAGAATGTCCTCTGGACAGCCCGGTCCCTTCACCTGATGAAGGCCACTTGTGTTGTGGCCGAAACGTCGTGATTATTGTTTATTTTTTACCTTACGTGACCTTACCGAATAGAACCAAAGAGTATGGATCCTTGCAGTCACGAAAGCTTCAAATCTAGAAGTTGTTGGTAAGGAGTTGTCAGTAAGGACTTGTCCCTTGCTTGTTGCTCGAGGCGTGTGCGGCGATGACGCAGCCATCGATCGAGGGGTCGAATTGCGAACCGCGTTGTTAGTGATCGGCCTCGCGCTCACTGAAGGTGTCGATGCCTTCGGGGAAGTCGTGGACTCTGTAGACGCAACTGCGCACAATTCTGTGAGTCGCTTATAACCGCTTTGCCGTCACTTATTGTCAATTATGGACTCAGACTATTGTCCTATCATCTCATAGAGTCCCTGGCACGTAATAATATGCTACACAGTGGCAGTGGGGGGTCGCAAAATGCCGATTTAATGCGAATAAACCCCAATGATCCGATCGAAATTAGGGATTTCAATCGGATCATGGGGGGGTGGGGCACGTGCCACCCCACTCCACTGGCTCCGCCCGTGGCCCCTGGGAGAGCTCCAGCAAGGCACACCCACTTCCCAGCATGCATTGAGAGAGAGAGAGAGTGGAGTGTGTGAGAGAGTGAGAGAGAGAAAGTGGAGAGTGAGAGAGAGAGAGTGGGGAGTGAGAAAGAGTGAGAGAGTGAGAGAGAGGGGGAGAGTGAGAGTGGAGAGAGAGAGAGTGGAGTGTGTGAGAGAGTGAGAGAGTGAGAGAGAGTGGAGAGTGAGAAAGAGAGTGGAGAGTGAGAGAGAGAGAGAGTGGGAGAGTGAGAGTGGAGAGGACTGTGTGAGAGAGTGGGAGAGTGAGAGAGAGTCGAGAGTGAGAAAGAGAGAGTGGAGAGTGAGAGAGAGAGTGGGGAGTGAGAGAGAGAGTGGAGAGTGAGAAAGAGAGAGTGGGGAGTGAGAAAGAGAGAGAGAGTGGGAGAGAGTGAGAGAGAGTGGACAGTGAGAAAGAGTGAGAGAGTGGGAGAGTGAGAGTGGAGAGTGAGAGAGAGTGGGGAGTGAGAAAGAGAGTGAGAGAGTGGGAGAGAGTGTGTGAGAGTGGAGAGTGAGAGAGTGGGAGAGGGTGTGTGAGAGAGTGAGAGAGAGAGTGGAGAGTGAGAGAGTGGAGAGTGAGAGAGTGGGAGAGTGAGAGAGAGAGAGTGGGGAGTGAGAGAGAGAGAGTGGGAGTGAGAGAGAGTGGGAGAGAGTGAGAGTGGAGAGTGAGAGAGAGAGAGTGGAGAGTGAGAGAGTGGGAGAGTGAGAGTGGAGAAAGAGAGTGGAGAGTGAGAGAGTGAGCGTTTAGAGTGAGAGAGAGAGTGAGAGAGTGTGTGAGAGAGTGGGAGAGTGAGAGAGAGTGTGTGAGAGAGTGAGAGAGAGTGGAGAGTGGGAGAGTGAGAGAGAGTGGAGAGTGGAGAGTGAGAGAGTGGGAGAGTGGAGAGAGAGAGAGTGGGGAGTGAGATTGGAGAGTGAGAGAGAGAGAGGAGAGTGAGAGAGAGAGTGAGAGTTTAGAGTGAGAGAGAGAGTGAGAGAGTGTGTGAGAGAGTGGGAGAGTGAGAGAGAGAGAGTGTGTGAGAGAGTGAGAGAGAGTGGGAGAGTGAGAGAGAGAGTGGAGAGTGAGAGAGTGGGAGAGTGAGAGTGGAGAGAGAGAGCGAGTGGGGAGTGGGAGTGAGAGTGGATTGTGAGAGAGAGAGAGAGGCATCTGTGCAGCGTCGAGTGTCCCTCTCAGCCCTCGTGTCTCTTGCTATGTCACGCGCGTGCCCCCTCACAAGGATGCTGACGACTGAGTCGGCAGTTGTTGAAACGTTCGTGGACGACGCCTTTACATACTAATGTAAATCATCATCGTTGTTGTTGTTGTTGTGTCACAGCCCCGAGTCACCCGGATCACAGCAGCAGCGGCGGAAGCAGACCTCGATTTCGGCATCGAGCTCCTGAACAACAATAACAACCACAATAACAACAACCACAACAACCACAGCAGCAACAACCACAACACCCACAACAACACCCACAACAACCATACCCACAACAACCACAACAACAACCACAGCCATAACAACAACGTTGCTGCTAAATAGGGCATTTTTGCAAAGTATCAAAGTATGAAAAAATAACGATAAGTGTTTATCCTTACTGGCAATAAAACCGGAGTTGTGTTAAGATGTTCAAAAAGCAAATATAAACATTTTGCAAGGAATCAGGTTCAAAGACAATGCGTATATATTATTAGAAGCCATGTCTTTTGCATGTTCACCACTACACGGGGAATCTCGGTCTTTATATCTTCATGTATGTCTATCCACGCCAACGCCGTAGCCATGGAGTCAACATTGAGGGGGACAAAATCCTCCTGGGGGTCTTCCCCTCCAGAAAAAACTCTAAATTTGAAAACGAATTTCCTGCCATTTCCTCCCTAAAAGATAAAATAATTCACTAACGCGTAGGATGTACTTTTTATTTTATTTTTTTACAATAATGTCTAAGAGTGTTATTGTATTTACATTGCTCAGTTTTTTATATTTTTTACCTTTTCATGTTTCATTGTATGTAATGGCAGAGATTTGGGATTAATAAAGTACAACCATAATCACAATCATATAAACAGAAATCTATTTCATAGCAATATATTGGGGGGGGGGGGGCCTTTTGAGCATATTTTAATATTGGTGGGGGGGATATCCCCCCCCCCCATCTATTATAATTACGTCCTTGATCTACGCATCAGTTTTTATGTCTTTGTATCGGGGAAGAGGTGCTCGCTATCAGCACTTGCCCCAACAGCCTTCAAGACTACACGGGGGATCTTTGTCTTTGGGGAAGAGGTCTAAGAAGTAATCGGAAGTGCCCCCCCCCCCCCACATCTCAGCCTCCTCCCGCCCCCCTCCGCCCAGCACCCCCCCCCCCTCCCAAGTTCAAACACTCGAGATGCTGCCCTGATGTAACGTTGAGTCCCCTCGAGTTCACTCTCTTGGCAATCGACAGCAGCGACGGATCTTTCACCCCTCTCTTACTACTGGCCCGGCCGTCTGTGTGTGTTTGTCTGTGTGATCGTCTGTGTGTTCGTCTGTGTGTACGTCTGTTAGGCCGTCTGTGTGTCCGTCTGTGTGTTTGTCTGTCAGTCCGTCTGTGTGTCCGTCTGTGTGTCCGTCTGTCAGTCCGTCTGTGTGTTTGTCAGTCCGTCTGTGTGTTCGTCTGTTAGTCCGTCTGTGTGTTTGTCTGTGTGTTTGTCTGTCAGTCCGTCTGTGTGTCCGTCTGTGTGTTTGTCTGTCAGTCCGTCTGTGTGTCCGTCTGTGTTTTTGTCTGTGTGTTTGTCTGTCAGTCCGTCTGTGTGTCCGTCTGTGTGTTTGTCTGTGTGTCCGTCTGTGTGTCCGTCTGTGTTTTTGTCTGTGTGTTTGTATGTTAGTCCGTCTGTGTGATCGTCTGTGTGTCCGTTTGTGTGTTTGTCTGTGTGTCCGTCTGTGTGTTTGTCTGTGTGTCCGTCTGTGTGTTTGTCTGTCAGTCCGTCTGTGTGATTGTCTGTGTGTTTGTCTGTTAGTCCGTCTGTGTGTTCGTCTGTCTGTCCGTCTGTGTGTTTGTCTGTCAGTCCGTCTGTGTGTCCGTCTGTGTGTTTGTCTGTCAGTCCGTCTGTGTGTTTGTCTGTGTGTTCGTCTGTCAGTTCGTCTGTGTGTTCGTCTGTGTGTCCGTCTGTGTGTCCGTCTGTGTGTTTCTCTGTCAGTCCGTCTGTGTGTCCGTCTGTGTGTTTGTCTGTCAGTCCGTCTGTGTGTTCGTCTATCAGTCCGTCTGTTAGTCCGTCTGTGTGTTCAGCTGTGTGTTCGTCTATCAGTCCGTCTGTGTGATCGTCTGTGTGTCCGTCTGTGTGTCCGTCTGTGTGTTTGTCTGTCAGTCCGTCTGTGTGTTCGTCTATCAGTCCGTCTGTTAGTCCGTCTGTGTGTCCGTCTGTGTGTCCGTCTGTGTGTTTGTCTGTCAGTCCGTCTGTTAGTCCGTCTGTGTGTCCGTCTGTTAGTCCGTCTGTGTGTCCGTCTGTTAGACCGTCTGCGTGTCCGTCTGTGTGTTTGTCTGTCTGCACGTCTGTGTGTTCGTTGGCGACAAGCTCCCCGCGGACGTAACGACGCTGTTCTACGCGAGTCCCAGGCACAGCTGGCCCGGCTGTCAGTACCTGGTAAAGGCCCTTCCCAGAGTTACCCGGCCCTCTCACTGCCTTGCGAGTCTATTCGTCAGAGGTTAAGGGAGCAAGCCCCAACACAAAATCATGGGCACCGTAGGCGCCTTTGTGACGCACAGCGTCACATCCCCGGCAGTCCCTGCAGCCAAACTGGTACCAAACGTCGTGCGTGGCACTCCTTTGGACCTCACCGGCAAGGCCGAGTTGTAGGGGGGATCCTGACGCATGGCCAACCCAGGATTCCCACAGTAACCTGCCCGGGCTTTGCGCCAACAAGAGGTGCAAGAATGGGGGGAGGACACTCCTCCTCGGCCACCCGATCGTGGCCAAGAAACACGGACGGCAGCAGTCGCGGATTAATACGCTCATTTTGGATTGGCGTTAAAAAAAATGGGCGCCACGGGTCGCCATCGTCGGTGAGAGGGGTCATTGCACCCCAATGGAGAGCTGCCGCCACCCGCCTACAAGCTGGGCAACCCCCGGCCCAATGAGGTGCTTTCCCGCCACGGCTCACCTGCTCCATTGGGCGCTTGGAGCCTCTGGTTCATCAGCAGACAAGTGGGCTGCAAGACCTGCACCAGACGAAAGCAAAAATGTGTCCTGGCCTCTCCGAAGATCTATTGCAGATTGAGGACATCCGCAAGACCGCAGTTATCGACAGGGAGCTGGCGAGACTCCACGTTGATATTGCAGCGCTGCAGGAGACCCGGATTGCTGGCGGTGGCTCACTAGGAAAGAGTGACTACACTTTCTACTGGCAGGCAAACAGCACAACGAACCGAGGCAACATGGTCTTGGTTTTGCCATCAAAAACACGCTCCTTGGCATGATAGAACCACCAACCGCAGGCTCCGAGCGGATTCTGCTCACGAGAATGCTCACTGCTTCTGGCCATGTAAACATCCTGAGTTTCTACGCCCCAACACTCTACTCACCTCCTGAGATCCATGACCAGTTCTATGGGGGGGCTTCACAATATTATTCACAAAATCTCCAGCTCTGAGCACGTGTTTCTGTTGGGAGACTTCAGCGCAAGGGTTGGGGCTGACCACGACGCGTGGCCACGCTTGCCTTGGCCATCATGGCATCTGAAAAATGAATGCCAGTGGCCAAAGACAACTGGACCTCTGCTCATACCACGATTCTCGGTATCACAAACTCATTCTTTCTCACAAAACCTTGCCATAAAGTGTCACGGAGACATCCAAGGTCAATCAATTGGCACCAACTGGACCTCGTCATCACCCGACGAACCCTCCTCAACGCGGGACTCATCATCTGTGACACCGATCACTCGTCGGTATCCAGCAAGGTCAGACTGCGCCCCAAAAAGATGCACCGCCTCAAACGAAAGCGCTACCCACACATTGACTCTGCCAAGACCTCCCTCCCAGAGCGCACTCAATCATTCCAACACAACCTTGAGCTGCCCCTACATGACGCACTGGATGGAAGCGTGGAGGCAAAGTGGGCGTACATCAGAGACGCCATTTTCAATGCAGCCATCAATACCTTCGGCAAGCAGACAAAGGCGGAACACAGACTGGTTTGAGGAACACCTGGCTGTATTGGAACCCATCCTCCAAGCCAATCGCATGGCGCTCCTGAAGTACAAGCAAGACCCAAGTACAGGATCATTAAGGGCTCTGAAAGCTGCCCGCAGTGCAGCCCAAACGACCACCAGACGCTGCGCCAACAACTAATGGCTGAACCTCAGCAGTAGGATCCAACTCGCCGCTGACACTGGTAATATCCGTGCCATGTATGAAGGCATCAAGACAGCCTTTGGTTCTAACATCAGGAGGACTGCCCCCCTAAAATCCAGCACATGGGCCGTCATTACTGATAAACAAGAGCAAATGGCCAGGTGGGTAGACTACTACTCAGAGCTCTACTCACGAGACAATGGCGTGTCAGAAGCTGACCTTGCAGCTGTAAAGCTCCTACCAACGATACACGAACTGGACAATGTTCCGACCTTGAAGGAGCTTGACAATGCCATCAACTCACGAGGCAGCGGCAAGTCCCCCGGGACAGGATGGCATCACACAAAACTCCACGGACTTCTCTGCCAGTGCCGTGAAGAGGATGCAGTGCCTCGAGACACGAGAGACTCCAACATCATCACCACCCTATACAAAAACAAGGGTGACCGTGTGGACTGCAATAACTGCCGTGGCATCTCCCCGCTAGGCATCGTGGGGAAAACCACGATGCCCGTGTGGTTCTCAGCAGGCTGTAGATATTAGCTGGGAGGACGCATCCTGAGGCACAGTGTGGCTTCAGAGCAGGAAGGTCCACCATCGGCATGCTCTTCTCCTTGTGCCAGCTACAGGAGAAATGTTGCGAACAGAGAATGCCCCCACTTGCTGAGCATTCATTGACCCAACAAAGGCCTTTGACCTCGTCAGCAGGGGAGGCCTCTTCAAACTCCTCAAAGTGATCAGCTGTCCACCGAAGCAGCTGGCAGTCATCTCCTCTTTCCATGACAACACGAAAGGAACGACACAGCACAGCGGCACCACCTCAGAGGCATTTCCTATACTCGGCGGTGTAAAGCAGGCGGGGTTGCGTGCTTGCCCCAACACCGTTTGGCGTCTTTCTCTCACTTATGCTCACACACGTGCCTTTGGGACCGCAGAAGAGGGGGAGTCTTTCTCCATTCAAGATCTGATGGCAAACTCTTCAACCTTGGCCGCATCAGATCCAAAACCCAAAGTCCGCAAAACTCCTCATCAGAGAACTCCTATTCGCCGACGATGCCGCGCTCACAGCTCACACAGAACAAGGTCTGCAGACACTCATCGACCACCTTGCCAATGCCTGCAATACATTTGGCCTGACAATCAGTCTGAAAGTGATACAATGTCATGGGCCAGCATGTCAGAGACACACCCCTTCCATAAACATTGGCAGCTACACCCTGGAAGTCGTTCAGGACTTCACCTCCTTGGGTTCCACCATCACCTGCAACCTGTCCCTTGTCACAGTGATTGACAAGCGCATTGGGAAGGCCTCTACAGCTATGTTCAGGTTGGTCAAAAGAATGTGGGAGAACAAATCCCTAACTCTCAACACCGATGTTCAGGTTTACTGGGAGTGCGTCCTTAGCACCCTCCTCGATGGGTCTGAGTCCTGGGCAACACACGCCCAAAGAAGAACATCGACTAAAACACATTTCACCTCCGCTGTCTCAGGCGCGTCCTCGGTATCAGGTGGCAAGATCGCATTCCCGACGCCTCAAATCCTCGGCATGGCCAACATTCCCAGCATGTATTCTCTACTGAGTCAAAGGCGCCCGAGATGGCTTGGACACGTGCGCCGCATGCAGGATGGCAGAATACCCGACGATGCCTTGTACGGCGAGCTGGCATCAGCCACGCGGGTCACTGGTCGCCCGGTCCTGCGCTTCAAAGGTGTCTGCAAACGGGACACGAAGAGCTGCGACATCGACCCAGGCGACAAGGGAGCGAACTGCCGGCGACCGACTCAGCTGGCAACAGGCTGTGAAAGGAGGCCTGGAATAGCTTCAGCGGGCGACAGCCAGATCTGAAGCTAGTTGTAATTGCTGGCGATTGTAATTGCTGGCGAAACGTCGTGCTCACATTGCAAATGTTGTGGCTTTACTCTCAAACGCAACCGGTGTGCTTTACTAGTGTAGGGGTGCTGTGGGGAATAAACACATGGCACGGGAGGGTGTGGTTCACCCACACCTTGGTGGCTGCAACAGCGTCCGCTGAGGCTCCAGTGGGTGTGGAGTGCGGGGAGCCAGGGAGCTCGGGGCGGAGTGTGGGGCCCGAGGCTGAAGCAACCAGTGAAGAAAGAAGGCCAGCTAGGTGAGACCCTGGAACTCCTGTGGCCGCTGCCCTTTTCAGGGCCGGCACGGCGGGCCAGTGGTGCGGCCCCAGAGCCCCAGAGTCAGAGTCCTTCTGGGGGCCGGTCTGGTCGGCGGGGTGCCGGGATCTGTGCCTGACCGGGGCCGGATCTGGTGGCCTCCCTTGGAGCCCTGCCAGGAGGAACTGGGAGCCTGGGGCTTGGGCTGGAGAGCCTGGGGTGTGTTCCTGGGTTGTACGGGTGGAGGGGCCGCTACCCCTTCTAGTGTAACCCTTGTTAAGGTTTAAATAAATAGTGCTGCTTCTATTCTGCCGTCTCCGTGTCCTGGAACCCACTACACTAGTAACGAATTGGCCACGTTCTGTTCACGTGACAAACCACTTACTAATTGGCTGTGTCGAGCGGTGGCAGGTTTCACGACACATTAATACATTTACGCGATCTAACCACCACTCCCCCCCCCCCCCCCAAAAAAATAAAAAAACCCTGTAATATGAATGATATTGGTCGCGAAGGCCCCCTACGTGTTACAGCGAGAGATTGGCTTCGAGTCAGAGGTGGCCTGGAACGCGCCGGAGAAAACCCAGCACCGTGTTGCCGTACACGAGGTGGCGTGAACGGGGGGGAGGTGGGGGTGGTGGTGGTGAGGGGCAAGGGGGGGGGTGGGGGTGGTGGTGGTGGGGGGCAAGGGGGGAGGTGGGGTGGGGGTGGTGGTGGTGGGGGGCAAGGGGAGGGTGACTGATCTCAAAGCTCTGCACCGAGTGGATTCACGCATCCACTCCTCGCTGTGTTGCAACCTCCCAGACAACACCGGGGCGGGCGGGGCGGGGTGGGGGCGGGGGGGGGGAGATTCACAGATCTCCGCGTGATCCACCAACCCCGATCGCTGGCGGCGTGGCAGAGCGCTGGAGCGACGTCATGGAAAGGCTACCCACTCTCTGACTCCGTGACTCCGTCTCCCCTTGAACGGTTGTTGTCTCTAACCCCCACCCAACCACCTCCTCACCCCCCACCCCCCCCCCCCCACTCGGGGGGTGAGAGTCACACAAAGAGGGCTCGCTTTGTGCGGCGTGGTCGGGGCTCGCTTTGTGCGGCGCGCGTGTTGGCGTCCGTTGAGTGTCGGAACGCTTTCGCGCGCGGGGGAATTTCCACCGCGCGCTTCACTTCGGGGCCACATCAAAGCCGCCGCCGCCGCTGCCGCTGCCGCCGCCGCTGCTGCTGCTGCCTCCTCCTCTCCGGCCCGGGCCCTGGCCTGGCACGCCGCCCCCCCCCCACCCCCACCACCACCACCCAGGCCCCGTAGGAGGGGAGGGGGGGGAGGCTGGTGGAGGCCCAGGAGTGTTTGCCCAGCTGCCTTGTATGTCTGCGAGCACCTGGTGGGTCACCGCCAACATCACCCCACCGCCCCCCCCCCCCCACCAACTGGGTCTGTCAACCCATGGCCTCACTCTCCAGGTGCACCAAGCCTGGCACAATCGCCGCGGTCACGTGAAGTGTCGACCGCCCGCTGGCAGGAGGTCACGGGGCAGACCCAGCAGGTGCCACGGGTCGACTGAGATGACTGGGCAGATGCACCACCCTGTGCCTCCCCTACTGTGCCAGGCTAGGTGCACCAGGAGGTCACGGGACAGACCCAGCAAGCCACGGGTCGACTGACTGAGATGACTGGGCAGATGCACCACCCTGTGCCCCCCTACTGTGCCAGGCTAGGTGCACCAGGACGTCACGGGGCAGACCCAGCAGGTGCCACGGGTCGACTGACTGAGATGACTGGGCAGATGCACCACCTGTGCCTCTCCCCCCTACTGTGCCTATGAAACACAGACAAAGATCCACACACACGCGTGTAGCCGACACGGGCTGTCAGGGGCAAGTGTCGTTAGCGACAGTGCCGGATTCAGGTTCGTGTAAGCCCTAGGGTTACTTCTGTGCGGTAGGGCCTTCAGTGATAACTTTCTAAACAGCCGCTACTGCTGCTGCTGCCCCAATGTCACTGCCACCACCACCACCACCGCTTTCTCACGCGGGACTCGATCCCAGCCGCTGGATAAGTCGTCGTTCACTGCCGATGCGGTCCATCCTTACTCAGTCCGTGTCCCTCGTTCGATGGGGGGGGGGGGGGGGGGGGGCGTTGCGTGATGCCGCAGAGAAGCGAGATTTATTTTGAAATTATTGAGAAATTAAAAAAAAAGGTGAGCCTCAACATTTTTTTACGAATTTAAACTTTTTAAAATAAGATTTAAACTGTTTTTTTTCGTATCGGATGACGCCGCTTCAAAAGGATGCCGTTGATTTGGTTTTATCATACAAACAAACCGTGGATTAAAAACAAATTCCGGAGTTTCGAAGTTGGATGATATGGCCGGAGTGGGTGGGTGAGTGGGTGGGTGGGTGAGTGAGTGGGTGGGTGGGTGAGTGGCTGAGTGAGTGGCTGGGTGAGTGAGTGGGTGAGTGAGTGAGTGGGTGAGTGAGTGAGTGGGTGGGTGAGTGAGTGGGTGGGTGAGTCGGTGGGTGAGTGGGTGGGTGAGTGAGTGGGTGAATGAGTGGGTGGGTGGGTGAGTGGGTGAGTGGGTGGGTGAGTGGCTGGGTGAGTGGGTGAGTGGGTGGGTGGGTGAGTGGGTGGGTGGGTGGGTGAGTGGGTGAGTGGGTGAGTGAGTGGGTGGGTGAGTGGCTGGGTGAGTGGCTGGGTGAGTGAGTGGGTGGGTGAGTGGGTGGGTGGGTGAGTGGGTGGGTGAGTGAATGGGTGGGTGAGTGGGTGGGTGAGTGAGTGAGTGGGTGAGTGAGTGGGTGGGTGAGTGAGTAGACCCTAGGCACGGTGCCTGCTGTGCCATATTTGATAATGCTGCCCTGATGGGTGGGTGAGTGGGTTGGTGAGTGGGTGGGTGGGTGAATTGAGTGAGTGGGTGAGTGAGTGAATGAGTGGGTAGGTGAGTGGGTGAGTGGGTGAGTGGGTGAGTGAGTGGGTGAGTGGCTGGGTGAGTGAGTAGACCCTCGGCACGGTGTCTGCTGTGGCATATTTGATAATGCTGCCCTGGTTAGCAAGCAGCAGCACCTATGAAGGCCGCAACGTCATACCGAGGCGTGATGTTGTGGACAGCCTTTGTCTCCCCCAAGTGCTGATGTTTACACGCCGTACCAGGTACGCGTTTAAGGCTGAGTCGACCTAAGGGAGGACCAAACACCGGTTCAAATGGTGGTGCGCTCACCACTCCTCACCAACAACGCACACACGCGCGTATCTCTCCCCCCCCCCCCACCTCCGCGTGACACACACACACACACATGTCTCTCCCCCCCACCTCCGTGTGACACACACACACACACACGTGTCTCTCCCCCCCCCACCTCCGCGTGACACACACACACACGTGTCTCTCCCACCCCAACCTCCGCGTGACACACACACACACACGTGTCTCTCCCACCCCAACCTCCGCGTGACACACACACACACGTGTCTCTCCCCCCCACCTCCGTGTGACACACACACACACACGTGTCTCTCCCACCCCAACCTCCGCGTGACACACACACACACACGTGTCTCTCCCCCCCCCCACCTCCGCGTGACACACACACACACGTGTCTCTCCCCCCCACCTCCGCGTGACACACACACACACACGTGTCTCTCCCCCCCCACCTCCGTGTGACACACACACACACGTGTCTCTCCCCCCCCACCTCCGCGTGACACACACACACACACGTGTCTCTCCCCCACCACCTCCGCGTGACACACACACACGTGTCTCTCCCCCCCACCTCCGTGTGACACACACACACGATCACCGGTTGTCGTCCGCATGAATCGGCGATTGATATTCCGAATGTTCTCGGCGGCGACCCACGTGTTTGTTTTGGACAATTCTAGGGGACCACAGGAAATCGACTGCTATCACCACCCCCTACCATCCACTCCACCCTCCCTCCCCCCCTTGTTCCCTTCCAGCTTCCCCCAAGGAACTCCGTGATTTATTGGCCGTGTTTATTTTTATAGCTGATCACGAGCATGGCTCGGCATCCGTTTTCGCCGCACCTTCATTTATGCCCCAACCACCACCACCACCACAACCCCCACCTACTGCAGGCCAAATCCAAATCGTGTTTCTCAGTAGACGCTGCCCCTATCCTCCCGTACTTTGCGCGGCTGTCGCTTGTGTAAATGTAGCTTTCAGAGACGCCTTCTTGTGCAGTTACGTTGAATATTTATTATGGACTAGCTTAACTAGCCGGCTTCGCCCGGGACTTGGATTCACCACGCCCGGCCGCCTTTGTCTCCCCAATGGCGATGTTCACACACCACAGCAGTTACGCGTTTGAGGCTGAGTCGACCTAGGGGAGGCCCAGGACCGGTTCAAATAATCGTCACCGGTGGTGGCCCTGAGCGGGAATCGAACCCCGGGTCGCCGGGTTCGTAGCGCAGCGTAGCGCTAACCACTACACTACAATGTTAGTAAGTAAGGAGTTGTTAGTAAGTAAGGAGTTGTTAGTAAGTAAGGAGTTGTTAGTAAGTAAGGAGTTGTTAGTAAGTAAGGAGTTGTTAGTAAGTAAGGAGTTGTTAGTAAGTAAGGAGTTGTTAGTAAGTAAGGAGTTGTTAGTAAGTAAGGAGTTGTTAGCAAGTAGGGAGTTGTTAGTAAGTAAGGAGTTGTTAGTAAGTAAGGAGTTGTTAGTAAGTAAGGAGTTGTTAGTAAGTAAGGAGTTGTTAGTAAGTAAGGAGTTGTTAGTAAGTAAGGAGTTGTTAGTAAGTAGGGAGTTGTTAGTAAGTAAGGAGTTGTTAGCAAGTAGGGAGTTGTTAGTAAGTAAGGAGTTGTTAGTAAGTAAGAAGTTGTTAGTAAGTAAGGAGTTGGAGTTGTTCGTAAGTAAGGAGTTGTCAGTAAGTAAGGAGTTGTTAGTAGGTAAGGAATTAGTAAGTAAGAAGTTGTTAGTAAGTAAGGAGTTGTTAGTAAGTAAGGAGTTGTTAGTAAGTAAGGAGTTGTTAGTAAGAAGTTGTGAGTAATAAGTAAGGACTTGTCCCTTGCTTTTTACTCGAGGCGTGTGCGGCGATGACGCAGCCATCGATCGAGGGTCGAATCCGAACCGCGTTGTTAGTGATCGGCATCTCGCTCGCTGAAGGTGTCGATGCCTTCAGGGAAGTCGTGGACTCTGTAGACGCAGCTGCGCACAATTCTGTGAGTCGCTTATAACCGCTTTGCCGTCACTTATTGTCAGTTATGGACTCAGACTATTGTCCTATCATCTCGTAGAGTCCCTTGCCACGTAATAATATGCTACACGGTGGCAGTAGGGGTCACAAAATGCCGATTTATTACTAATAAACCCCAATGATCCGATCGAAATTAGGGATTTCGATCGGATCATTGGGGGGCACGTGCCACCCCCCCCCCCACCCCAACTGGCCCCGCCAGTACACCCACCCACCACATCCAACCACCCACTTCCTTACACCCACCCACCACTGCACGCATATTTCATGAACGGGTTTCCTCCTGCCGATCGAGCAAATCTTTGAACCCAGAAGAGAACGACGTCCCTACAGATGCAGGAACTAAAACTACTCCACGACCTCCCTTAACATTTCAATTCCTCATACTCTGGGATGCCCGATTCACTCTCATGGTGTGTGTGTGTGTCTGTCTGTGTGTCTGTTTGTGTGTGTGTCTGTCTGTGTGTGTGTCTGTCTGTGTGTGTGTGTCTGACTGTGTGTGTGTCTGTCTGTGTGTGTGTGTGTCTGTGTGTGTGTCTGTCTCCAGTTTAACAGCAGAGGTCTCACTCCGAATCAGTCGAGCGGCAATATCTTTTCATCGGTTGCGTAACGCTGTATGGAAGCTACCTGGTCTGTCGCTCCGCACTAAGCTTCAGGTCTTCTCGGCCACGGTCATTCCCTCCCTTCTCTACGCTTGCGAAACGTGGACCCCCCTAATGGAACATCTACGCCGGTTAGAAACATTTAGGCTGGCCTGCCTACGATCCATCCTGGGTTTAACCAGACTGGATTGTGTGAGGAGCTCACAAATCCTTGAAAGATCTGGGCAGGGTCCCATCGGTGAGCTCCTCCGGCAGGCAAGGCTGCGATGGCTGGGTCATGTAGCCCGCATGCCCAGCCACCGCATGCCGAAACAGCTTTTGTTTGGCCGGATTGAGGGGGCTAAGCGGGCGCGGCACGGGCTAGAGAAGAGATGGAGTGATGTGGTACAGGAGGACGTGGAGCTGAGTGGACTTGCCGATGACTGGTACCAGCGGTGTCAAGATCGGCCTCTGTGGAGGAGGCTCGTGAAGGATGCTACTGGGCAGTTGGAGGCAGTCGCCCTCCAACAACAACGGAGGGCGGAGGAGCGACGCTCACAACAGCGAGCGGAGCGCCGGGTGGCCAAAGCACAGCAGGTTGGCACAGTAGGGGGCACAGGTGGTGCATCAGCCAGTCATCTCAGTCAGTCGACCCGTGGCACCTGGGTCTGCCCCGTGACCTCCTGCCAGCGGGCGTTCGACACTTCACGTGGCCTCAGGGTGCACATAGCCTGGCACAAGCGTCGTGGTGACGTCACCGCCACTTAGTGGCGAATGGCGGTTGTTGTTGTTGTCTGTCTGTGTAGCGGTTAGCGCGCTGTGCTATGAACCTGGCGACCCGGGTTCGATTCCCGCTCACGGCCAACACCAGTGACGATTATCTGAACCGGCCCCGGACCTCCCCTAGGTCGACTCAGCCTCAAATGAGTGCGTTGTGTAAACATTGCCACTAGGGAGACAAAGGCGGTCGGGCGTGGTGCTGGCCACCCACCCCCTTGTGTACCGTTCCGGCCTTCATAGGTGCTCGCTCACAGCATTTGCCCCTACAGTCTGTTAAGGCTATACGGGGGATCTTTGTCTTTGTGTCTGTCTATCTGTGCTGTGTTTGTGTGTGGGGAGCGGTAGTGTAGTGGTTATCGCACTGCGCTTCGAACCCGTGGAACTCGAGTTCGATTCCCGCTCACGGCCAACGACAACCGATGATTATATGAATCGCACCTTGGCCTCCCCTAGGTCGACTCAGCCACAAATAGAGTGACTTGAGCGGTGTGTTTAGAAAAAAAAACATCGCCACCGGGGAGACAAAGGCGGCCGGGCCGGAAGTGGCTTGCTGGCCACCCGTCCCCCCCCCCCCCCAGGGGGGCCCCCCATCGTAGGTGCTGCATCTCGCTAACGGCACTTGCCCCAACAGCCCTGTTGAGGCTATACCGTGGGGTTGGGGCACCTTTGTCTTTGTTGCTGGAGTGCCAGTCGATGGGGCGTGTAAGGGCGCCTCTGAGTGTCGCTTGGGGCCCTTGGCGAGTGGAGAGGTCGCGCCGTCGATGCCGCCTGAGGACACCACTTGAGCACACACCACAGACAAAAGGTCACCCCCCCACCCCCGGTATAGCCTTAGCAGACTGTTGGGGCAAGTGCTGTTAGTGAGCACACACCACAGACAAAAGGTCACCCCCCCACCCCCGGTATAGCCTTAGCAGACTGTTGGGGCAAGTGCTGTTAGTGAGCGGACACCACAGACAAAGGTCACCCCCCCGGTATAGCCTTAGCAGACTGTTGGGGCAAGTGCTGTTAGTGAGCGGACACCACAGACAAAGGTCACCCCCCCGGTATAGCCTTAGCAGACTGTTGGGGCAAGTGCTGTTAGTGAGCACCTGTACAAAGACAAAGATCCCCTGCATAGCCTTAGCAGAATGTTGGGGCAAGTGCTGATAGTGAGCGCCAAAATAAAGACAAAGATCCCCTGCATAGCCTTAGCAGAATGTCGAGGCAAGGCCGGCACGGCACACGAAGGGGTGGGTGGCCAACACCACCCCCAGCCGTATTTGTCTCCCCAGTGGCGATGTTTACACATCGCACCAATTTCTCAGTTGAGGTTGAGTCGACCTAGGGGAGGCCCAGAACCATTTCAGGTAATCGTCACTGGGTGTTGGCCGTGAGCGGGAATCGAACTCGGGTCGCCGGGTTCGTAGCGCTCACCGCTGCACCACCGCTCCCCACCCCAGCCCACACACACACACAGACAAACCCCCACCCCCTCCCCCCGTGTAGCCTTAAACGACTCTTGGAGCAAGTGCTCTTAGCGAGCAGCACCTGTGAAGGCCACAGACACACGGGCAACGGAGCTTCGTTAGGCTCAGTTGGCCTTTACCTTTGTAAAAGAATAAAACAATAAAAACCACGCTCAGCTTCGAATCGATATTATTAGCGAGAGCTCGGCTTCGCGCGGCCAAGCCGCGGTCGCCGCGAGGAGCTGTCAGCAGCACCACCGATAGGACCGGACGAATGTGTAACGACGACTTGAGATGGCACTTTATTGAAGGCGCGTTCACTTGACACCAGGCGTGAGACCCCCACTGCGACAGCCCCGAGTCTCCCGCGCATCTCCCTCCTTATATACCCAACACGAGGCCACGCCCCCCTTCTCGATCATTCTCTCTTGACTGTGGACGCTCGCTCAACCGGCAGACTCCACCGTCCTCTTCCATCTCCTGACCGCGCTCCCTTCTCGGTCATCCCTGTAGCCACCGGTCCCTTCGCACTCGCAACTGATCCCGTGGTCACCAGTGCAATCACACTGTAGGCTGACTCCCCTGTCATTACCTCCCGTGGCCACTAGTGCATTCGTACTGCAGGCTGACTCCCCTGTGATTACCTCCCGTGGCCACCAGTGCATTCGTACTGCAGGCTGACTCCACTGTCATTACCTCCCGTGGCCACCAGTGCATTCGTACTGCAGGCCGATTCCTCTGTCATTACCTACCGTGGCCACTAGTTGGCCACTAGTGCATACGTACTGCAGGCTGACTCCCCTGTCATTACCTACCGTGGCCACTAGTTGGCCACTAGTGCATACATACTGCAGGCTGACTCCCCTGTCATTACCTCCCGTGGCCACTAGTCCACTCACAGCGCATGTAGGCTCCACTGTCATTACAAATGCAAAGTTTCCGCCGGTTTGATTCCGTCTCTGGGGTGCTGCGGTGTGGGACACAATGGAGCGAGCCTCTTCCACGTCCGCACACCGCCACTGCCCACCATGGTGTGGATGAACTGTGGGTACGCACACCCCACCTCGCCTGTAGTGAGACGCCGAGACATTCTGTCTTGCCGGAGCTGTCAAGCCATAAACGTTTTACCCCGTATTCTTGTACAGGGAAATTGAGTTTTCAGGTCCGTACGGCGTACAGCCGTTTCAATGCGGGCAGGATGAACGTTGAGATTTATGAGGGCACGGGGTGTCCAATAATATCTGAATTGGTCTGTAATAAGTTGGCCACTGATAAGGGGTTGACAGGTATGATAGCCTCAGCACTGCCACCCATAGACTCAGCACTGCTACCCACAGACATAGTGTAGTGTATAGTGTATAGACTCAACACTGCCATCCATAGACTCAGCACTGCTACCCACAGACTTATAGTGCAGCATATAGTGTATAGACTCAACACTGCCACTCATAGACTCAGCACTGCTACCCATAGATGTATAGTGTAGCGTATATTGTATAGACTCAACACTGCCACCCATAGACTCAACACTGCCACCCATAGACCCAGCACTGCTACCCATAGATGTATAGTGTAGCGTATAGTGTATCGACTCAGCACTGCCACCCATAGACTCAGCACTGCGACCCATATACTTATAGTGTAGTGTATAGACTCAACACTGCCACCCATAGACTCAGCATGGCGACCCATAGACTTATAGTGTAGCGTATAGTGTATAGACTCAGCACTGCCACCCATGGACTCAACACTGCCACCCATAGACTCAGCATTGCGACCCATAGACTTATAGTGTAGCGTATAGTGTATAGACTCAGCACTGCCACCCATAGACTCAACACTGCCGCCCATAGACTCAGCACTGCTACCCATAGATGTATAGTGTAGCGTATAGTGTATAGACTCAACACTGCCACCCATAGACTCAGCACTGCGACCCATATACTTATAGTGTAGCGTATAGTGTATAGAATCAACACTGCCACCCATAGACTCAGCTCTGCGACCCATAGACTTATAGTGTAGCGTATAGTGTATAGACTCAGCACTGCCACCCAAAGACTCAGCACTGCGACCCATAGACTAATAGTGTAGCGTATAGTGTATAGAATCAACACTGCCACCCATAGACTCAGCTCTGCGACCCATAGACTTATAGTGTAGCGTATAGTGTATAGACTCAGCACTGCCACCCAAAGACTCAGCACTGCGACCCATAGACTTATAGTGTAGCGTATAGTGTATAGACTCAGCACTGACACCCATAGACTCAGCACTGCTACCCATAGACTTATTGTGTAGTGTATGGTGTATAGACTCAACACTGCCACCCATAGACTCAGCACTGCTACCCATAGATGTATAGTGTAGCGTATAGTGTATAGACTCAGCACTGCCACCCATAGACTCAACACTGCCACCCATAGACTCAGCACTGCTACCCATAGATGTATAGTGTAGCGTATAGTGTATAGACTCAACACTGCCACCCATAGACTCAGCACTGCTACCCATAGACTTATAGTGTAGCGTATAGTGTATAGACTCAACACTGCCACCCATAGACTCAGTACTGCGACCCATAGACTTATAGTGAAGCGTATAGTGTATAGAATCAACGCTGCCACCCATAGACTCAGCACTGCTACCCATATATGTATAGTGTAGCGTATAGTGTATAGACTCAACACTGCCACCCATAGACTCAGCACTGCTACCCATAGACTTATAGTGTAGCGTATAGTGTATAGACTCAACACTGCCACCCATAGACTCAGTACTGCGACCCATAGACTTATAGTGAAGCGTATAGTGTATAGACTCAACACTGCCACCCATAGACTCAGTACTGCGACCCATAGACTTATAGTGTAGCGTATAGTGTATAGACTCAGCACTGACACGCATAGACTCAGCGCTGCCACCCATTGACCATACCTGTCAACCTTTCCGGTTTACCCCGTATACTTTTACAGGGAAACTGAGTTTTCAGTTCCATACGGTGTACGGGCAACAAGATGTTTTTGGTATCTATTTGTTGGTGTTTCTCCCTTGTGATGGGACTTTGTACCGTAAATGTTGAGATTTATAAGGGGCACGGGGTGACCAATGAGGTCTGAATTGGTCTGTAACAAGGTAGGGCACTGATAAGGGGTTGACAGCTGTGCATTGAGCGTAGCGTGGCAGCGATGTTGGGATGCCGTTTCCAACCCACCCCACCCCACCCACCCCACCTCACCCCACCCACCCCACCCCACCACCCTACCCAGCCCACCCAGCCCACCCACTCCAACCCCACCCACCCCACCCCACCCACCCCACCCCACCACCCTACCCACCCCACCCACCCCAACCCACCCCACCCACCCCACCCCACCACCCTACCCAGCCCACCCACCCCACCCACCCCAACCCCACCCATCCCACCCACCCCACCCACCCCACCCCACCACCCTACCCAACCCACCCACCCCAACCCCACCCACCGCACCCGTCCACCCCACCCACTCCACCCATCCCACCCACCTCAACCCCACCCACCCCACCCACCCCACCCATCGCACCCAGCCACCCCACCCACTCCACCCATCCCACCCCACCCACCCCACCTCCGTGTCTCATCTGCCGAGGCGGTGAGGGCCGCGCCCCCCCCCCACGATGAGTTGACGAAGTCAGACGGCGTTGGTCCTGTGGGAGCCGCTGGTGGGGTGTTCCTAGGGGGTACGGCAGTATGGGGGGAGTTGGGGGGGGGCATTGGCAAACTTTAATTTCAATATTTGGGGGGGGCAGGGGGAGGCAGGGGGGAGGCAGGGGGGAGGGGGCATGGGTTCGCTTTGTCTCTCACATGAGGAATCGCTGGTGCCTAGAGAAAACCACAACAGCAGATAATTTTCTCACCTGATGACGGCCGCTTGTGTTGGGACCGAAACGTCGTGATTTATTTTATTTGCTACCTACGTGGATTCCTGCAGTCACGAAAGCTTCAAATTAAGATGAATGATCTAAAATTTTGATTTAAAGCTTTCGTGACTGCAGTGATTCATATTCTTGGTTCGTTCGGTAAAGTCACGTTGAAGGGAAACAATAAAATAATAAAATTTATTAAAAAACAATACAATTCTCACGACCAACGGCAAGAAAAATGTTTCTTGCCGTTGGTTTTCACACCTGATGATGACTGTTTGTGTTACAGTCGAAACGTCGTGAGAATTTTATTGTTTTTTAAATATTTTATTATTTTATTGTTTCCCTTCAACGTGACTTTACCGAAAGAACCAAGAATATGAATAATCTCGTTTAATCTTGATTGTAAAATTTGATTAGCTTTATTTTTTACTGAAAGTAGGTTCATGAAATTGTGCAGTTTGGGGGTGGGGGGCCTTGCCCCCCCCCACCTACCCCGTGTCCCTCTCCTAAACTCTGCCCATAGGGGGGCATCAGGTGTAACTAGCACAGCTAAAATTACAGTAATTTTCTGTACTAGTTACACCTGATGACGGAAGCTTGTGTTGCCTCCGAATCTAGAATTACTTTCAGTAAGTTTACAATTAAGATTAAAACATTTCGATTTGAAGCTTTCGTGACTGCAGGGATTCATCTTCTTGGTTCTTTCGGTAAAGTCACGTGGAAGGGAAATAATAAAATAACAAAAATAAAACAGAATAAATAAATATATTAAATTTTATAAATATATTTATTTTATTATTTCCCTTCTACGTGATTTTACCGAAAGAACCAAGAAGAATATTAAAAAAATTATTCATCACTTTACCCCCCACCCTCCCCTAGGTCACAGCGCCCCCCTTTGTATCCCTGGGGTTACAGGGCCCCCTTATGGTGCGATTCCGCATCAGCGCAGTGCCACTCCAGCGCAATTTCAAGTTTCATTTATTAGGTATAACCCTATTCTTGGTTCTTTCGGTAAAGTCACCACGTAGAAGGGAAAACAATAAAATAATAAAAATTATAAAACAATAAAAATTCTCACGACGTTTCGACTGCAACACAAAGCAGCAATCATCACACCAGGTGTGAAAACCACAGCAAGAAAATTTGAAAAAAGTGGCGTTTTTTTAACGTTAGCACCACGGAGAGCGATTTGAGTTTGTTCAGATGGACGAGTCCATCTATTTTGATTTAAAGCTTTCGTGACTGCAGTTATTCATATTCTTAGTTTTTTCGGTAAAGTCACGTTGAAGAGAAACAACAAAATAATAAAATATATATAAAACAATAAAAAAATTCTCACGACGTTTCGACCATAACACAAACGGTCGTCTTCAGGTGTGTTGGTTTGCATAAATTTATTTTGAAACGGCGCATGTATTTATTTATTATTTATAAATAAATAAATGCGCCGTTTAAAAAATTATAAAATATATATAAAAAATAAAAAAATTCTCACGACGTTTCGACCATAACTCAAACGGTCGTCTTCAGGTGTGTTGGTTTGCATAAATTTATTTATAAATTTATAAATAATAAATAAATGCACCGTTTAAAAATACATTTATGCAAACCAACACACCTGAAGACGACCGTTTGAGTTATGGTCGAAACGTCGTGAGAATTTTTTTATTTTTTATATATATATTATTATTTTGTTGTTTCCCTTCAACGTGACTTTACCGAAAAAACTAAGAATATGAGTCCATCTATGTTCGGAAAAGAGGAGGAGGGGGGGGAGACGAAAAATAATGGATGTGGTCTGAAAGCCACCGTAAGCGTGAACAATCAATTAACACCCGAAATGGTTTATAGGTATAGCCCTGTGAGCCATGCGGCTCTTAAGTCGTCTGGTGCAACCGCAACAAACAAAATATGAACACAGAACATCCCAAATGCGACGACGGGCAACAGAAACATCCTGGATTAAACCGGCAAATATAAAAAAAAAGTGTTAAAACGCTGTGTGCCAAAAATCACAATGCGGTGCAAGCCGCCGCCAACAACAACAACGACAACAACCGTAAGACAATTTAGATTAACAAGCACATGGCTGAGCATTTAGTCGTCAAACACTCCGCCCTCTCAAAACTTCCCGTGAGTAAATGGAGCGGCCGCTGAGAGAGAGAGAGGGTGTGGATGAGATTCCGTACCTGTGCAGTGTGCTCAAGACACCTGCGGTTTGGCAAACAGAAGTTTTTAGTTTGATATCGTCACAAATGTCTGACCCTTACCCCCCTGGAACGAACCAGCAAAAATTCCACTCCACTGCTGGATGAACGAGGTCCCACGCGTCTGGGTTGTGCCAACCCGTCACGGGTTTGGGGAGGGGGGGGCAGGCGGGCTTTATGCTGGCTGGATGACTTCCCCGAACCGGTAACCGATATCTCGAAGCGGTTACCGGTTCATTAAATCTTCCTTCCTCACCCCTCCCCCCCCCCCAAAAAAAAAAGAGAACACACTAATAAGAGATAGACTCCAAAGCAGAAGATGAGTGCTGAACAGAACTGGATTTGTAAATGTGATTCCTGACGTTGGGGGGTGGGGGGGGTGGGGGGGTTGGGGGGGTGGGGGGGTTGGGGTTTGGTGAGTGCGGAGGTCGGGGGGGTGGGGGGGTTGGGGCGGTGGGGAGGTTGGGGGGGGTGGGGGGTCACGGGGGTGGGTAGAGTCTAGGGGTGGTTGGGGTTTGGGGTCGTGGATCCGGATCCGCACAGGAACCGGATCCTCGCTGGGATGATGGAGGCGAGCGAGCGGAGCCGGCGGCGTGGCGGGGCCGATCCCGGTGGGTAAAGTGCAGCGAGGGGGCCCTCAGGGGGGCTCAGGGTGCCAAGGGGGTCCTCCTCAGAGGGGTGTCCCCGTGCCCCCCCCCCTTCCCGCCTTTCGAGGTGTTTTTGTTGTTGTTGTTGCTGCGAGAACCACGAGTGGCGTCTTGGCATTACCGCAGGGCTTTCCAGGCGCTCGGTAGGCCCGAACAGGACCCCCGTCGCGTCTCAAGGGGTCTCCGAGGGGGCTTGGCTAAGGGGTACCGAGGCGTGTGGGGGTCTCTTAAGTGTGGCCCCCCACACACGCACACCCCTACACTACGTCCCGTAGTGGGGGGGGGGAGGCGTCCCCCTAGGGCCCACGGCGTCTCCGACATTCCGCAGCACGTGGCCGTGCCGAGATGCTGCTGCCGAGCGGGGGTCCGATAGCCGCTGCCACTCCACTGCTGGATGAGCGTTCCACCCCCCTACCTACCCCCCCACCTCCAGGTACGCGTTGCGGTGTTTGTTTGACCATACTTCACCACGGCTGGTGTCGATGGCATCGTCCCCCCCCCCCCAGCCCTCGCGTCTCAAGGGGTCTCCGAGGGGGCTTAGCTAGGGGGTACGAATGGGGGTCTCTTAAGTGTGGCCCCACACACACACACACCTACACTACGTCCCGTGAGGGGGGGTCCCCTGGGGGGGGTCCTCTAGGGGGAGGGGGTCCTCTAGGGGGGGGGCCCTGGGGGGGTTCCCTAGGGGGGGGGGGGTCCCCTAGGGCCCACGTGGCCGTGCCAGAGACGCGGCGGTTCCGCAGCTGTTGCCACTCCACTGCTGGATGGGCGCTCCTCCTACCCCCCCCGGTACGCGTTGCGGTTTTTCGTTTGACCATACTTCACCACGGCTGGTGCCTGTGGTGGCCGGTTGTGTGAAGGCGCAGAGGTGCTTGTAGCGAATGATTGCCGCGCGAATTTGTTCACGGGCGTTATAGGTTGTTGTTGGTGTTATTGTTGTTGGTGTTATTGTTGTTGGTGTTATTGTTCGACACGTCGGTCGCAATGAAGTTGGGAGAGAAGGGAAACACGGGAGGATTGGAGGGGGGTGTTTAGTTATTGAGAATCGAGGTTTAAGGAGAGAAGGGAAACACGGGCGGATTGGAGGGGGGTGTTTAGTTATTGAGAATCGAGGTTTACCCCCCTCTTTTTTTTTCTAGCAACCAAACAGTCGTGTCGTCGGGATGTTAAAACGGCAGACTGAAACCTTTTTACAAGGAATCACGTCTGCGTTAACCACAATGCTTGTGGTCAGAATGCAAACAAAATACACACACTCTTGAGAGATTTCGATTTAAAGCTTTCGTGACTGCAGGGATTCATATTCTTGGTTCTTTCGGTAAAGTCACCACGTAGAAGGGAAAATAATAAAAATATAAAACAATAAAATTTTCACGACGTTTCGATTGCAATACAAGCAATCATCATCAGGTGTGAAAACCACAGCAAGAACATTTTTTTTTAAAAAAGTGGCGTTTAAAAAAATTATTGCTGTGGATTTCACACCTGATGATGATTACTTGTGTTGCAATCGAAACGTCGTGATAATTGTATTTTATTTTTATTATTTCCCATATACGTGACTTTACCTAAAGAACCAAGAATATACTCTGACAGTATATGCATTGTTTTAGTCCTCTGGTCTCTAACGCCGTTTGAGACGAGGCTCTAAAGAAAGCTGTCTGGTGTGGACCAATCAGTTTCAAGGACAATGCCATTATATATTATCAGAGTGCGTTTTTTGTTTGTATTCTGACCACAAGCATTGTGGTTAACGTAGTAACACGATTCCTTGTAAAAAGGTTTCGGTTTGGTGTTTTAACATCTCAACACAGCTTGTTGTGTTGCCAAGAAAGAAGTGGAAACCCTCTATTCTCATAGTTTGGTACTGGCAAAGGAGGTACCATGATGTTTAGTTTATGTTTTCGCTATAAAATAGGAGTTGTGTGGTTTTAAGATGAAGAAGAGAGGTTGACTTAAAGCTTTCGTGACTGCATGAATTCATGTTCTTCGGGCCTTTCGATAAAGTCACGTAGAACAAAACAATGATACAAAAAGGCTCCAGCGTTTCGATCGCAACACAAGCAATCGTCATTTTCCTGAAGAAGAAGAAGAGGTTTTTGCCCTTTCTGGGAAATAAGTAATATTTTAAAAAAAAACTTTAAAAAAAAACACGCTTTAATTAAATGCACTAGTAATGGAAGAAATCCACGACTTCCAGGAAGTGGCCCCGAAGTTTGACACAACGTAAGGGGACCGTGGCCAACTACAGCCAACGTCAGCTTACCTTGGACAATGAGACCCAGGCCGAAACATAAAATATAAAAAAGTAATGTTTAAAATACATGTTTTTTATATTTTATGATAGACTATCGTATTGTCATCAGGATGACATAAGTATACCGAGTTTTCAGACGATACCACATTGGGAAGTGGGTTAAAATTAAGTTACAAGATTTGAGGATACAACAACAGACAGCGAGTTAAATAAAAGCGTGTAATAATAAAACAGTTGCGGGTTTAAGATGTTCAAACAACAAATAGAAAACTTTTGCAAGGAATAAAGTTACTGCATTAACCGCACACGGTACTTATGGTGAGCATGCAAACGTACATGTCTCTGATAATAGTCTACGATGCATCATTGTCTTTGAAACGGATTGGCCTACACCAGAGACGGCTGCCTTCTCTACGGCCCAGCCTCACCGCCAGTGTCAGACCAGAGACTAAAGGTGAATAACAAATGTAATATAAATTAAGATTTAAAGCTTTCGTCACTGCAGGGATTCATATTCTTGGTTCTTTCGGTAAAGTCACGTAGAAGGTAAACAATAAAATAATAAAAATATAAATCAATACAATTCTCACGACGTTTCGACTGCAACACAAGCAATCATCATCAGGTGTGAAAACCACAGCAAGAAAATTACCTACCAGCAAGAAAATTGCTGTGGTTTTCACACCTGATGATGATTGCTTGTGTTTCAGTCGAAACGTCGTGAGAATTTTATTGTTTGATATTTGTATTATTTTATTGTTTACCTTCTACGTGACTTTGCCGAAAGATCCAAGAATATGAATGTGATATACTCTTCGTTTTTTTTTCCGGTAAAGTGACATAGGTAAAAAAATAAATAAAGTAAAAAATAAATGAAAACGGCTCTTTTATTGATTTTTTGTTTTACCTACGTGACTTTACCGGAAAAAAACAACAACAACCCAAAGAGTGTGATTCCTTGCAGTCACGAAAGCTTCAAATCTAGAACAAATGTGATGTTTAGGGCTTCAGAAAAGTCAACGAGTCGCCATTAGTTCGCCATCATTGTCAACGCACGCCTGGAATCTTCTCCCGGTGGGCTGCAGAGCCCCCGGAGGCAGGTCATTTCTCTTGGCGTCCTTGTTGCAAATTCTCGCGAGTGTTGAAACATTTCTCTTGAAGCGCCCTGCAAATCTACGCAAGAGGAGGAGGTCGGGCTCAGGTCCTTGTGCGTTGAGTGAATATGTCTGGTTGGGTGTCCTCTCAAGTATTCATTTTACGTGTCCGACCCTGACCCACCCACCCCACCCATCCAGCAGTGGAGAAGCAGAAGAAGAAGCAAGAAGAGGAGGAGGAGGAGGATCTGCTGACGGTCCCCGATGGCTGGAAGGAGCCGGGGTTCACGCGCGAGGACAACCCCAGCGGCCTGCTGGAGGAGAGCTCTTTCGCCACACTCTTCCCCAAGTACCGTGAGGCCTACCTCAAGGAGTGCTGGCCGCTCGTGCAGAACGCCCTCGCCGAGCACGTGAGTGTACTCGCGTGTGTGTGTCCTGTGTGTGTGTGTACTCGCGTGTGTGCTCCTGTGTGTGTCCTGTGTGTGTGTGTGTCCTGTGTGTGTACTCCTGTGTGTGTACTCCTGTGTGTGTACTCCTGTGTGTGTCCTGTGTGAGTGTCTGTGTGTGTGTGTGTCCTGTGTGTGTGTCCTGTGTGTGTGTGTGTCCTGTGTGTGTGTACTCCTGTGTGTGTGTGTACTCCTGTGTGTGTCCTGTGTGTACTCCTGTGTGTGTGTGTCCTGTGTGTGTGTACTCCTGTGTGTGTGTACTCCTGTGTGTGTGTACTCCTGTGTGTGTGTGTCCTGTGTGTGTACTCCTGTGTGTGTACTCCTGTGTGTGTGTACTCCTGTGTGTGTGTCCTGTGTGTGTGTACTCCTGTGTGTGTGTGTCCTGTGTGTGTGTGTGTCCTGTGTGTGTGTGTCCTGTGTGTGTGTGTACTCCTGTGTGTGTGTCCTGTGTGTGTGTCCTGTGTGTGACTCCTGTGTGTATTCCTGTGTGTGTACTCCTGTGTGTATTCCTGTGTGTGTGTCCTTTGTGTGTGTCCTGTGTGTGTGTGTCCTGTGTGTGTGTACTCCTGTGTCTGTGTACTCCTGTGTGTGTGTCCTGTGTGTACTCCTGTGTGTGTGTGTACTCCTGTGTGTGTGTGTGTCCTGTGTGTGTGTACTCCTGTGTGTGTGTGTCCTGTGTGTGTACTCCTGTGTGTGTGTCCTTTGTGTGTGTTTACTCTTGTGTGTGTTTACTCCTGTGTGTGTACTCCTGTGTGTGTGTCCTGTGTGTGTGTCCTGTGTGTGTGTGTCCTGTGTGTGTACTCTTGTGTGTGTACTCCTGTGTGTGTGTGTCCTGTGTGTGTTGTGTCCTGTGTGTGTTTACTCCTGTGTGTGTTTACTCCTGTGTGTGTACTCCTGTGTGTGTGTGTCCTGTGTGTGTGTGTCCTGTGTGTGTACTCCTGTGTGTGTGTCCTGTGTGTGTGTGTCCTGTGTGTGTGTTTACTCCTGTGTGTGTGTGTCCTGTGTGTGTGTACTCCTGTGTGTGTCCTGTGTGTGTGTACTCCTGTGTGTGTGTGTCCTGTGTGTGTACTTCTGGGGGAGCGGTAGTGTAGCGGTTAGCGCTGCGCTGCGCTATGAACCCGGCAACCTGGGTTTGATTCCCGCTCATGGCCAACACCAGTGACGATTATCTGAACCGGTCATGGGCCTCCCCTAGGTCGACTCAGCCTCAAATGAGTACCTGGTGCAGTGTGTAAACATCGCCACTGGGGAGACAAAGGCGGTCGGGCGTGGTGCTGGCCACCCACCCCCTCGTGTACCGTTCCGGCCTTCATAGGTGCTCGCTAACAGCACTTGCCCCTACAAGCTATATGGGGGATCTTTGTGTACTCCTGTGTGTGTGTACTCCTGTGTGTGTATCCTGTGTGTGTACTCCTGTGCGTGTCGTCTTGTGCATGTACTCCTGTGTGTGTCCTGTGCGTGTCCCGTGTGTGTCCTCCCGTGCGCGTCCTGTACGTGCGTGCGAACCAGGTTAGACCCGAGTTGGAGTCCCGCTCGCGACCGATCACAGCAGCGAATATTTGAACTGGCCCTGGGCCTCCTCTAGGTCGACCGAGCACCTAAATGAGTATCCCGGTACGGTGTGTAGTAAACATCGCCACTGGGGGGAGACAAAGGCGGCCGGGCGTGGTGTTGGCCACCCACCCGCTCAAGTGCCGTGACGGCCTTCACAGCTGCTGCTACTCGCTAACAGCACTTGCCCCAACAGGCTATACTTTGGGGGATCTTTGCGTGTACCCGCGCTGTGACGGCCCTTGATAGCGCCAGCTGTGATTGGCTCCAGCGTGTGGCTGGACGCCAGCTGTGATTGGCTCCAGCGTGTGGCTGGACGCCAGCTGTGATTGGCTCCAGCGTGTGGCTGGGACGCCAGCTGTGATTGGCTCCAGCGTGTGGCTGGACGCCAGCTGTGATTGGCTCCAGCGTGTGGCTGGACGCCAGCTGTGATTGGCTCCAGCGTGTGGCTGGACGCCAGCTGTGATTGGCTCCAGCGTGTGGCTGGACGCCAGCTGTGATTGGCTCCAGCGTGTGGCTGGGCGCCAGCTGTGATTGGCTCCACCGTGTGGCTGGACGCCAGCTGGCGGCCACGGGTGACTATCAGCGCCTGACTGCGCCCTGTTTGGCCGGCGACAGGGCGTGCAGGCCTCCCTGGACCTCATCGAGGGCAGCATGACCGTCGCCACGACCCGCAAGACCTTCGACCCCTACATCATCATCAAGGCGCGCGACCTCATCAAGCTGCTCGCGCGCAGCGTGGCTTTCGAGCAGGTGAGACCCCGGGATAGCGGTACGGGGAAAACGCGAGTGCGTACGTCATGATGATAATTTCTATCGATGCAGTTGGTCAGTGATTACCCGGCGTGCGATTGTCCGGCGAAACCGGCTACCAAAGGCTGTTAACCAGTCCGGGCGAACGGCACCGTGTAGCGTGACGAGACAAAAATTAAATAAGCCAAGCTTGATCTCGGCGTTGAATATTATATACGGTGCATATGTGTAAAGCTCACGCCGATCGGTGGTGAGATATTTCGGAGTTCCAATTCATTCGAGGCCTCGAACGTGAGAGGAAGAATACTGATTTCAAGCTTTCGTGACTGCAGTAATTCATATTCTTGGTTCTTTCGGTAAAGTCACGTTTGAAGGGAAAAAAATAAAACAATGAAATATATATAAAACAATAAAAATTCTCTCGACGTTTCGACTGTAACGCAAACAGCCATCATCAGGTGTGAAAAACCAACGGCAAGAACACATTTGAAACATTTTTTTCTTGCCGTTGGTTTTCACACCTGATGATGACTGTTTGTGCTACAGTCGAAACGTCGTGATAATTTAATTGCTTTATATATATTTTATTATTTTATTGTTTCCCTTCAACGTGACTTTACCGAAAGAACCAAGAATATGAATCGGAAGAATACTCTTAAAGTCGAGTCTCTGTGCTTTCCAGGGAGCCAGTGCAGGGAGGAGGAGGAGAGTAGGAGTGATATGGTCACACCATTTAAATCGAGGTTTAAAAAACCCGCGCAGCTGAGTTTTTCCCACATATCGTAGTCTACCTAAAACACTCTGAGAAACGCCAGCAGTCGTAATAGCGCGGCGTTGACAAACGAGCACCTGGTGCGGTGTGTGTGTGTGTGTCAACATCGCCACTGGGGGGAGACAAAGGCGGTCGGGCGTGCTCCTAGGCCACCCCCACCTCCCGTCGCGAGTCGTGCCCGCCTTCAAGGTTGCCGCTCGCTTAACGGCACTGGCCCCAACAATCTACTGAGCCTACAACTGTGGGGCGGGTGTCTTTGTATGTTGCGTGCACGCACCATGTCAGGCCGCGCGCATTCTGCAGGACGACATCGCCTGTGACATCGTCAAGATCGGCTCGCTGGTGCGCAACCGCGACCGCTTCGTCAAGCGGCGCCAGCGTCTCATCGGCCCCAACGGCTCCACGCTCAAGGTGGGCCTCCCCCCCCCCCGCCCCCCCCTCCGGCACCCCCCGCCCCCCCCCCCCCCCCCCTCCCTCCAGCACCCTCAGCCCCCGCCCTCCCTGCCCGACCGATCTCGAGCGCTTCGAATCCGGCGCTCCCGAGCTGGATTCCCGCTCGCGGCCAACGTGGCCCACCGGCGACGGTTATCTGAACCAGTCGCCTGGGCCTTCGACTGGGGCCTCGAATGAGTACCTGGTGCGGTGTTTAAACGTCGCCACTGGGGAACCAAAGGGCATGATGCTGGCCACTCACTCGCCCAGCCCCCCCCCCCCCCCGCCCGCCTCGTGTATCATGCCGGCTGCTCGCGAACGGCACTTGCCCCAACAGTATGCTAAGGCTATGTGGGGGATCTTTGTCTTTGCGTGGCTGGCAGGCCCTGGAGCTGCTCACCAGTTGCTATATCATGGTGCAGGGCAACACCGTCTCTGCTCTCGGCTCCTACCGGGGACTCAAGGAGGTGAGTGTAGCGGAGTGTATAGTAGTCTAGTGTATAGTAGTATAGTCTAGTGTATAGTAGTCTAGTGTATAGTGTAGTGTATAGTAGTCTAGTGTGTAGTGTAGTGTATAGTAGTCTAGTGTATAGTGTAGTGTATAGTAGTCTAGTGTATAGTGTAGTGTATAGTAGTCTAGTGTGTTGTGTATAGCTTAGTGTATAGTTGTCTAGTGTATAGTGTAGTGTTTTGTAGTCTAGTGTACAGTGTAGTGTATAGTGTAGTGTATAGTAGTCTAGTGTAGTGTATAGCGTAGTGTATAGCGTTGTGTATAGTAGAATGTATAGTAGAATGTATAGTAGTCTAGTTAGTGTATAGTGTAGTGTATAGTAGTCTAGTGTAGTGTATAGTGTAGTCTATAGTGTAGTGTATAGTGTAGTGTATTGTAGTCTAGTGTACAGTGTAGTGTATAGCGTTGTGTATAGTAGTCTAGTGTATAGTGTAGTGTATAGTCGTGTAGTGTATAGTGTAGTGTATAGTATAATGTATAGTGTAGTGTATAGTCGTGAGGTGTGTAGTAGTCTAGTGTATAGTGTGTAGTGTATAGTAGTGTAGTGTATAGTAGTCTAGTGTGTAGTGTATAGTAGTGTATAGTAGTGTAGTGTATAGTAGTCTAGTGTATAGTGTGTAGTGTATAGTGTAGTATATAGTGTAGTGTATAGTGTAGTGTATAGCATAGTGTAAAGTAGTCTAGTGCATAGTGTAGTGTATAGTCGTGTAGTGTATAGTGTAGTATATAGTGTAGTCTATAGTGTAGATCTGTAGTGTAGTGTATAGTGTAGTATACTAGTACAGCACAACACAGGTTGTGTGTTGGAGAGTCAACCCACTGCAACATTGACAATTACAGTGTAGTGTATAGTGTAGTGTATAGTGTAGTGTATAGTGTAGTGTATAGCGTAGTGTATAGCGTAGTGTATAGCGTAGTGTATAGTGTAGTATACTAGTACAGCACCACACAGGTTGTGTGTTGGAGAGTCAACCCACTACAACATTGACAATTCGAGCGCCGTGCGACCTTTCACCAGGTAATCACAACGACCGGCCCCCCTGTCTCTGTGTCTCACTCCTGTCGCGCAAATGCGGAGTTTGTCGCGGAGCGTGGCGAGCCGAGCGACGGGGAACTCACCCGTTGTCGGGGCGGGGCTGTGGCGCTCTTTAAACTCCGCAGGTGCGCAAGGTGGTGACGGAGACCATGAAGAACGTTCATCCCATCTACAGCATAAAGGTAGCCCTCGGCACCCATCCCATCGGGGGGGTGGGTGGGGGGGGCTTCGGGGCAGCAGCACCCTCGCGTGTCGACGGCTCCGTTTGTGGCTACCGCGTGTGTGACCACGCGTGCCACTCTGTGTGTGTGTGTGTGACCGCGTGTGTGTGTGTGACCGCGTGTGTGTGTGTGTGACCGCGTGTGTGACTGCGAGTGACCCCCTGTGCCATTCCGTGTGTTATACCCCTTGCGTGCCGCTCTGTGTGTGACTGCGGGTGACCCCGCTTGCCACTCCCATGCGCCGCTCCTCGCGTGGCTGTGCGTGGCTGTGCGTGGCTGTGCGTGGATGTGCGTGCGTGCATGGCTGTGCGTGCGTGGCTGTGCGTGCGTGGCTGTGCGTGACTCTTGCTCCCCCCCCCCCCCCCCCCGTGACGCTTGCCCCCCCCCCCCCCCGTGACGCTTGCCCCCCCACCTCCCCGCCCACCCGACAGACGTTGATGATTAAGCGTGAGTTGGCCAAGGACCCGGAGCTGCGCAGCCAGAGCTGGGAGCGCTTCCTGCCCAAGTTCAAGCACAAGAACCTGTCCAAGCGCCGGACGCCACACAAGCTTCGGGACAAAAAGGAGTACACGCCCTTCCCTCCCGCACAGATCGAGAGCAAGGTGGGCCCCCCCCCCCCCGGCCGGTGGCCCCCCACACCCACCCCCACCCCCCGTGTCGCTCGTGCGTGGTCGCGTCGTGCCCCTTCTGTCGCGTACGTTGTGTGGTGTGTCACGTGTGTTGTGTGTGTCACGTGTGTTGTGTGTTGTGTTGTGTGGTGTGTCACGTGTGTTGTGTGGTGTGTCACGTGTGTTGTGTGTGTCACGTGTGTTGTGTGGTGTGTCACGTGTGTTGTGTGGTGTGTCACGTGTGTTGTGTGGCGTGTCACGTGTGTTGTGTGGTGTGTCACGTGTGTTGTGTGGTGTGTCACGTGTGTTGTGTGGTGTCACGTGTGTTGTGTGGTGTGTCACGTGTGTTGTGTGGTGTGTCACGTGTGTTATGTGGTGTGTCACGTGTGTTGTGTGGTGTGTCACGTGTGTTGTGTGGTGTCACGTGTGTTGTGTGGCGTGTCACGTGTGTTGTGTGGTGTGTCACGTGTGTTATGTGGTGTGTCACGTGTGTTGTGTGGTGTGTCACGTGTGTTGTGTGTGTCACGTGTGTTGTGTGGTGTGTCACGTGTGTTGTGTGGTGTGTCACGTGTGTTATGTGGTGTGTCACGTGTGTTGTGTGGTGTGTCACGTGTGTTGTGTGGTGTGTCACGTGTGTTATGTGGTGTGTCACGTGTGTTGTGTGGTGTGTCACGTGTGTTGTGTGGTGTGGCGTGTCACGTGTGTTGTGTGTGTCACGTGTGTTGTGTGTGTCACGTGTGTTGTGTGGTGTCACATGTGTCGTGTGTGTCACGTGTGTTGTGTGGTGTGTCACGTGTGTTGTGTGGTGTGGCGTGTTGTGTGGTGTCACGTGTGTTGTGTGTGTCACGTGTGTTGTGTGTGTCACGTGTGTGTTGTGTGTGTCACGTGTGTTGTGTGTGTCACGTGTGTTGTGTGTGTCATGTGTGTTGTGTGGTGTGGCGTGTCACGTGTGTTGTGTGTGTCACGTGTGTTGTGTGTGTCACGTGTGTTGTGTGGTGTGGCGTGTCACGTGTGGTGTGGCGTGTCACGTGTGTTGTGTGTGCCGTGTGTGTTGTGTGTGTCGTGTGTTGTGTGTTGTGTGTGTCACGTGTGTTGTGTGTGTCACGTGTGTTGTGTGGTGTGGCGTGTCACGTGTGTTATGTGTGTCACGTGTGTTGTGTGTGCCGTGTGTGTTGTGTGTGTCGTGTGTTGTGTGTCACGTGTGTTGTGTGTGTCACGTGTGTTGTGTGTGTCACGTGTGTTGTGTGTGTCACGTGTGTTGTGTGTCACGTGTGTTGTGTGTGTTGTGTGTGTCACGTGTGTTGTGTGTCGTGTGTGTTGTGTGTGTTGTGTGTGTCACGTGTGTTGTGTGTGTTGTGTGTGTTGTGTGTGTCACGTGTGTTGTGTGTGTTGTGTGTCTCGTGTGTCCCGCTTTGTGTTTCTGTGTCGCGCGTCGTGCGACGTTTTCACGCCTTTGGTACCCCCAGGTAGGGTACCCTGTGTTGTGTGTCTCGCTTGTCACGTGTGTCGCGTGTGTCGCGTGTGTCGCGTGTGTCACGTGTGTTGTGTGTGTCACGTGTGTTGCGTGTCGTGTGTGTCACGTGTGTCACGTGTGTCGCATGTCACGTGTGTCGCCTGTGTCACGTGTGTTGTGTGTGTCGCGTGTGTTGTGTGTCACGTGTGTTGTGTGTTGTGTGTCACGTGTGTTGTGTGCGTCGCGTGTCACGTGTGTTGTGTGTCACGTGTGTTGTGTGTGTCGCGTGTCACGTGTGTTGTGTGCGTCATGTGTGTTGTGTGTGTCGCGTGTCACGTGTGTTGTGTGTGTCGCGTGTCACGTGTGTTGTGTGTCACGTGTCACGTGTGTGTCGCGTGTCACGTGTGTTGTGTGTCACGTGTGTTGTGTGTCACGTGTCACGTGTGTTGTGTGTGTCACGTGTGTTGCGTGTCGTGTGTGTCACGTGTGTCACGTGTGTCGCATGTCACGTGTGTCGCCTGTGTCACGTGTGTTGTGTGTGTCGCGTGTGTTGTGTGTCACGTGTGTTGTGTGTTGTGTGTCACGTGTGTTGTGTGCGTCGCGTGTCACGTGTGTTGTGTGTCACGTGTGTTGTGTGTGTCGCGTGTCACGTGTGTTGTGTGCGTCATGTGTGTTGTGTGTGTCGCGTGTCACGTGTGTTGTGTGTGTCGCGTGTCACGTGTGTTGTGTGTCACGTGTCACGTGTGTGTCGCGTGTCACGTGTGTTGTGTGTCACGTGTGTTGTGTGTCACGTGTCACGTGTGTGTCGCGTGTCACGTGTGTTGTGTGTCACGTGTGTTGTGTGTCACGTGTCACGTGTGTGTCGCGTGTCACGTGTGTTGTGTGTGTCGCGTGTCACGTGTGTTGTGTGTGTCACGTGTGTTGTGTGTCACGTGTGTTGTGTGTTGTGTGTCATGTGTGTTGTGTGCGTCGCGTGTCACGTGTGTTGTGTGTCACGTGTGTTGTGTGTGTCGCGTGTGTCACGTGTGTTGTGTGTGTCACGTGTGTTGCGTGTCGCGTGTGTCACGTGTGTCACGTGTGTCGCATGTCACGTGTGTCGCCTGTGTCACGTGTGTTGTGTGTGTCACGTGTGTTGTGTGTCACGTGTGTTGTGTGTTGTGTGTCACGTGTGTTGTGTGCGTCGCGTGTCACGTGTGTTGTGTGTCACGTGTGTTGTGTGTGTCGCGTGTGTCACGTGTGTTGTGTGTCACGTGTGTTGTGTGTGTCGCGTGTGTTGTGCACTGTTTCGAGCTCGTGGTGTCCCATGTGGGACCGTGCGCTCTGTGTGGGCGCCACGGTGGCTAGGAGATGTTAACTCCTTCGCCTGGTATTCAGGGAGGTCGTGACTTCAATCTCGACCCTCGTGCTGCTGCTGCTGTACATCTCCTGTCTCTCCCCCCGTGGTCGTGCGGATTTCTGTCCGGGCCCTCCGGTTTTTCCCTCCGCATTTAGAATCAAGAGTATTTGGCCGCCGTAAACATCCACGCGGCGACAAGCCCCCCCCCCCCCCCCCGTCGTTGGGCTATCACTTACCTAGCAGTGTGTCACGTGCTGCGCGCATGTCCGCTGCCCGTGTCGCCCAGGTTGACCGTGAGCTGGCGAGTGGAGAGTACTTCCTTCAGGACGCCCAGCGACACAGGAAGAAGCTGGAGGAGCGAAAGGTAGGCACGTGGCCCCCTGACCCCGCAGCAGACGCAGCCAAACGTAGCGCTTCGCCACGCCGGTCGGTGGCAGCTGTCGCTGCTGCTGCTGCTGCTGTCGTTGTTGTCGTTGTTGTTCAACAGTAATAGCACGGTTGGCTGCTACGTACGGTGCGAAAGACGTGTTCACCGTACATACGCACGGTCTTGTCCCCCCTCCGCAACGCCGGGTGTTGGTTATAACGCGGCGAATGTATTATGGAACGCTTTTTTGGGGTTACCTTCGCAACGCGGTTCGCCAACTGGTTAACGCGGCGCGGCTCCGCCCGGCGAGCTGGGGACAAGCGGTCGTAACGGCCGCCCTCGACACCTCGAGGCGTTGGGGATGCTGCCTCCCCTCCCCTCCCTCCCCGCCTCCCCCCCGGACGCTTCCACCACGCGCCATACTCCCGTCTTTGTTCGGGCCTGCGTAGCGCATCTCGCGAGTTACCTCGGCCCGCGCCCTGTACACCCACCCCCATCCGGAAGGCGACAGCAACTCCCATCGCGTCACGGGAGAACCGACTGTCCCGTTGACGTCGCTACTGTTGCTGCCATTGTGCGTGCGAACGTGCCCCGCGCGCCTGCTCACGCGCCCGTCTCCCCCCCCCCCACCCCCCCCCGCCACCGCGCGTGACCCCCGCTCAGCTGCGGGAGCAAGAGGGGGAGGAGCGGCGTCAGCGGGAGCGGAACAAAGCGTTCATCCCCCCCGTGGAGAAGCCGCTGAAGAAGCCTGCGCCTGGTACGGAGTGGGCAAGGCGGGGCGGGATGGGTGGGGGAGCCCCATGTCTCTTCCTGCGTCTCTCACGAACCCTCGGTCTCTCTCTCTCTCGCTCACACTAACTCTGTGTGTCTCTCTCACTAACTCAGTGTGTGTCTCACTAACTCTGTGTGTGTCTCACTAACTCTCTGTGTCTCTCTCACTAACTCTGTGTGTCTCTCACTAACTCTGTGTGTCTCTCACTAACTCTGTGTGTCTCTCACTAACTCTGTGTGTCTCTCACTAACTCTGTGCGTCTCTCACTAACTCTGTGTGTCTCTCACTAACTCTGTGTGTCTCTCACTAACTCTGTGTGTCTCTCACTAACTCCGTGTGTCTCTCACTAACTCCGTGTGTCTCTCACTAACTCTGTGTGTCTCTCCCTCTCACTAACCCTGTGTGTCTCTCTGTGTGTCTCTCCCTCTCACTAACTCCGTGTGTCTCTCACTAACTCTGTGTGTCTCTCTCTCTCGCTCACACTAACTCTGTGTGTCTCTCACTAACTCCGTGTGTCTCTCTCACTAACTCCGTGTGTCTCTCTCACTAACTCTGTGTCTCTCTCACTAACCCTGTGTGTCTCTCACTAACTCTGTGTGTCTCTCACTAACTCTGTGTCTCTCTCACTAACTCTGTGTCTCTCTCACTAACTCTGTGTCTCTCTCACTAACTCTGTGTGTCTCTCACTAACTCTGTGTGTCTCTCACTAACTCTGTGTGTCTCTCACTAACTCCGTGTGTCTCTCACTAACTCTGTGTGTCTCACTAACTCTGTGTGTCTCTCACTAACTCTGTGTGTCTCTCACTAACTCTGTGTGTCTCTCACTAACTCCGTGTGTCTCTCACTAACTCCGTGTGTCTCTCACTAACTCTGTGTCTCTCTCACTAACTCTGTGTGTCTCTCACTAACTCCATGTGTCTCTCTGTGTGTCTCTCCCTCTCACTAACCCTGTGTGTCTCCGTGTCTCTCCCTGTGTCCCCGTGTCTCTCACTAACCCTGTATCCCCCTGTCTCTCTCACTAACTCTGTGTCTCACACTAACTCTTTCTCACTAACTCTGTGTGTCTCTCACTAACTCTGTGTGTCTCTCAATAACTCTGTGTGTCTCTTTCACTAACTCTGTGTGTCTCTCTCACTAACTCTGTGTGTCTCTCACTAACTCTGTATGTCTCTCTGTGTGTCTCTCCCTCTCACTAACCCTGTGTGTCTCCGTGTCTCTCCCTGTGTCCCCGTGTCTCTCACTAACCCTGTGTCTCCTGTACCCCCCTGTCTCTCTCACTAACTCTGTGTCTCTCACTAGCCCTCTGTCTCTCTCTCGCTCACTAACTCTTTGTGTCTCTCTCACTAACTCTGTGTGTCTCTCTCACTAACTCTGTGTGTCTCTCTCACTAACTCTGTGTCTCTCACTAACCCTGTGTCTCTCTCACTAACTCTGTGTGTCTCTCTCACTAACTCTGCGTGTCTCTCTCACTAACTCTGTGTGTCTCTTACTAACTCTGTGTGTCTCTTACTAACTCTGTGTGTCTCACTAACTCTGTGTGTCTCTCACTAACTCTGTGTGTCTCTCTCACTAACTCTGTGTCTCTCTCACTAACTCTGTGTCTCTCACTGTGTCTCTCACTAACTCTGTGTGTCTCTCTCACTGTGTCTCTCACTAACTCTGTGTGTGTCTCACTAACTCTGTGTGTCTCTCTCACTAACTCTGTGTCTCTCTCACTAACTCTGTGTCTCTCTCACTAACTCTGTGTGTCTCTCACTAACTCTGTGTCTCTCACTAACTCTGTGTGTCTCTCACTAACTCTGTGTGTCTCTCTCACTAACTCTGTGTGTCTCTCTCAGTAACTCTGTGTGTCTCTCTCACTAACTCTGTGTGTCTCTCTCACTAACTCTGCGTCTCTCTCACTAACTCTGTGTGTCTCTCACTAACTCTGTGTGTCTCTCACTAACTCTGTGTGTCTCTCACTAACTCTGTGTCTCTCACTAACTCTGTGTGTCTCACTAACTCTGTGTCTCTCACTAACTCTGTCTCTCTCACTAACTCTGTCTCTCTCACTAACTCTGTGTGTCTCTCTCACTAACTCTGTGTGTCTCTCACTAACTCCGTGTGTCTCTCTCACTAACTCTGTGTGTCTCTCTCACTAACTCTGTGTGTCTCTCACTAACTCTGTGTGTCTCTCACTAACTCTGTGTCTCTCACTAACTCTGTGTGTCTCACTAACTCTGTGTCTCTCACTAACTCTGTCTCTCTCACTAACTCTGTCTCTCTCACTAACTCTGTGTGTCTCTCACTAACTCTGTGTCTCTCACTAACTCTGTGTGTCTCTCACTAACTCTGTGTGTCTCTCTCACTAACTCTGTGTGTCTCTCTCAGTAACTCTGTGTGTCTCTCTCACTAACTCTGTGTGTCTCTCTCACTAACTCTGCGTCTCTCTCACTAACTCTGTGTGTCTCTCACTAACTCTGTGTGTCTCTCACTAACTCTGTGTGTCTCTCACTAACTCTGTGTCTCTCACTAACTCTGTGTGTCTCACTAACTCTGTGTCTCTCACTAACTCTGTCTCTCTCACTAACTCTGTCTCTCTCACTAACTCTGTGTGTCTCTCTCACTAATTCTGTGTGTCTCTCACTAACTCCGTGTGTCTCTCTCACTAACTCTGTGTGTCTCTCTCACTAACTCTGTGTGTCTCTCACTAACTCTGTGTGTCTCTCACTAACTCTGTGTCTCTCACTAACTCTGTGTGTCTCACTAACTCTGTGTCTCTCACTAACTCTGTCTCTCTCACTAACTCTGTCTCTCTCACTAACTCTGTGTGTCTCTCACTAACTCTGTGTGTCTCTCTCACTCACTCTGTGTGTCTCTCACTAACTCTGTGTGTCTCTCACTAACTCTGCGTGTCTCTCTCACTAACTCTGTGTGTCTCTCTCACTAACTGTGTGTCTCTCACTAACTCTGTGTCTCTCTCACTAACTCTGTGTGTCTCTCTCACTAACTCTGTGCGTCTCTCTCACTAACTCTGTGTGTCTCTCTCACTAACTCTGTGTGTCTCTCACTAACTCTGTGTGTCTCTCACTAACTCTGTGTCTCTCTCACTAACTCTGTGTCTCTCTCACTAACTCTGTGTCTCTCTCACTAACTCTGTGTCTCTCTCACTAACTCTGTGTGTCTCTCACTAACTCTGTGTGTCTCTCACTAACTCTGTGTGTCTCTCACTAACTCTGTGTGTCTCTCTCACTAACTCTGTGTGTCTCTCACTAACTCTGTCTCTCTCACTAACGCTGTGTGTCTCTCACTAACTCTGTGTCTCTCTCACTAACTCTGTGTGTCTCTCACTAACTCTGTGTGTCTCTCTCACTAACTCTGTGTGTCTCTCTCACTAACGCTGTGTGTCTCTCACTAACTCTGTCTCTCTCACTAACTCTGCGTTTCTCTCTCACTAACTCTGCGTGTCTCTCACTAACTCTGTTTGTCTCTCTCACTAACTCTGTGTCTCTCTCACTAACTCTGTGTGTGTCTCTCACTAACTCCGTGTGTCTCTCTCACTAACTCTGTGTGTCTCTCACTAACTCTGTGTGTCTCACTAACTCTGTGTGTCTCTCACTAACTCTGTGTTTCTCTCTCACTAACTCTGTGTCTCTCACTAACTCTGTGTGTCTCTCACTAACTCTGTGTGTCTCTCACTAACTCTGTGTGTCTCTCTCACTAACTCTGTGTCTCTCTCACTAACTCTGTGTCTCTCTCACTAACTCTTTGTCTCTCTCACTAACTCTGTGTGTCTCTCACTAACTCTGTGTGTCTCTCACTAACTCTGTGTGTCTCTCACTAACTCTGTGTGTCTCTCTCACTAACTCTGTGTGTGTCTCTCACTAACACTGTGTGTCTCTCTCACTAACTCTGTGTGTCTCTCACTAACTCTGTGTCTCTCTCACTAACGCTGTGTGTCTCTCACTAACTCTGTGTCTCTCTCACTAACTCTGTGTCTCTCTCACTAACTCTGTCTCTCTCACTAACTCTGTGTGTCTCTCTCACTAACTCTGTGTCTCTCTCACTAACTCTGTGTCTTTCTCACTAACTCTGTGTGTCTCTCTCACTAACTCTGTGTGTCTCTCACTAACTCTGTGTTTCTCTCTCACTAACTCTGTGTCTCTCACTAACTCTGTGTGTCTCTCACTAACTCTGTGTGTCTCTCACTAACTCTGTGTGTCTCTCACTAACTCTTTGTGTCTCTTACTAACTCTGTGTGTCTCACTAACTCTGTGTGTCTCTCACTAACTCTGTGTGTCTCTCACTAACTCTGTGTCTCTCTCACTAACTCTGTGTCTCGCTCACTAACTCCATGTGTCTCTCACTAACTCTGTGTGTCTGTCACTAACTCTGTGTGTCTCTTACTAACTCTGTGTGTCTCACTAACTCTGTGTGTCTCTCACTAACTCTGTGTGTCTCTCACTAACTCTGTGTGTCTCTCACTAACTCTGTGTGTCTCTCACTAACTCTGTGTGTCTCTCACTAACTCTGTGTCTCTCTCACTAACGCTGTGTGTCTCTCACTAACTCTGTGTCTCTCTCACTAACTCTGTGTCTCTCTCACTAACTCTGTGTCTCTCTCACTAACTCTGTGTGTCTCTCTCACTAACTCTGTGTGTCTCTCACTAACTCTGTCTCTCTCACTAACTCTGTGTCTCTCTCACTAACTCTGTGTCTTTCTCACTAACTCTGTGTGTCTCTCTCACTAACTCTGTGTGTCTCTCACTAACTCTGTGTGTCTCTCACTAACTCTGTGTGTCTCTCTCACTAACTCTGTGTGTCTCTCTCACTAACTCTGTGTGTCTCTCACTAACTCTGTGTCTCTCTCACTAACTCTGCGTGTCTCTCTCACTAACTCTGTGTGTCTCTCTCACTAACTCTGTGTGTCTCTCACTAACTCTTTGTGTCTCTCTCACTAACTCCGTGTGTCTCTCTCACTAACTCCGTGTGTCTCTCTCACTAACTCCGTGTGTCTCTCTCACTAACTCCGTGCGTCTCCCTCACTAACTCTGTGTGTCTCTCTCACTAACTCTGTGTCTCTCACTAACCCTGTTTCTCTCTCACTAACTCTGTGTGTCTCTCTCACTAACTCTGTGTGTCTTTCTCACTAACTCTGTGTGTCTCCCTCACTAACTCTGTGTCTCTCACTAACTCTGTGTGTCTCACTAACTCTGTGTCTCTCACTAACTCTGTCTCTCTCACTAACTCTGTGTGTCTCACTAACTCTGTGTGTCTCTCTCACTAACTCTGTGTCTCTCTCACTAACTCTGTGTCTCTCTCACTAACTCTGTGTGTCTCTCTCACTAACTCCGTGTGTCTCTCTCACTAACTCTGTGTCTCTCTCACTAACTCTGTGTCTCTCTCACTAACTCTGTGTGTCTCTCTCACTAACTCCGTGTGTCTCTCTCACTAACTCTGTGTCTCTCTCACTAACCCTGTGTGTCTCTCACTAACTCTGTGTGTCTCTCACTAACTCTGTGTCTCTCTCACTAACTCTGTGTCTCTCTCACTAACTCTGTGTCTCTCTCACTAACTCTGTGTGTCTCTCACTAACTCTGTGTGTCTCTCACTAACTCTGTGTGTCTCTCACTAACTCCGTGTGTCTCTCACTAACTCTGTGTGTCTCACTAACTCTGTGTGTCTCTCACTAACTCTGTGTGTCTCTCACTAACTCTGTGTGTCTCTCACTAACTCCGTGTGTCTCTCACTAACTCCGTGTGTCTCTCACTAACTCTGTGTCTCTCTCACTAACTCTGTGTGTCTCTCACTAACTCCATGTGTCTCTCTGTGTGTCTCTCCCTCTCACTAACCCTGTGTGTCTCCGTGTCTCTCCCTGTGTCCCCGTGTCTCTCACTAACCCTGTATCCCCCTGTCTCTCTCACTAACTCTGTGTCTCACACTAACTCTCTCTCACTAACTCTGTGTGTCTCTCACTAACTCTGTGTGTCTCTCAATAACTCTGTGTGTCTCTTTCACTAACTCTGTGTGTCTCTCTCACTAACTCTGTGTGTCTCTCACTAACTCTGTATGTCTCTCTGTGTGTCTCTCCCTCTCACTAACCCTGTGTGTCTCCGTGTCTCTCCCTGTGTCCCCGTGTCTCTCACTAACCCTGTGTCTCCTGTACCCCCCTGTCTCTCTCACTAACTCTGTGTCTCTCACTAGCCCTCTGTCTCTCTCTCGCTCACTAACTCTTTGTGTCTCTCTCACTAACTCTGTGTGTCTCTCTCACTAACTCTGTGTGTCTCTCTCACTAACTCTGTGTCTCTCACTAACCCTGTGTCTCTCTCACTAACTCTGTGTGTCTCTCTCACTAACTCTGCGTGTCTCTCTCACTAACTCTGTGTGTCTCTTACTAACTCTGTGTGTCTCTTACTAACTCTGTGTGTCTCACTAACTCTGTGTGTCTCTCACTAACTCTGTGTGTCTCTCTCACTAACTCTGTGTCTCTCTCACTAACTCTGTGTCTCTCACTGTGTCTCTCACTAACTCTGTGTGTCTCTCTCACTGTGTCTCTCACTAACTCTGTGTGTGTCTCACTAACTCTGTGTGTCTCTCTCACTAACTCTGTGTCTCTCTCACTAACTCTGTGTCTCTCTCACTAACTCTGTGTGTCTCTCACTAACTCTGTGTCTCTCACTAACTCTGTGTGTCTCTCACTAACTCTGTGTGTCTCTCTCACTAACTCTGTGTGTCTCTCTCAGTAACTCTGTGTGTCTCTCTCACTAACTCTGTGTGTCTCTCTCACTAACTCTGCGTCTCTCTCACTAACTCTGTGTGTCTCTCACTAACTCTGTGTGTCTCTCACTAACTCTGTGTGTCTCTCACTAACTCTGTGTCTCTCACTAACTCTGTGTGTCTCACTAACTCTGTGTCTCTCACTAACTCTGTCTCTCTCACTAACTCTGTCTCTCTCACTAACTCTGTGTGTCTCTCTCACTAACTCTGTGTGTCTCTCACTAACTCCGTGTGTCTCTCTCACTAACTCTGTGTGTCTCTCTCACTAACTCTGTGTGTCTCTCACTAACTCTGTGTGTCTCTCACTAACTCTGTGTCTCTCACTAACTCTGTGTGTCTCACTAACTCTGTGTCTCTCACTAACTCTGTCTCTCTCACTAACTCTGTCTCTCTCACTAACTCTGTGTGTCTCTCACTAACTCTGTGTCTCTCACTAACTCTGTGTGTCTCTCACTAACTCTGTGTGTCTCTCTCACTAACTCTGTGTGTCTCTCTCAGTAACTCTGTGTGTCTCTCTCACTAACTCTGTGTGTCTCTCTCACTAACTCTGCGTCTCTCTCACTAACTCTGTGTGTCTCTCACTAACTCTGTGTGTCTCTCACTAACTCTGTGTGTCTCTCACTAACTCTGTGTCTCTCACTAACTCTGTGTGTCTCACTAACTCTGTGTCTCTCACTAACTCTGTCTCTCTCACTAACTCTGTCTCTCTCACTAACTCTGTGTGTCTCTCTCACTAACTCTGTGTGTCTCTCACTAACTCCGTGTGTCTCTCTCACTAACTCTGTGTGTCTCTCTCACTAACTCTGTGTGTCTCTCACTAACTCTGTGTGTCTCTCACTAACTCTGTGTCTCTCACTAACTCTGTGTGTCTCACTAACTCTGTGTCTCTCACTAACTCTGTCTCTCTCACTAACTCTGTCTCTCTCACTAACTCTGTGTGTCTCTCACTAACTCTGTGTGTCTCTCTCACTCACTCTGTGTGTCTCTCACTAACTCTGTGTGTCTCTCACTAACTCTGCGTGTCTCTCTCACTAACTCTGTGTGTCTCTCTCACTAACTGTGTGTCTCTCACTAACTCTGTGTCTCTCTCACTAACTCTGTGTGTCTCTCTCACTAACTCTGTGCGTCTCTCTCACTAACTCTGTGTGTCTCTCTCACTAACTCTGTGTGTCTCTCACTAACTCTGTGTGTCTCTCACTAACTCTGTGTCTCTCTCACTAACTCTGTGTCTCTCTCACTAACTCTGTGTCTCTCTCACTAACTCTGTGTCTCTCTCACTAACTCTGTGTGTCTCTCACTAACTCTGTGTGTCTCTCACTAACTCTGTGTGTCTCTCACTAACTCTGTGTGTCTCTCTCACTAACTCTGTGTGTCTCTCACTAACTCTGTCTCTCTCACTAACGCTGTGTGTCTCTCACTAACTCTGTGTCTCTCTCACTAACTCTGTGTGTCTCTCACTAACTCTGTGTGTCTCTCTCACTAACTCTGTGTGTCTCTCTCACTAACGCTGTGTGTCTCTCACTAACTCTGTCTCTCTCACTAACTCTGCGTTTCTCTCTCACTAACTCTGCGTGTCTCTCACTAACTCTGTTTGTCTCTCTCACTAACTCTGTGTCTCTCTCACTAACTCTGTGTGTGTCTCTCACTAACTCCGTGTGTCTCTCTCACTAACTCTGTGTGTCTCTCACTAACTCTGTGTGTCTCACTAACTCTGTGTGTCTCTCACTAACTCTGTGTTTCTCTCTCACTAACTCTGTGTCTCTCACTAACTCTGTGTGTCTCTCACTAACTCTGTGTGTCTCTCACTAACTCTGTGTGTCTCTCTCACTAACTCTGTGTCTCTCTCACTAACTCTGTGTCTCTCTCACTAACTCTTTGTCTCTCTCACTAACTCTGTGTGTCTCTCACTAACTCTGTGTGTCTCTCACTAACTCTGTGTGTCTCTCACTAACTCTGTGTGTCTCTCTCACTAACTCTGTGTGTGTCTCTCACTAACACTGTGTGTCTCTCTCACTAACTCTGTGTGTCTCTCACTAACTCTGTGTCTCTCTCACTAACGCTGTGTGTCTCTCACTAACTCTGTGTCTCTCTCACTAACTCTGTGTCTCTCTCACTAACTCTGTCTCTCTCACTAACTCTGTGTGTCTCTCTCACTAACTCTGTGTCTCTCTCACTAACTCTGTGTCTTTCTCACTAACTCTGTGTGTCTCTCTCACTAACTCTGTGTGTCTCTCACTAACTCTGTGTTTCTCTCTCACTAACTCTGTGTCTCTCACTAACTCTGTGTGTCTCTCACTAACTCTGTGTGTCTCTCACTAACTCTGTGTGTCTCTCACTAACTCTTTGTGTCTCTTACTAACTCTGTGTGTCTCACTAACTCTGTGTGTCTCTCACTAACTCTGTGTGTCTCTCACTAACTCTGTGTCTCTCTCACTAACTCTGTGTCTCGCTCACTAACTCCATGTGTCTCTCACTAACTCTGTGTGTCTGTCACTAACTCTGTGTGTCTCTTACTAACTCTGTGTGTCTCACTAACTCTGTGTGTCTCTCACTAACTCTGTGTGTCTCTCACTAACTCTGTGTGTCTCTCACTAACTCTGTGTGTCTCTCACTAACTCTGTGTGTCTCTCACTAACTCTGTGTCTCTCTCACTAACGCTGTGTGTCTCTCACTAACTCTGTGTCTCTCTCACTAACTCTGTGTCTCTCTCACTAACTCTGTGTCTCTCTCACTAACTCTGTGTGTCTCTCTCACTAACTCTGTGTGTCTCTCACTAACTCTGTCTCTCTCACTAACTCTGTGTCTCTCTCACTAACTCTGTGTCTTTCTCACTAACTCTGTGTGTCTCTCTCACTAACTCTGTGTGTCTCTCACTAACTCTGTGTGTCTCTCACTAACTCTGTGTGTCTCTCTCACTAACTCTGTGTGTCTCTCTCACTAACTCTGTGTGTCTCTCACTAACTCTGTGTCTCTCTCACTAACTCTGCGTGTCTCTCTCACTAACTCTGTGTGTCTCTCTCACTAACTCTGTGTGTCTCTCACTAACTCTTTGTGTCTCTCTCACTAACTCCGTGTGTCTCTCTCACTAACTCCGTGTGTCTCTCTCACTAACTCCGTGTGTCTCTCTCACTAACTCCGTGCGTCTCCCTCACTAACTCTGTGTGTCTCTCTCACTAACTCTGTGTCTCTCACTAACCCTGTTTCTCTCTCACTAACTCTGTGTGTCTCTCTCACTAACTCTGTGTGTCTTTCTCACTAACTCTGTGTGTCTCCCTCACTAACTCTGTGTCTCTCACTAACTCTGTGTGTCTCACTAACTCTGTGTCTCTCACTAACTCTGTCTCTCTCACTAACTCTGTGTGTCTCACTAACTCTGTGTGTCTCTCTCACTAACTCTGTGTCTCTCTCACTAACTCTGTGTCTCTCTCACTAACTCTGTGTGTCTCTCTCACTAACTCTGTGTGTCTCTCACTAACTCTGTGTCTCTCTCACTAACTCTGTGTCTCTCTCACTAACTCTGTGTGTCTCTCACTAACTCTGTGTGTCTCTCACTAACTCTGTGTGTCTCTCACTAACTCTGTGTGTCTCTCTCACTAACTCTGTGTGTCTCTCTCACTAACTCTGTGTGTCTCTCACTAACTCTGTGTCTCTCTCACTAACTCTGTGTCTCTCTCACTAACTCTGTGTGTCTCTCTCACTAACTCTGTGTGTCTTTCTCACTAACTCTGTGTGTCTCCCTCACTAACTCTGTGTCTCTCACTAACTCTGTGTGTCTCACTAACTCTGTGTCTCTCACTAACTCTGTCTCTCTCACTAACTCTGTGTGTCTCACTAACTCTGTGTGTCTCTCTCACTAACTCTGTGTCTCTCTCACTAACTCTGTGTCTCTCTCACTAACTCTGTGTGTCTCTCTCACTAACTCTGTGTGTCTCTCACTAACTCTGTGTCTCTCTCACTAACTCTGTGTCTCTCTCACTAACTCTGTGTGTCTCTCACTAACTCTGTGTGTCTCTCACTAACTCTGTGTGTCTCTCACTAACTCTGTGTGTCTCTCTCACTAACTCTGTGTGTCTCTCTCACTAACTCTGTGTGTCTCTCACTAACTCTGTGTCTCTCTCACTAACTCTGCGTGTCTCTCTCACTAACTCTGCGTGTCTCTCTCACTAACTCTGTGTGTCTCTCTCACTAACTCTGTGTGTCTCCCTCACTAACTCCGTGCGTCTCTCTCACTAACTCGGTGCGTCTCCGTGTCTCTGCCGCTGACCCCCGCGTGCGGGTGCCCTCCGTCCTCTCAGCGCGCGCGGCCGAGCCCCTGGACGTGCTGGCGCTCAAGAGGAAGGTGGAGCGAGGCAAGAAGCGCAAGCTGGGGGCGCCGACCGAGCAGGAGCTGGTGCTCCGTCTCGAGAGCAGCACCTCCAAGGCGGACAAGGACAAGAGCAAGAAGAAGAACAAGAAGAAGAAGACCAAGTTCGAGAAGACGACGAAGGGCAACGCCGACGATGCCTCGTCGGAGCAGACGAAGGACGCTGGCCGTGCGAAGGGCGGCGCCGCCATCGACGCGAGGCCGGGGGCGGCGAGCGGTGCCGGCGAGGGCGGCAAGGCCTTCGCCTCCAAGGGCAAGGCCTTCGCCTCGAAGGGCAAGGCCTTCGCCTCCAAGGGCAAGGCCGTCGCTTCGAAGGGCAAGGCCTCTGCCCCGAAGTTTGCTGCCGCTGGCACCTCGAACGGCACCTCGAAGGGCACCTCGAAGGGCAAGGCCGGCGCCTCGAAGGGCAAGAAGAGGGCTTGATGGCCGAGACTGACGCGGCGGGGGAGGAGTTGGGGAGGGGGGTAGCTCGGGGGGAGTTATTGCGCAGTCGATCGTCACATGGTTGGGGATGGGCGGGAGGGAGGGGCGTCTATCCCATCGGACCCCTGTCAAGCCCGTCAGACCCCTGTCTAGCCCGTCAGACCCCTGTCTATCCCGTTGGACCCCGAACCACCGTTTTGTTAAACGAAATTTGTTGCTTTTCGCCGCCGTGTTCCCTCTCTCCTTTGTTCCGCTGCCGTCGGTCTTGTCCTGTCACGGGACGGGGGGGGCGGGGTTCATTATTCGGAGCTGTCGCAGGGGATCCGGCAGCAGCGGCGGCGGCGGCGGCAGCTGCATCACCGCCCACCGCCTGTGTCGGGAGAACGGCCAGGAGCTGCTTCTCCCGAGCGGCCCCGTCCCGTTGCCTCTCGATCCACACACACACACTCGGGTGGGTGGGGGGGCGGGGGAGGGGGGTGGGATTGCTCCTCCTAGCTCGCCCAGCGTACACGGAGGGGTTGTCTCCGTCACGTGGCAGCCCCAAAGAGAGCTGTGATTGGGTCTTTTTTTGTTGTCTTCGAAATCTTTGAAGATGGTCAATCGGGCCGCATTTATCGCGGTAAGCCAAGTTTAGCATTGGTGGGGGGGGGGGCGATGGCGGAGCCGGGGGGGGGGGTGGGTGGGGTGGGGTGACACGTGCCCCCCCCCCCCAATAATCCGATCGAAATTCCTAATTTAGATCGGATCATTTGGGTTTATTAGTAATAAATTGGCGACTGCCACTGTGTAGCAGATTATTACGTGCCAGGGACTCTACGAGATGACAGGACAATATTCTGAGTCCATAATTGGCAATAAGTAACGGCAAAGCGGTTATAAGTGACTCACAGAATTGTGCGCAGTTGCGTCTACAGAGTCCACGACTTCCCTGAAGGCATCGACACCTTCAGCGAGCGCGATGCCGATCACTAACAACGTGGTTCGAATTTGACCCTCGATCGATGGCTGCGTCATCGCCGCACACGCCTCGAGTAACAAGCAAGGGACAACTCCTTATTACTAACAACTCCTTACTAACAACTCCTTACTAACAACTCTATCATTTTTCATTGCTGGAGGGGTTGCCCCCCCTACCTGAAAATCCTGACTCTGCCTTGGGGGGGGGGGGGGGGGGGTTAGGGTTTGTGAAGTAATTGATGTGAGTGGGTTGGGACCATCAAATTCAATTGTACTTGACAGCTTGAGAATCAGAATATTTATACTGGAGGAATCAGATGAGCTATACAGTGAGGGAAAAAGTGAGTATTTGATCCCCTGCTGATTTTGTACGTTTGCCCACTGACAAATGATCAGTCTATAATGTTAATGGTAGGTTTATTTGAACAGTGAGAGATAGAATAACAACAAAATCCAGAAAAACGCATGTCAAAAATGTTATAAATTGATTTGCATTTTAATGAGGGAAATAAGTCTTTGACCCCTCTGCAAAAGATGACTTCGTACTTGGTGGCAAAACCCTTGTTGGCAATCACAGAGGTCAGACGTTTCTTGTAGTTGGCCACCAGGTTTGCACACATTTCAGGAGGGATTTTGTCCCACTCTTTGCAGATCTCCAAGTCATTAAGGTTTCGAGGCTGACGTTTGGCAACTCGAACCTTCAGCTCCCTCCACAGATTTTATATGGGATTAAGGTCTGGAGACTGGCTAGGCCACCCCAGGACCTTAATGTGCTTCTTCTTGAGCCACTCCTTTGTTGCCTTGGCCGTGTGTTTTGGGTAATTGTCATGCTGGAATACCCATCCACGACCCATTTTCAATGCCCTGGCTGAGGGAAGGAGGTTCTCACCCAAGATTTGATGGTACATGGCCCCGTCCATCGTCCCTTTGATGCGGTGAAGTTGTCCTGTCCCCTTAGCAGAAAAACACCCCCAAAGCATAATGTTTCCACCTCCATGTTTGACGGTGGGGATGGTGTTCTTGGGGTCATAGGCAGCATTCCTCTTCCAAACACGGCGAGTTGAGTTGATGCCAAAGAGCTCCATTTTGGTCTCATCTGACCACAACACTTTCACCCAGTTCTCTGAATCATTCAGATGTTCATTAGCAAACTTCAGACGGGCATGTATATGTGCTTTCTTGAGCAGGGGGACCTTGCGGGCGCTGCAGGATTTCAGTCCTTTACGGCGTAGTGTGTTACCAATTGTTTTCTTGGTGACTATGGTCCCAGCTGCCTTGAGATCATTGACAAGATCATCCCGTGTAGTTCTGGGCTGATTCCTCACCGTTCGCATGATCATTGCAACTCCACGAGGTGAGATCTTGGAGCCCCAGGCCGAGGGAGATTGACAATTATTTTGTGTTTCTTCCATTTGCGAATAATCGCACCAACTGTTGTCACCTTCTCACCAAGCTGCTTGGCAATGGTCTTGTAGCCCATTCCAGCCTTGTGTAGGTCTACAATCTTGTCTCTGACATCCTTGGAGAGCTCGTTGGTCTTGGCCATGGTGGAGAGTTTGGAATCTGATTGATTGCTTCTGTGGACAGGTGTCTTATATACAGGTAACAAGCTGAGATTAGGAGCACTCCCTTTAAGAGTGTGCTCCTAATCTCAGCTCATTGCCTGTATAAAAGACACCTGGGACCCAGAAATCTTTCTGATTGAGAGGGGGTCAAATACTTATTTCCCTCATTAAAATGCAAATCAATTTATAACATTTTTGACATTAGTTCTGGAATTTGTTGTTATTCTGTCTCACTGTTCAAATAAACCTACCATTAAAATTATAGACTGATCATTTCTTTGTCAGTGGGCAAACGTACAAAATCAGCAGGGGATCAAATACTTTTTTCCCTCGCTATAAAGGTCTTTTTGTTCAAAGATGTCCAGCAGTAGGGGCACGGGGTACGTACACCAAGCTCTTAAGGCTAATGGTTACTCCGACTATACAATCCGCAAAGCTATCACTCAAACCATGAAGAATGACCCTCTTGAGGAGCCTCTCAAAACTATCACTTTACCCTACATTGCGGGGATCACAAAAAAGATCTCCAAAATCTTGAATAAACACAAGATCCAGGTCCGTTTCAACACATTACATAAAATCCGTGATCTGGTTCCGTCTGTAAAAGATGTGATTCCGGACATACAGTACCCTGGCGTCTACAAACTAAGTTGCCTCTGTGGTAGTAGTTACATTGGAGAAACCAAACGCCATGTCTCGGACCACATCATGAACACAAAGCAGACCTTAAACACGGTAGGACCAACACCTCGGCCGTGGCAGATCATTGTTATAATTCAGTAGGCTCACGTGACATTGACTTCTCCAAGACAGAGGTTCTTTGTAAGCCATCTGGCTACCATGAGAGATTCGTTCATGAGGCTATCCACATATACAAGTACAGAGACAATTTCAACCGAGAAGATGGATTTCTGGCTTAGCAATCATTGGAAAGATTTGATAAACCATTTCAGGTCTTAATTGATTGTTCACGCTTACGGTGGCTTTCAGACAGCATACATTAATTTTTCGTCTTCCCCCTCTTTTTAGAACATAGATGGACTAGTCCTTCTAAATAAACTGCCAAATCGCTGCGCGTGGCGCTGACGTTTTTATAAATAAATAAATACACCGTTTAAAAATAAATAACTTAATGCAAACCGACACACCTGATGACGACCGTTTGTGTTATGGTCGAAACGTGAGAATTTTTATTGTCTTATATATATTTTATTATTTTATTGTTTCCCTTCAACGTGACTTTACCGAAAGAGCTAAGAATACAAAAGCATAGTAGCTTGGTTTAATCACGGATGGGTGGTGGAGGGGGGGGTTACACAACTCATCACTACGCGTGGCCCCAACCCAAAAACAATCCAACCTGCGGGTGGTGGGCAACCTTAGGGTGGTGGTGGGGGGCAACCTGCGGTTGGTGGGGGGCAACTTGCGGGTGGTGGGAGGCAACTTGCGGGTGATGGTGGTGGGCAACCTGCGGGTGGTGGTGGGGGGCAACTTGCGGGTGGTGGTGGTGGGCAACCTGCGGTTGGTGGGGGGAAACTTGCGGGTGATGGTCGGGGGCAACTTGCGGTTGGTGGGGGGCAACTTGCGGGTGGTGGTGGGGGGGCAACTTGTGGGTGATGGTGGGGGGCAACTTGCGGGTGGTGGTGGGGGGCAACTTGCGGGTGGTGGTGGGGGGCAACTTGCGGGTGGTGGTGGGGGGCAACCCGTGAACCCGTGGGAGCCCCTCGTAGTGTCCGGGTCTCGGTGCGTCTCGGGCGATGCGTGGTGGGGGGGGGGGGGGGTGTCTCGATGAGGAGTGCTCAAGGGCGACGTGGAGCTTGCGGCCCACTGAGGTGCAGGAGCAGCAGCAGGAGGAGGAGAGGAGGGGGGAGGGGAGGGCCCTTCGCTGGACTTGGTGACCGACCAAAACAAAGTGTCCCTCGGATATGGAACGGTTGTAGCGAGCGAATCGGGTTTTTTTTGGGGGGGGGGTGGGGGGTGGAATGTTGAGCAACGGGCGCGATGCGGGCACGTTTTAACGTCGCGAATAAACCCGACCCCCACGGGGGGGCCCAAGCCGGCAGCTGTAAAACCAATCGGGATTGTGCCGACTTGCCGGCTTGTGCCCCCCCCCCCCGCCGACGATGGCACCGCGTGGCGAGCGGCGTCGGCGTCCTCGCGTCTCACGATCGCTGCGGGAGCCAGCCCCTTGCGGCGAGGACGTAACCGCCGCCGCCGCTCGACGGATTTTAATTTTAGGGCCTCGTTACGGGGAGCGGAGGGTTCGCAGGGTGAGATTTGACCCAGGGTGAGATTTGACCCAGGGTGAGATTTGACCCAGGGTGAGATTTGACCCAGGGTGAGATTTGACCCAGGTGTGAGATTTGACCCAGGGTGAGATTTGACCCAGGGGGGTTCACGTGGCCTGATAAAGAGATGTCGATTTTATTCTTACAACCCTCGTGTACTCGGAGCATCCAGTCCTCTTTTTTTTTTGACCAAATAAAATGCCGAGATAATACGGATTGCAAGATTTTGTTGACATTCTCTGGAATTTAAGGAAAATGCTAGCGAAATAAGTACTTTAATTGCAGCACAATTTGAAACGTTATTGCGTTTTTGCACGAGCTGTCAGTCCTCTGTATTCACGACTACCACCGCTTCGGTGTCGCTAATATTATTGTCTTCCGAACGTTTAAATTCAAATAGACGTTTATTTAATGCATGGGAAATCCCGTCTAGCCAGTTACCCAGCCAGTTTTGGTGGCAGCTGCCCGCTGTGCCAGGTTAAAAGAGAAAAACGCGTTAAGCGAAACGAAAAATTCCCCGCGAATGTAACGATAAAGTTCGTGCGAGATACGTGACAGGCGCAGCACAGTGAGATGGCCGGACAAATAATTGAGGGTACGGCGCCACATTACTGTATCACTCTGCCTACTCCATCACGCCGCTCAGCCGCGGAGCTCAAGAAAGTAGTGAACCGTTGAGAAACCGCGCTATCACGGTCGCGTTTCGGCGTTATAACGGGCTGAGTGGTGAGACTCCAGGATCTGGGTGGTGAGACTCTAGGACAGTGGTTCTTAACCTGGGTTCGATTGAACACCAGGGGTTCGGTGAGTCGATCTCAGGGGTTCGGCAGAGCCCCCGCCACGGAGGTCCGGACACACTTGAATTATTGTGTAAATTTGTGATGACACACACGGCCCGCTTGGCCATCACTGGCTGCAGATGATCATGCTACACTGCTTGGCCAATCAGTGCTGCGGGGAATTTAGTGCGTACTCAGTAGTCAACGTGTGACTGTTGTTGTCGTACGTCGTGTGATTTCTTTAATATTTTATCCATACTAACTATGTCGGGCAAAAGAAGAAAGTGGTCGGACGAATATGTACAACATGGATTCTCATGTATCACGGAACGTGATGGGAGTGAGCGTCCTATCTGCATGATTTGCAACGCCAAGTTGAGCAACTCTAGTCTTGCACCGGCAAAACTAAAGGAACACTTCTTGAAGCTGCATGGAGACGGGGAATACAAGAACACAACACTTGCTGAATTCAGGGTGAAGAGAGCCAGATTCGATGAAAGGGCCACTCTGCCTGCTCTTGGATTTGTACCTGTTAACAAACCGATCCTGACAGCATCGTACGAAGTTGCTTACCTGATCGCAAAGCAGGGCAAGCCACACACCATTGGTGAAACACTTGTGAAACCAGCTGCATTAAAGATGGCGAATCTGATACTCGGAACAGCGGCCGAAGGTAAATTATCCCAAATTCCCCTTTCAAATGACACCGTCAGTGACAGAATAGAAGACATGAGTAAAGACATCTTGGCTCAAGTAGTCGCGGATCTGATTTCAAGCCCGGCAAAATTCAGCCTTCAACTCGACGAAACCACAGACGTTTCTGATCTAAGCCAGCTTGCTGTTTTTGTACGCTATGTGAAAGACGACATGATAAAAGAAGAGTTTTTATTTTGTAAGCCTCTTACAACAACAACGAAGGCAGACGATGTGAAGAAGCTTGTGGATGACTTCAGAGACAACAATCTTTCATGGGATATGGTTTCTGCAGTTTGTACGGATGGAGCTCCAGTCATGCTGGGAAGAAAGTCTGGTTTTGGTGCGCTAGTAAAGGCCGATGCACCACACATCATTGTGACGCATTGTATTCTGCACAGGCATGCGTTGGCAACAAAAACCTTACCTCCAAAAATGGCAGAAGTATTAAAAACTGTGGTGGAATGTGTGAACTATGTGCGAAAAAGTGCTCTGAGGCACCGCATCTTCAGTGAGCTGTGTAAAGAAATGGGCTCTGAATTTGAGGTACTTCTGCTCCATTCTAATATTCGGTGGTTATCCCGGGGACAGGTGCTGAATCGTGTTTTTGCCATGCGTGTGGAATTAGCCCTGTTTTTGCAAGAGCACCAACACTGCCATGCAGATTGCTTCAAAAATCCTGAGTTCATTCTCATTTTAGCATATATGGCTGATATATTCGCAGCTCTCAATCATCTCAATCAGCAGATGCAGGGTGGTGGAGTCAATATCATGGAAGCGGAAGAACACCTGAAGGCTTTTCAAAAAAAGCTACCGTTATGGAAACGACGAATAGAGAACAATAACTTCACAAACTTCCCGCTTCTGGACGACTGTGCAAGTAAGATCGAAGATGTGTCTGGAATCGGAGATATTTCTGTATCCACGGAACTGAAGCAAACAATTGCCACGCACTTAGATGAGCTTGCAAAGTCTCTCGACGGATATTTCCCTACAAGAGAGTCATATCCAGCATGGGTGAGACAGCCGTTCACGTTTGCTGTTGAAGCAGCAGATGTCAATGATGAATTCCTCGACGAAATCATTGAAATTCAGCAGAGCCAGGTTCAACAGCAACTCTTCAGAACAACAACGCTCTCAACGTTTTGGTGTCGACAAATGAACAAGTATCCAGTTATTGCTAAGAAAGCCCTGGATTTTTTTTATACCATTTGTTACAACATATCTTTGTGAGCAATCCTTTTCGAGGATGCTGGACATAAAAACGAAGAAAAGGAACAGACTTTGCTGTGAAAATGACATGAGAGTGGCACTTGCCAAGGTGAAGCCACGCATATCTGAACTGATCTCTCAAAGGCAACAGCAGAAGTCACATTGATTTCCAGGTATGTAATTTGTTGTGAGTTTATGCATTGTGTTGGTTTTATTCTTTGAACAAGGTAATGTTCATGCACGGCTCATTTTGTGTACCAGTAAAAAACATATCTAAGTCTTTAATTTGAAAAAAATCACATTTTATTTTTCACTAAAGAGGGGTTCGGTGAATGCGCATATGAAACTGGTGGGGTTCGGTACCTCCAACAAGGTTAAGAACCACTGCTCTAGGACCTTGGTGGTGAGAATCTAGGATCTGGGTGGTGAGACTCCAGGATTCTGGGTGGTGAGACTCCAGAATCTGGATGGTGAGACTCCAGGATCTGGGTGGTGAGACTCTAGGACCTTGGTGGTGAGACTCTAGGACCTTGGTGGTGAGACTCTAGGATCTGGGTGGTGAGAATCTAGGATCTGGGTGGTGAGACTCCAGGATCTGAGTGGTGAGACTCCAGGATCTGGGTGGTGAGACTCCAGGACCTTGGTGGTGAGACTCTAGGACCTTGGTGGTGAGACTCCAGGATCTGGGTGGTGAGACTGTAGGATCTGGGTGGTGAGACTCTAGGATCTGGGTGGTGAGACTCTAGGATCTGGGTGGTGGGACTCCAGGATCTGGGTGGTGAGACTCTAGGATCTGGGTAGTGAGACTCCAGGATCTGGGTGGTGAGACTCCAGGATCTGGGTGGGGAGCATCCAGGATCTGCGTAGTGAGACTCCAGGATCTGGATGGTGAGACTCCAGGATCTGGGTAGTGAGACTCCAGGATCTGGGTGGTGAGACTATAGGATCTGGGTAGTGAGACTCCAGGATCTGGGTGGTGAGACTAGGATCTGGGTGGTGAGACTCCAGGATCTGGGTGGTGAGACTCCAGGATCTGAGTGGTGAGACTCCAGGTCTGCGTGGTGAGAGTCTAGGACCTTGGTGGTGAGACTCTAGGACCTTGGTCGTGAGAATCTAGGATCTGGGTAGTGAGACTCCAGGATCTGGTTGGTGAGACTCTAGGACCTTGGTGGTGAGACTCCAGGATCTGAGTGGTGAGACTCTAGGATCTAGGTGGTGAGACTCTAGGATCTGGGTGGTGAGAATCTAGGATCTGGGTGGTGAGACTCTAGGATCTGGGTGGTGAGACTCCAGGATCTGAGTGGTGAGACTCTAGGATCTGGGTGGTGAGACTCTAGGATCTGGGTGGTGAGAATCTAGGATCTGGGTGTTGAGACTCCAGGATCTCGGTGGTGAGACTCTAGGATCTGGATGGTGAGACTCCAGGATCTGGGTGGTGAGACTCTAGGTTCTGGGTGTTGAGACTCCAGGATCTGGGTGGTGAGACTCTAGGATCTGGATGGTGAGACTCCAGGATCTGGGTGGTGAGCTCCAGGATCTGGGTGTTGAGACTCTAGGATCTGGGTGGTGAGACTCTAGGATCTGGGTGGTGAGAATCTAGGATCTGGATGGTGAGACTCCGGGATCTGGGTGGTGATACTCCAGGATCTGGGTGGTGAGGCTCCAGGATCTGGGTGGTGAGACTCCAGGATCTGGGTGGTGAACCTCTAGGATCTGAGTGGTGAGACTCTAGGATCTGGGTGGTGAGGCTCCAGGATCTGGGTGGTGAGACTCCAGGATCTGGATGGTGAGACTCCAGGATCTGGGTGGTGAGACTCTAGGATCTGGGTGTTGAGACTCTAGGATCTGAGTGGTGAGACTCTAGGATCTGGGTGGTGAGACTCCAGGATCTGGGTGGTGAGACTCCAGGATCTGGGTGGTGAGACTCCAGGATCTGGGTGGTGAGACTCCGGGATCTGGGTGGTGAGACTCCAGGATCTGGGTGGTGAGACTCCAGGATCTGGGTGGTGAGACTCCAGGATCTGGGTGGTGAGACTCTAGGATCTGGGTGCTGAGACTCCAGGATGGGCAGCAGCAGCAGCGTTCCCAGCAGTGACGCCGCCACATTCCCGTATCATTCCGCCAACTCTCAACACGCAGCTCAAGAAAGTAGTTCGTCGTCGACAGTTAACAAACGAACCGCGTTATAACGGTCCGCGTTATAACGGTCTGGGTGGTGAGGGACTCTTTTAAAGATCTGGTTGGTGCCCATAAAGGGGGTGGATGGATCGAGCATTCATGGACGGCCCCTTGGGACGGGGAGAAGGGTTACATTGTTGAGTTGTCGGTTCACGACGTGAAGAAGGCTGACGCAGCACACGAGGATGGGTGCGAGCGGTGAATCCAAGTTTCATTTTATAAAGGTGTAGCCTTGTGAGACATGCGGCTCTTAAGTCGTCTGGTGCAACCGCAACAAACAAAATTTGAACACGGAACATCCCAAAAGCGACGACGCGCAACAGGAATATCCTGGAATAAACCAGCAAATATATATTTTTAAAAAAACGTGTTAAAACGCTGTGTGCCAAAAATCACAATGCGGTGCAAGCCGCCGTCGCCAACAACAACAACGACAACAACCGTAAGACAATTTAGATTAACAAGCACATGGCTGAGCATTTAGTCGTCAAACACTCCGCCCTCTCAAAACTTCCCGTGAGTAAATGGAGCGGCCGCTGAGAGAGAGAGAGAGGGTGTGTGGATGAGATTCCCGTACCTGTGCAGTGTGCTCAAGACACCTGCGGTTTGGCAAACAGAAGTTTTTTTAGTTTGATATCGTCACAAATGTCTGACCTACCCCCCACCTCACCCCTAGGTGCGTGACGTCATTTATGGACGGCCCCTTGGGAGTTCGTCAGCGCCCGCGGCTACTCTAACCACTTCGCCACCGCTCCCCGCAGTTTAAAGACCACCCGCGCACGTGCACCACGTGGGACTTCAGTAATCGATTCGCGCGTGGTGGCGCTGCGTCGATCCACGCGTTTGTCTTCGCCGTTGACTTAATGCAGCGGAGGAATCGATTTCGGATCCTTAAAATTCGATCCGCTCTGCGGAACGAATTTTGCTCTGCAGTAAAGTCCGCTTTGCGCGATCGATATCAATCAGGGGCCGTCTCTGGGGGGAGGGGGGAGGGGGGGTTTGATGAATGTGACGTCACATCAAAATGCGCAACTTTAAATAAATATCGACAACACGTGCTACATTATACTCCCGGTTCATTCGGTAAAGTCACGTAGAAGGGAAACAATAAAATAATAAAAAAAATAAAACAATTTTTTATTTATTTTATTGTTTCCCTTCTACGTGACTTTACCGAAAGAACCAAGAATATGAATCCCTGCAGTCACGAAAGCTTTAAATCAACGTTCTACTTAATTAAATAGACTTTTTAATACAAATAATTCTACAACATAAGAGTGCAGCGCCACATTAATAAATACGCACAACAATGACAATAAATTTTGATTTAAAGCTTTCGTGACTGCAGGGATTCATATTCTTGGTTCTTTCGGTAAAGTCACGTAGAAGGGAAACAATAAAATAATAAAAATATGAAACAATTAAATTATCACGACGTTTCGACTGCAACACAAGCAATCATCATCAGGTGTGAAAACCACAACAAGAAAATTTGAAAAAAGTGGCGTTTTTTTAACGTTAGCACCACGGATATCGATTTGACAGTTTGTTCAGATGGACGAGTAGCGATTTGACAGTTTGTTCAGATGGACGAGTAGCGATTTTGACAGTTTGTTCAGATGGACGAGTAGCGATTTGACAGTTTGTTCAGATGGACGAGTAGCGATTTGACAGTTTGTTCAGATGGACGAGTAGCGATTTGACAGTTTGTTCAGATGGACGAGTAGCGATTTGACAGTTTGTTCAGATGGACGTGTAGCGATTTGACAGTTTGTTCAGATGGACGAGTAGCGATTTGACAGTTTGTTCAGATGGACATGTAGCGATTTGACAGTTTGTTCAGATGGACGAGTAGCGATTTGGCAGTTTGTTCGGATGGACGAGTAGCGATTTGACAGTTTGTTCAGATGGACGAGTAGTGATTTGACAGTTTGTTCAGATGGACGACTAGCGATTTTGACAGTTTGTTCAGATGGACGAGTAGCGATTTGGCAGTTTGTATGGACGAGTAGCGATTTGACAGTTTGTTCAGATGGACGTGTAGCGATTTGGCAGTTTGTTCAGATGGACGTGTAGCGATTTGGCAGTTTGTTCAGATGGACGTGTAGCGATTTGACAGTTTGTTCGGATGGACGAGTAGCGATTTGACAGTTTGTTCAGATGGACGTGTAGCGATTTGACAGTTTGTTCAGATGGAGGTGTAGCGATTTGACAGTTTGTTCAGATGGACGAGTAGCGATTTGGCAGTTTGTTCAGATGGACGAGTAGCGATTTGACAGTTTGTTCAGATGGACGAGTAGCGATTTGACAGTTTGTTCAGATGGACGAGTCCAGAAGGAACAAAGCGATTTGACAGTTTGTTCAGATGGACGAGAAGCGATTTGACAGTTTGTTCAGATGGACGAGTAGCGATTTGACAGTTTGTTCAGATGACGAGTAGCGATTTGACAGTTTGTTCAGATGGACGAGTAGCGATTTGACAGTTTGTTCAGATGGACGAGAAGCGATTTGACAGTTTGTTCAGATGGACGAGTAGCGATTTGACAGTTTGTTCAGATGACGAGTAGCGATTTGACAGTTTGTTCAGATGGACGAGTAGCGATTTGACAGTTTGTTCAGATGGACGTGTAGCGATTTGACAGTTTGTTCAGATGGACTCGTCCATCTGAACAAAGCGATTTGACAGTTTGTTCAGATGGACGAGTAGCGATTTTGACAGTTTGTTCAGATGGACGAGTAGCGATTTGACAGTTTGTTCAGATGGACGAGTAGCGATTTGACAGTTTGTTCAGATGGACGAGTAGCGATTTTGACAGTTTGTTCAGATGGACGAGTAGCGATTTGACAGTTTGTTCAGATGGACGAGTAGCGATTTGACAGTTTGTTCAGATGGACGAGTAGCGATTTGACAGTTTGTTCAGATGTACGAGTAGCGATTTAACAGTTTGTTCAGGTGGACGAGTAGCGATTTGACAGTTTGTTCAGATGGACGAGTAGCGATTTGACAGTTTGTTCAGATGGACGAGTAGCGATTTGACAGTTTGTTCAGATGGACGTGTAGCGATTTGGCAGTTTGTTCAGATGGACGTGTAGCGATTTGGCAGTTTGTTCAGATGGACGTGTAGCGATTTGACAGTTTGTTCGGATGGACGAGTAGCGATTTGACAGTTTGTTCAGATGGACGTGTAGCGATTTGACAGTTTGTTCAGATGGACGAGTAGCGAGTTGACAGTTTGTTCAGATGGACGAGTAGCGATTTGACAGTTTGTTCAGATGGACGAGTAGCGATTTGACAGTTTGTTCAGATGGACGAGTAGCGATTTGACAGTTTGTTCAGATGGATGAGTAGCGATTTGACAGTTTGTTCAGATGGACGTGTAGCGATTTGACAGTTTGTTCAGATGGACGAGTAGCGATTTGACAGTTTGTTCAGATGGACGTGTAGCGATTTGACAGTTTGTTCAGATGGACGAGTAGCGATTTGGCAGTTTGTTCGGATGGACGAGTAGCGATTTGACAGTTTGTTCAGATGGACGAGTAGCGATTTGACAGTTTGTTCAGATGGACGACTAGCGATTTTGACAGTTTGTTCAGATGGACGAGTAGCGATTTGGCAGTTTGTTCAGATGGACGAGTAGCGATTTGACAGTTTGTTCAGATGGACGTGTAGCGATTTGGCAGTTTGTTCAGATGGACGTGTAGCGATTTGGCAGTTTGTTCAGATGGACGTGTAGCGATTTGACAGTTTGTTCGGATGGACGAGTAGCGATTTGACAGTTTGTTCAGATGGACGTGTAGCGATTTGACAGTTTGTTCAGATGGACGTGTAGCGATTTGACAGTTTGTTCAGATGGACGAGTAGCGATTTGGCAGTTTGTTCAGATGGACGAGTAGCGATTTGACAGTTTGTTCAGATGGACGAGTAGCGATTTGACAGTTTGTTCAGATGGACGTGTAGCGATTTGACAGTTTGTTCAGATGGACGAGTAGCGATTTGACAGTTAGTTCCGATGGACGTGTAGCGATTTGACAGTTTGTTCAGATGGACGAGTAGCGATTTGGCAGTTTGTTCGGATGGACGAGTAGCGATTTGACAGTTTGTTCAGATGGACGACTAGCGATTTTGACAGTTTGTTCAGATGGACGAGTAGCGATTTGGCAGTTTGTTCGGATGGACGAGTCCATCAGGAACAAAGCGATTTGACAGTTTGTTCAGATGGACGAGTAGCGATTTTGACAGTTTGTTCAGATGGACGAGTAGCGATTTGACAGTTTGTTCAGATGGACGTGTAGCGATTTGACAGTTTGTTCAGATGGACGAGTAGCGATTTGACAGTTAGTTCCGATGGATGTGTAGCGATTTGACAGTTTGTTCAGATGGACGAGTAGCGATTTGGCAGTTTGTTCGGATGGACGAGTAGCGATTTGACAGTTTGTTCAGATGGACGAGTAGCGATTTGGCAGTTTGTTCAGATGGACAAGTAGCGATTTTGACAGTTTGTTCAGATGGACGAGTAGCGATTTGACAGTTTGTTCAGATGGACGAGTAGCGATTTGACAGTTTGTTCAGATGGACGAGTAGCGATTTTGACACTTTGTTCAGATGGACGAGTAACGATTTGACAGTTTGTTCAGATGGACGAGTAGCGATTTTGACAGTTTGTTCAGATGGACGAGTAGCGATTTGGTAGTTTGTTCAGATGGACGTGTAGCGATTTGACAGTTTGTTCAGATGGACGAGTAGCGATTTGGCAGTTTGTTCAGATGGACGAGTAGCGATTTGACAGTTTGTTCGGATGGACGAGTAGCGATTTGGCAGTTTGTTCAGATGGACAAGTAGCGATTTTGACAGTTTGTTCAGATGGACGAGTAGCGATTTGACAGTTTGTTCAGATGGACGAGTAGCGATTTGACAGTTTGTTCAGATGGACGAGTAGCGATTTTGACACTTTGTTCAGATGGACGAGTAACGATTTGACAGTTTGTTCAGATGGACGATTAGCGATTTTGACAGTTTGTTCAGATAGACGAGTAGCGATTTGACAGTTTGTTCAGATGGACGAGTAGCGATTTTGACAGTTTGTTCAGATGGACGAGTAGCGATTTGGTAGTTTGTTCAGATGGACGTGTAGCGATTTGACAGTTTGTTCAGATGGACGAGTAGCGATTTGGCAGTTTGTTCAGATGGACGAGTAGCGATTTGACAGTTTGTTCGGATGGACGAGTCCATCAGGAACAAAGTGTCAAATCGCTATCCGTGGTGCTAACGTGAAATAAACGCCACTTTTTTAAATTTCTTGCTGTGGTTTTCACACCTGATGATGATTGCTTGTGTTGCAGTCGAAACGTCGTGAGAATTGTATTGTTTTATATTTTTATTATTTGTTTCTCTTCTACGTGGTGACTTTACCGAAAGAACCAAGAATACAATGACAATAGTTGAAAGCGATTTGAATCATGTTTAAAAAAAAATTTGGGGGGGGCAGAGCTTTGTGACGTCAAATTTGAGGGGGTCTGACTTTTTGTGACGCCTTGTGACGAGGCTGGGGGGGGGTCAAAAATCGTCCAAAATCGCGTGACGTCATTTATGGACGGCCCCTAATATAGGTGTGTTGGATAGTAAAGCCACTACAACGTTGACAATTCGAGTCCGACGTTTCGCCAGCAGTAATGACAACCGACATCAGGCGTCCACCAAGAGTAATCGAGTTAAATTTTGATTTAAAGCTTTCGTGACTGCAGTGATTCATATTCTTGGTTCTTTCGGTAAAGTCACGTTGAAGGGAAACAATAAAATAATCGAGTTGTTTGAGGAATCGACAGCCGCTCGATATCACCATTTTATTTTTGTCAGGGGAATCGAATCGCTTCGAGCGAGAGAGACGCGTTTAGCGGCGCGCAGCCGCCGACCGATTTGTGGTAACATTTTGTCGGAGCCAACGATTCCACCGTAGCTATCGATTCCCCCGCGTGTTGAAGCGCTTTAAAGAATCGATCGGAGAGGCGACGCCGAGTCGTCAGCGCGATCCGGGGAATCGATCGGGGCAGTGTAGTGGTGGTGGTGGTTGTTGTGATGGCCTCGAGGCCTCAGAGTGATGGTAGCGTGGTGAGGGTGAGGGGCGAGGTGAGGAGCGGGGTGAGGGCCGAGGTGAGGGCCGAGGCGGCGGCGGCGGTGGCGGCGACCGCGGGAGGTGGAGGCGGTGGCGACGGTGACGAGAAGGCTGCCGACAAGGCCGAAGCGCTGACGAACGGCAAGGCGAGGGAGGGCGCCGGAGACGCGGGGCCGCGTGGAGCGGACTCCGAGGACAGGTGGACACCTCCTCGCCTGCCCTTCTCTCTCTCCCTCTCTCTCTCCCTGCCCTTCTCCCTCTCTCTCTCCCTCTCTCTCTCTCCCTCTCTCCCTCTCTCTCTCCCTGCCCTTCTCCCTCTCTCTCCCTCTCTCTCTCTCCCTCTCTCTCTCCCTGCCCTCGCCTGCCCTTCTCTCTCTCCCTCTCTATCCCTGCCCTTCTCCCTCTCTCTCTCCCTCTCTCCCTCTCTCTCTCCCTGCCCTTCTCCCTCTCTCTCCCTCCCTCGCCTACCCTTCTCCCTCTCTCTGCCCTTCTCTCTCTCCCCCCACCCTCCCCTGCCCTTCTCTCTATCACTGCCCTTCTCCCTCCCTCTATCCCAGCCCTTCTCCCTATCCCTGCCCTTCTCTCTCGCCTGCCCTTCTCCCTGCCCTCGCATGCCCTCTCTATATCTCCCTGCCCTTGTCGATCTCCCTCTCTCTCGCCTGCCCCTCTCTCTCTCCCTCTCCCCCTGCCCTTCTCTCTCTCGCCTGCCCTTCTCTCCCTGCCCTCTCTGTCCATGCCCTTCTCGCTCTCGCCCTTCTCTCCCTCTCTCACTGCCCTTCTCTCTTGCATGTCCTCTCTCCCTCTCCTGCACTTCTCTCTCGCCAGCCCTTCTCTTTCTCCCTGTCCTTCTGTCTCTTCCAAGTGTGTATTGCATGTATGTGTGTGTGTATCTGTGTATGTGTTTGCATGTGTGTGTCTTTGTATGTGTGTGTATCTGGGAATGTGTTTGCGCGTGTGTGTGTGTCTTTGTATGTGTGTGTGTGTATCTGGGAATGTGTTTGCATGTGTGTGTATCTGTGTATGTGTTTGCATGTGTGTGTGTCTTTGTATGTGTGTGTGTATCTGGGAATGTGTTTGCATGTGTGTGTATCTGTGTATGTGTTTGCATGTGTGTGTGTCTTTGTGTGTGTGTATCTGGGAATGTGTTTGCATGTGTGTGTGTCTTTGTGTGTGTGTATCTGGGAATGTGTTTGCGCGTGTGTGTGTGTGTCTTGTGTGTGTGTATCTTGTATGTGTGTGTATCTGTATATCTGTGCGTGTGTTGGTTATGTGATGCTTTGGCTGCCGTGCCTCAAATATTAACAGAAGTAGCCACCCCACTTCTGAATGGTTGGCTGAGGTGCCATCTGTGGAGAAAGCGCGAGAGGCGATCCGACGTCCGAGACCAGGAAACGTGCAGGGCAGAGACGATCTCCCAAGTGAAACGCCGAGGGAGGGTGGCATCTTGTCTGCAGGCTGCTCTACATGACATCATCACAACTGTCTGGACCACAGGACGGGTTCCGCAGGATTGGAATGACACCCTGGTTGTCCCTGGCAGTCCCCCCCCCCCTCCTTAAGAGGGGGGACCGCACAGATTGTAACAACTACAGGAGCATCACTCTTCTCGGTGTGCCAGGAAAGATCCTCGCAAGGATTATTCAACACCGCCTTGCCAGGCACGCCGAGGAGAGGATTACGGAGCCCCAAATGTGGTTTCAGACCAGGGCGGTCCTGCACGGATGCCATATTCTCTGTCCGTCTGCTACAGCAGAGGTGTAGGGAATTCCAACTAGACCTACATCTTTGCTTTGTTGACCTGGCCAAGGCCTATGAAACCATCAACAGGCCAGGGCTGTGGGCAGTTCTTCGTGCTTTCGGAGTCCCTGACTTTCTGCTCACAATCATTAATGGCCTTCATGATGGTGGGCAGGCCCAGGTAAAGCTTTGTGGCCAGGAGTCGGAGGCATTCCCTGTACACCTTGGGGTGTGACAGGGTTGTCCTCCCATATTATTAAACATCATCTTTGGCCACGTAATTCGAGAAGCTTTCCATGGCTGTACTGCAAGGAATTTCCATCTGGTACAGATATAACGGGAGGCTGATCGATGCCCGGGTGTGGTAAAGGGATGGCTTCCTGTTGGTCAGCCATGTCATGTATGCTAATGATCTGGTGACTTCTGCTCACTCAGAGGAGGAGTTGGAGGCACTGCTGCTGAACCTGGAGCGTGCCACTAAACACCTGCCTCCAAACACTCTACCCCCGTGGCTCTTCATTGGTGATGGAGCAGTAGTGGAGAGAGTGGAGAGTTTCCTATACCTGGGCAATGTGCTTATGACCAGCTCCGGTTTGACAGCAGAGGTCTAACTTCGAATCAGTCGAGCGGCATTATCTTTTAATCGGCCGCGTAACGCTGTGTGGAAGCTATCTGGTCTGGCTCTCCGCACGAAGCTTCGGGTCTTCTCGGCCATGGTCATTCCCTCCATGTTTTGCAAGCGTAGAGAAGGGTTCCCCGTAATGGAACATCTTCCCCGGTTAGAAACATTCAGGCTGGCCTGCCTACGATCCATCCTGGGTTTAACCAGGCTGGATTTTGTGAGGAGCTCACCAATCCTTTAAAGATCTGGACAAAGTCCCATCCGTAAGGTCCTCCGGGAGGCAAGGCTGCGCTGGCTGGGTCATGTAGCCCGCATGCCCACTCACCGCATGCCCAAGCAACTTCTGTTTATGGCGGATAGAGGGGGCTAAGCAGGCACGGCACGGGCCAGAGAAGAGATGGAGTGACGTGGTACAGGAGGACGTGGAGCTGAGTGGGCCTGCCGATGACCGGTACCAGCGGTGTCTTGATCAGAGGATTCTCTCGCACAATGCCCCTGGACCGTGCCAGGATTTGTGCTGCTTGGAAAGTTGGAAGCGGTGGAGGTATCCGCTCGCGACAACGAGTGGAGCGCCCGGGTGGCTAAAACGTAGTGGGGGAGTACGAGCCAGTCATCTCGGCCAACCTGTAACGCACGGGGTCCGTTATGCCATCTCCCAGCGAGCTTTACGCGTTTCCCGTCGCCTCATCGTGCACCCAGCCCCCGCCGCGTCGCACCACGAACCCGGCGGGCCGAGCTTTCGATTCCAGCTCGTGGTCGACAGCGGCGTTGATTATCTGAACCGGTTCTGGGCCTCCTCCCCCACCCCCTGCCGAGTCGAATCGGTCTCGAATGAGAAGCCGGTCACGGCCGGGCCCGTGGTGCTGGCCACCCGCTCCCCCTTGTGTGCCGTGCTTGGCCTTAACCGCTCTGAGGCTACTGCTGGGGTGGGGGATCTCTTTTTTTTTGTTTTCATCATGCTAAGTCCGCCAATCAAATGCGAATTTTTTTTACGCCAATTCCTTTGTCGAGGCACCTTAATCCCTCTCACACAGCTTAAAGGTCCGCGGTCTGAGCTTGTGCTCTGTTTCGCTCCAGCGCAGTCTTCGAGACAGGCGCCGGTCCCTTCACCTGACGAAGGCCGCTTGTGTTGTGGCCGAAACGCCGTGATTTTTTGGTTGTTTAAATTTTTTTGACCTACGCGACTTTAACCGAATAGAACCAAAGAGTATGGATCCTTGCAGTCACGAAAGCTTCAAATCTAGAAAGGATCTTTTTTTTTTTTTCTTTTTCTCTCTTTTCTCTCTTTGTAGCGTGAGCACGTTCCCGGACGCGGAGAGCACCGTGTCGTCGGGCCGCTCCACCCCGGCGTTCACGGCGTTCACGGCGTTCACGGCGGGCGGCGGCGGAGGCGGCGGAGGCGGCGGAGGCGGCGGAGGCGGCGGAGGCCCCCCACCGCACGCGCCCCCCACAGTGCACCCGCTGGCGGCCGCGTGCGTGTGCCGCTGGGACAAGTGCCAGGCGGCGTTCGGCTGCAGCCCCGACCTGGCGGAGCACATCCGCACGGCGCACGTGGACCGGCAGGCCAGCCGGGAGGTGAGGGGGCAGCGCCGAGCGCGCACGCAAAGACAAAGCTCCCCCGTGTAGCCTGCAACAGGCTGTCGGGGGCAAGTGCTGTTGGCGAGCAGCGCCTATAAAGCAAAGACAAAGATCCCCCGTGTAGCCTGTAACAGACTGTAGGGGGCGAGTGCTGTTAGCGAGCAGCGCCTATAAAGCAAAGACAAAGATCCCCCGTGTAGCCTGTAACAGACTGTTGGGGCGAGTGCTGTTGGCGAGCAGCGCCTATGAAGGCCGGCACTGTGGCGCACGAGGTGGTTGGGGTGGCCAGCGCCACGCCCCGCCGCCTTTTGTCACGCACGCACAGATGCGCACACGTACACACAGATGCGCATGCACGTATACACAGGCATGCGCGCGTGTACGCACAGACACGTACGGACGCACAGACACGTACGCACAGACACGTACGGACGCACAGACACGTACGCACAGACACGTACGGACGCACAGACACGTACGCATAGACACGTACGGACGCACAGACACGTACGGACGCACAGACACGTACGCACAGACACGTACGGACGCACAGACACGTACGCACAGACACGTACGCACGCACAGACACGTACACACAGACACGTACGGACGCACAGACACGTACGCACAGACTCGTACGAACACGCACAACAACGCTTGGGGGTGGCGACATCACCACGGCGCTCGTGCCAGGCCAGGTGCACGTTAAGGCCACGCGAAGTGTCGAAGGCTTTCGCTGCTGGTCGGAGGTCACGGGAGAGACCCAGCAGGTGTCGTTGGTTGACCGACCGAGGCGACTGGCCCGATGTGCCAGGCTGTGCCCCCCCCCCCTACTGTGCCAACCAGTGAACGCTCCGCTCGTTGTTGTGAGCGTCGCTCCCTCCGCCCCCCATTGTTGCTGGGGGGCGACTGCCTCCAACTGCTCAGCAGCGGCGGCGGCGCCGGCGCCCTTTGCGAGCCTCCTCCTCCACAGAGGCCGATCCTGACACCGCTGGTTCCGCTCATCGGCCAGCCCGCTCGGTTCCACGTCCTCGGATGCTCCACGAATCCGCACCGGTCGCGCGTAGCGTAACAAGCGGCCGGCATGTGTCTCCCCCCCCGCCCCCCCTAATCGCGGGCAGGTGTTCGTGTGCCTGTGGAAGGGCTGCAAGGTGTTCAACACGCCGTCCTCCAGCCACAGCTGGCTCCAGAGGCACGTGCTGTCGCACAGCGGAGACAAGCCCTTCAAGGTGACACGGCCGCGCCCTCCCTCACCTCCCCCATCGCTCTTGTCAACAAACAAACAAAACTCCGCACACGCACAATCGCACAAAAGCACGCGCACTCGAACACTCCGCGCATACTCGCACACACACACTCGCACACACACACTGTCGCACACACACATACTCACACACACACTCGCACAGACTCGCTCGTACACACTAAAACACTCGCACACACACACTTGCACGCACACTCTCGCACACACACATACACACACACTCGCACAGACTCACTCGTACGCACTAAAACACTCGCACACACTCGCACACACACACTCGCACACACACTCTCGCACACACACATACTCACACACACACACTCGCACAGACTCACTCCGTGCATACTAAAACACTCACACACACTCGCACACACACACTCGCACACTCTCGCACACACACACACACTTGCACACACACTCGCACACACTCACACACACACACTCGCACAATGACACACTAAAACACTCGCACACACACACACTTGCACACACACTCTCGAACACACTCGCACATACTCGCACACACTCGGAACATTCGCACACACACACTCGCACTCACACACACTCACTCGCACACTCACACACACGCACACTCGCACACACACACTCGCACTCACACACACTCGCTCGCACACTCACACTTGCACACTTACACACGCACACTCGCAGACACACACACACACTCGCACACTGACACACTAAAACACTCGCACACACACACACACTTGCACACACACTCTCGAACACACTCGCACACACTCGGACACACTCGAACACTCGCACACACACACACTCGCACACACACACCACACTCACACACACACTCGCACTCACATACACTCGCTCGCACACTCACACTCGCACACTTACACACGCACACTCGCACACACACACACACTCGCACACTTACACACTCGCGCACTTACACACTAAAACACTCGCACACACACACACTTACACACACACTCTCGAAGACACACACACACTCGCGCACTTACACACTAAAACACTCGCGCACACACACACTTGCACACACACACTCTCGAACACACCCGCACACACTCGAACACTCGCGCACACACACGCTCGCACACACGCACTCTCACACCAACGCACACTCGCAGTTGCACACGCTCTCACTGACACTCCGCCAACTCCGCCCAGCCAGGAGCCCGAGTGGCGGACTTCAACCCGGGCCCGGCACAGCCCGGCAACCTCCCCACGCGCCGCGTCCCTCACCGCCCCCCCCGCCCCCCGCCCCCCGCCCCCCGCCCCCCGCCCCCCGCCCCCCGCCCCCCGCCCCCGCAGTGCGTGATCGATGGCTGCACGGCGACGTTCGCGTCCCAGATGGGGCTGGCGCGCCACGTGCCCACTCACTTCAGCAGCTCGCCCTCGGCGGGGCGCCCGCCCAGCCAGCCCCGCCTCAAGGAGGAGTCCCCCAGCAAGGCGCTGGCCGGCAAGCGCAAGCAGCGTCTGCGCTGCAAGCGGCGCTTCTCTCTGCGTGAGTCGGCAGCCCGCCCCCCCCGAACCCTCGCCTGGCGGACCCCCCCCCCCCCACCCACGCCGACGAGTGACCCCGGGGCGACCCCCGAGTGACTGACGCTCGGCTGGTGAGCGTGAGAGCGAGCGGTTGGTGAGCGTGAGAGAGAGCGGATGGTGAGCGTGGGAGCGAGCAGCTGGTGAGCGTGAGAGTGGCTGGTGAGCGTGGGAGAGAGCGGCTGGTGAGCGTGAGAGCGGCTGGTGAGCGTGGGAGAGAGCGGATGGTGAGTGTGGGAACGAGCAGCTGGTGAGCGTGAGAGTGGCTGGTGAGCGTGGGAGAGAGCGGCTGGTGAGCGTGAGAGCGGCTGGTGAGCGTGGGAGAGAGCGGATGGTGAGTGTGGGAACGAGCGGCTGGTGAGCGTGGGAACGAGCGGCTGGTGAGCGTGGGAGCGGCTGGTGAGCATGAGAGCGGCTGGTGAGCGTGGGAGCGAGCGGCTGGTGAGCGTGGGAGAGAGCGGATGGTGAGTGTGGGAGCGAGTGGCTGGTGAGCGTGGGAGCGAGCGGCTGGTGAGCGTGAGAGCGGCTGGTGAGCGTGGGAGAGAGCGGCTGGTGAGCGTGAGAGCGAGCGGCTGGTGAGCGTGAGAGCGGCTGGTGAGCGTGGGAGAGAGCGGCTGGTGAGCGTGAGAGCGGCTGGTGAGCGTGGGAGAGAGCGGCTGGTGAGCGTGGGAGAGAGCGGCTGGTGAGTGTGAGAGAGAGCGGCTGGTGAGCGTGGGAGCGAGCGGCTGGTGAGCGTGGGAGCGAGCGGCTGGTGAGCGTGAGAGCGAGCGGCTGGTGAGCGTGAGAGTGGCTGGTGAGCGTGAGAGCGAGCGGCTGGTGAGCGTGAGAGCGAGCGGCTGGTGAGCGTGAGAGTGGCTGGTGAGCGTGAGAGAGAGCGGCTGGTGAGCGTGGGAGTGAGCGGCTGGTGAGCGTGAGAGTGGCTGGTGAGCGTGAGAGAGAGTGGCTGGTGAGCGTGAGAGAGAGCGGCTGGTGAGCGTGAGAGCGAGCGGCTGGTGAGCGTGAGAGAGCGGCTGGTGAGCGTGGGAGCGAGCGGCTGGTGAGCGTGAGAGCGAGCGGCTGGTGAGCGTGAGAGAGCGGCTGGTGAGCGTGAGAGCGAGCGGCTGGTGAGCGTGGGAGCGAGCGGCTGGTGAGCGTGAGCAGCTGGTGAGCGTGAGAGCGAGCGGCTGGTGAGCGTGGGAGCGAGCGGCTGGTGAGCGTGGGAGCGAGCGGCTGGTGAGCGTGGGAGCGAGCGGCTGGTGAGCGTGGGAGCGAGCGGCTGGTGAGCGTGGGAGCGAGCGGCTGGTGAGCGTGGGAGCGAGCGGCTGGTGAGCGTGCTCTCTGTGTTGTCACGGCACAGCGAAGCCGGACGACTTCTTCGACGCACAGATGATGGACGCCATCCGGCACCGGCTCATGAGCTTCAACCTCAACACCCAGGTGGACAGCCAGGGCGGGGGCCACAGCGTGGTGTTCCACAGCGCGGTACGCTCCACGGTACACACCACGGTACACACACACACCACGGTACACACCACGGTACACACACACACCACGGTACACACCACGGTACACACACCACGGTACACACACACACCACGGTACACACCACGGTACACACACCACGGTACACACACACACCACGGTACACACACGCTCCACGGTACACACCACGGTACACACACGCTCCACGGTACACACCACGGTACACACACCACGGTACACACCATGGTACACACACACACCACGGTACACACCACGGTACACACACGCTCCACGGTACACACCACGGTACACACACGCTCCACGGTACGCTCCACGGTACACACCACGGTACACACCACGGTACGCACCACGGTACGCACCACGGTACGCACCACGGTACACACACACACACACCACGGTACACACACACACACCACGGTACGCTCCACGGTACACACACGCTCCACGGTACACACCACGGTACACACACACACCACGGTACACACCACGGTACACACCACGGTACGCTCCACGGTACACACCACGGTACGCACCACGGTACACACCACGGTACACACACACACCACGGTACACACACACACCACGGTACACACTACGGTACACACACACACCACGGTATGCTCCACGGTACACACCACGGTACGCACACGCCCCACGGTACACACCACGGTACACACCACGATACGCACCATGGTACACACCACGGTACACACCACAGTGCGCACCACGATACACACACACACCACAGTACACACACACACCACGGTACACACACACACCACGGTACACACACACACCATGGTACACACACCATAGTACACACACACACCATAGTACACACACACACCATGGTACACACACACACACCATGGTACACACACACACCATGGTACACACACACACCACGGTACACACGCACACCATGGTACACACACACACCATAGTACACACACACACACCATAGTACACACACACACCATAGTACACACACACACACGCCACGGTATAAACCACGGTACACGCAAAAGAGACAAAGATCCCCCGTAGAGCCTCAACAGACTGTTGGGACAAGTGCGCTTAGCGAGCAGCACCTATGAAGGCCGGCTCGGCACACGAGGGGGTGGGTGGCCAACAATCACACCCGGCTAGGGCTGAACGATTAATCGATTTCAAATCGAAATCGCAATTTGAAACAATGCGATTAGCAAATCGCAAAGGCTGCAAATGTTTTTTTGCGATTTGAAAAGGTCCTGTGACTTTCTTATTGGAATTGGTTTACTTTAATGTTATTCTAACTTTGTTTATTTAACTTAACAATTGTTCCATGTTTGATTGTTCTATTTCAATTGAATTTTTTTTTTTTTATAAATACACGTTGGAAGCAATTCGTGTCTTTTAAGTTATCATCCCTGCATTAGAATATATGGAGCAGTTCATATGTTGATGGTGTCACGTGGTAATGCTCCATGACGCGTTTAAAATCTATTACACAGTGAATATTGAACTGGAGCTTGACTTAAAACATTTTAATCGCAAATCAAGTCGCAATCGTCAGAAAAATCGCAATTAAATATTTTCCCCAAATCGTTCAGCACTACACCAGGGGCCCCTTTTCTCTCCCGCCATGGCTGCCACTCGCCACCAGGTGGCAGCACAGCCCCTCACACAGAGACACATAGACTCACACACACAGACACATAGACTCACACACAGAGACACACATAGAGACACATAGACTCGCACACACACACAGAGACCCATAGACTCACAGAGACCCATAGACTCACACAGAGACCCGTAGACTCACACACACACAGACACATAGACTCACAAACAGACCCATAGACTCACACACACACACACAGACGCATAGACTCACACACACACAGAGACACATAGACTCGCACACACACACACAGACCCATAGACTCACACACACAGAGACACATAGACTCACACAGAGACCCATAGACTCACACACACACAGAGACGCATAGACTCACACACACAGAGACACATAGACTCACACATACACAGAGACCCATACACTCACACAGAGACCCATAGACACACACACAGACCCATAGACTCACACACACAGACCCATAGCCTCACACACACACAGACCCATAGACTCACACACACACAGACCCATAGACTCTCACACACACACAGATCCATAGACTCACACACACACACAGAGACACATAGACTCACACAGAGACCCATATACTCACACACACACAGACTCACACAGAGACCCATAGACTCGCACAGAGACCCATAGACTCACACACAGAGACCCATAGACTCGCACACACACAGAGACCCATACACTCACACAGAGACCCATAGACACACACACAGACCCATAGACTCACACACACACAGACCCATAGACTCTCACACACACACACAGACCCATAGACTCACACACACACAGATCCATAGACTCACACACACACACAGACACATATACTCGCACAGAGACACATAGACTCACACACACACACAGACACATAGACTCACACACAGAGACACACATAGAGACACATAGACTCGCACACACACACAGAGACTCATAGACTCACAGAGACCCATAGACTCACACAGAGACCCGTAGACTCACACACACACAGACACATAGACTCACAAACAGACCCATAGACTCACACACACACACAGACGCATAGACTCACACACACAGAGACACATAGACTCACACACACACACAGACCCATAGACTCACACACACAGAGACACATAGACTCACACAGAGACCCATAGACTCACACACACACACAGAGACGCATAGACTCACACACACAGAGACACATAGACTCACACAGAGACCCATAGACTCACACACACAGAGACACATAGACTCACACATACACAGAGACCCATACACTCACACAGAGACCCATAGACACACACACAGACCCATAGACTCACACACACAGACCCATAGCCTCACACACACACAGACCCATAGACTCACACACACACAGACCCATAGACTCTCACACACAGATCCATAGACTCACACACACACACACAGAGACACATAGACTCACACAGAGACCCATATACTCACACACACACAGACTCACACAGAGACCCATAGACTCGCACAGAGACCCATAGACTCACACACAGAGACCCATAGACTCGCACACACACAGAGACCCATACACTCACACAGAGACCCATAGACACACACACAGACCCATAGACTCACACACACACAGACCCATAGACTCTCACACACACACACAGACCCATAGACTCACACACACACAGATCCATAGACTCACACACACACACACAGACACATAGACTCGCACAGAGACCCATAGACTCACACACACACAGAGACGCATATACTCACATACACACAGACCCATTGACTCACACAGAGACCCATTGACTCACACAGAGACCCATAGACTCGCACACACACAGCCCCTCGATCCACAGAGACCCATAGACTCGCACACACACAGACCCATAGACTCACACACAGACCTATAGACTCACACAGAGACCCATAGACTCACACACACACACACAGACCCATACACTCACACAGAGACCCGTAGACACACACAGGGACTCATAGACTCACATAGGGAGCCATAGTCTCGCATACAGACTCGCACACAGACTCACACGGAGACCCATAGACTCAAAATGTGTCTCCTGGCCTCTGTGTTTGTAAAGCGAAAGCATTTACATCAAATTCAACATTCATGGCAATGGCCCTTGTTGAGTGACTGTTGAATCTGTGTGTGTGACGGTGTGTGTGTCTGTGTGTGGGGAGCGGTATTGTAGCGGTTAGCGCACTGCGCTAAGAACCTGGCGACCCAGGTTCGATTCCCACTCACGGCCAACACCAGTGACGATTATCATCGTCACTGGTTCGGATAATTATCTGAACCGGTCCTGGTCCTCCCCTAGGTCGACTCGGCTTCAAATGAGCCCTGGTGCGGTGTGTAGTAAACATCGCCACTGCGGAGACAAAATGCCCCTCGTGTGCCGTGCCGGCCTTTGTAGGCGCTGCTCGCTAACAGCTCTTGCCCCAACGGTCTGTTAAGGCTACACGGAGACGGGAATCTTTGCCTTTGCACTTGTGAGCGAGCAGGTGGTGGCGCGCAGGAAGGACGAGACGGGCAAGGTGAAGGTGCTGCTGCACTGGACCCCCGAGGACATGTGAGCCCGAAGCCGTCTTCACGACGGTTTATCGTCTCGCGTGCATGGGGCACGCTCCCGCGGGGGCCGCGGGACCCGCGGGGCGCGGAGCGGCGAGTCGTTGCCCTCCCGCCTCGGTGCTCCTGGGCTGGCGGTGCTCCTGGGGAGACCGCCGCTCAAGGACACCGCCACCCCCCCACCCCCCACCCCCCCCACCATGCGTGCTCAATGTGCCGTGCGTGCGCGTCAACAAATCTGTTTTCGTGTTCCACCAACCCTCGCCTACAAAGCTGCAGATTGCAGGCGGCGTTCCCGGCGCCGCCGCCGCCGGCAACCTCACCACTACCGCGACTGCCGCCACCGCCACAACTCCCATCACCGCTACAACCACCACTGACACCACTTGCACAACCGCCACCACCACCACCACTGCCACCACTTGCGCAACCACCGCTACAACCACCACCGCCACCACCACTGACACCACTTGCACAACCACCGCTACAACCACCACCGCCACCACTACCACCACCGCCACCACTGACACCACTTGCACACCCACCACCACTGCCACCACCGCCACCACTGCCACCACTTGCACAACCACCGCTACAACCACCACCGCCACCACTGACACCACTTGCACAACCACCGCTACAACCACCACCGCCACCACCACTGCCACCACTTGCGCAACCACCGCTACAACCACCACCGCCACCACTGACACCACTTGCACAACCACCACCACTGCCACCACCGCCACCACCACTGACACCACTTGCACAACCACCGCTACAACCACCACCGCCACCACTGACACCACTTGCACAACCACCGCTACAACCACCACCACTTGCACAACCACCACCACTGCCACCACCGCCATGAACGCCGGCACTCTCGCCACCACCGCGACTGCCACCATCACTACCATCACCTCCACCACCACCACCACTCTCACCACCACCGCTATACCACCACTCCCCCCACCACGACCGCCACCACCGTTGTCCCTCGTGACGGCGGTTGCGTGTTCCTGCAGCAGCGCTCCGAGCGGGCGCTGCTGATTAAACGAGCATTGATTGAGTTAGCGAGGGCTGCTCGCCCGCCCGCCCGCCCGCCCGACCGTCGGTTCGATGCCGGTGTCTGCCGGGGCAAAGCCGCGCCAGCGGCAGCGCCGGTGCCGCGCTGGCACCGGCAGACACCGGCGAGAGCGCTGGCGGATGCCGACGGGCAGTTTCCGCGCGGGCGGGCGGGCGGGCGGGCGGGCGGGCGCCTTGTCGAGCGCGAACGTCGATTCGCGTGGCGGTGGCCGCGGTGCGGGCGAGCGTGAAAGTTGAACGGGAGCTCCCGTTCCGCTACGGTGTGCGAGTGGGGGGGCGGGGGGCGTGGTGGGGAGATGGGGGGCGAGCGGGGAGATGGGGGAGCGTGTGTGTGGGGGGTGTGTGCGTGTGTGCGTGTGTGCGTGTGTGTGCGAGTGTGCGCGCTTGTAGCGGCAGAGCCCGTTTCCTGGAACTCGCAATCTAATGAGGCCGCGCGTGCGTGCGTGCGTCTGGGGTCGTGCGTGCAGGCTCCTGCTTGTGTGCGTGTGTTGCTTGAGCGTGCGCGCGCGCGCGTGTGTGTGCGTGTGTGTGTGTGCGCGTGCATTAGTGTGTACATGCGTCTGAGCGAGCGAGTGTGTGTACATGTGTCCGTGTGCGTATCTGTGTCCCATCCCAGCCTGAGTGGGTGCTCCCGAACGGCACTGGCCCGCAACAGTGTTGTGAAAGGCTACACGGGGCAGCTTTCTCTTCGTGTCTGTGCCTGTAGTTTTCTTCATTTGTTGGTACGCCTATGTGTGTCTGCATGTCGTGTTCCTCCCCGTGCATCCCGTGTGTATGCGGGCGTGGGACTGCTTATGTGTGCCTGCATTCGTATCTGCTTATGCGTGTCTGCACGCCTATCTGCTAGAGTGCGTGTGTGTGAGTGTGCGTGCCTACGTGTGTGTGTGTGTGTGTGGGGAGCGGCAGTGTAGCGGAACCGGTGACCCGAGTTCGATTCCCGCTCACTGCCAACACCAGCGACGATTATCTGAACCGGTCCTGGGCCTCCCCTAGGTCGACTCGGCCTCAAATGAGTAACCTGGCGCGGTGTGTAAACATCGCCACACTGGGGAGACAAAGGCGGCCGGGCGTGGTGCTGGCCACCCTATACCCCCTCGTGTGCCGCGCCGGCCTTCATTGGCGCTCTGTACCGAGCACTTGCCCCAACAGTCTGTTAAGGCTATACGGGGGATGTTTGTCTTTGTGTACGTCTCTGTCTGTACACGTATCTGCTAGTGTGTGTGTATCTTTGCCTTATCTGTGTGTGCGTGGGTCTGTGTGTGCCTTGGTCCGCGTGCGTGTCTCCCCCGCCCCCCGTGTCCGCGCGGGTGTTTGCGTGTCCGCGAACGTGTGCCTGTGTGCCTGTGTGCCTGCGCGTGCGTCTGCCTGGAGCATGCGTCTGCACGCTGGAGTATGCGTCCACGCGTGACTGTGTCTGTCTGCGTGTGCGTGCGTGTGTGTGTGTGTGTCTGCGTGTGTGTGTGTGCGCGTGTGTGTGTGTGTGTGTGCGCGTGTCTGGTGGAGGGTGGCGGGGGGAAGTAAAGGCTTGACGCTAGCCGGCCGATATGACCTTCACAGTAAACCGACATGGGGTTGCTACCCACAATCCCCTCCTCCCGCCTTCCACGTGAACTCCTCTCGCGGACCGCGGCCGGAACATCCGAGCGTAGGCTCCCATCGAGCGCGGTCGACTACGTACTGCGCGAAAGAAGTTCGGCGCGGGGTGGGGGGGGGGGGGGGGTGGGACCTGCAGGCGGGCAGGCAGGAACGTCACCCCCCGTTCGTTTGACCGTAGGGGGGCACGGTGGCTCCAGAAACGTCGGACGAGCCGAGTTCGAATCCGGGGCCTTGGCTCACGGTGGCCTCGGACAAGCGCGCACGCCCCCTGTGCGGTTCGAGCGAGGCCGCTTGCAAAGGTCGCGATGTGTCGCGAGGTCAAACCCTGAAAAGGTCCCATATTGTAGCCGCTCACCCCGAGCATCTCAATGCCCGTGACGGTGCCGTTGTCTTTGTGCCCGTTCGCCTTTTGGCCTCGTCCTCTTGTCTCTGACGCCGTTGTGAGACGAGGTTTTAAAGAAAGCTGTCTCTGGTGTGGACCAATCGGTGTCAAAGACGATGGCATCGTCATACACCAGCAGAGCACGTGTTTGTTGGTTGCACGTTCACCGCAAGGTACCGTGTGTGGTTAATTGCGGACAGGATTCCTTGTAAGAGGTTTCCGTTTGGTGTTTTAACATCTTTAACGGCTGGTTTGTGTTTTTTTTCGCCAGAAAGGGTAAAACTTAAATTCTTGTATTTTAACACTGGCAAGAAAAGGTCCCATATTGTAGCCGCCCACCCTGGGCATCTCAATGCCCCTGACGGTGGCATTGTCTTTGTGCCCGTTCGCCTTTTGGCGTCCTCTGGTTTCTGTTTGGTGTTTCGGCATCCTGTTTCATAACACCTTTTCTCAAACCCCGGTTTTGTTGGTGGTTGGGGTGGGGTGGTGGTGGTGGCGGTGGGTGGGTTAACTCAGCCAATCCGTCGTCCGTTCGGGAGGGGGGGGGGGGGGGGTCGATGCGGAAGTCGAACGGCGGCCGTCCCTCGCCGCTGCCGCACGGAACGTGGAATTTCCACCGCTGGCTCCTTGCGCTTTTGCTGCAAACGTCGGCACCGGGTGGGTGGGGGTGGGGGGAGGCAGAGTTGACCGTGTTTCGCCGGCGACGGCAGTGGTGCCGCGTTGACGGTGATGGTGGCGGTGTGACGACGCTGTGCCGCGTTGGTGACGCCGTGACAACGTTGTGCCGCGTTGACGCCGTGACGACGACGGTGCGCCGCGTCCTCTCCGCAGACTCCCCGACGTGTGGGTGAGCGAGAACGACTCGCTGGAGTTCCGCACCAAGCTCGTCCACCTCTCCAAGCTGCCCAAGGACTCGACGAGCTTCCTGGACCCCAACATCTACCGGTGAGCGTCGCTACCCCCCCCCACCCCCGCCCCACTCGGCGTTGCCCCTCGCCGCGACCCTCGCCGAACACCGGGCGCGGTTTGAGACTCCTCTGTGGGGCTCCTCCAGGTGGAGGAGTCCTGAGAGGGTGAACCTGGGTCGAGTGGGTTGGGCGAGTTGGCGAGCGAGTGGGTGAAGCGAGTGATCGTGCGGGCGGGCGGGTGGGTGAGTGAGTGAGTGGGTCGGCGTGGAGGTGAGTGCGCGAGTGATTTAATCGGCTGTTTCTCGCCGCTGTTGGTGCTGCCCTCTGCTGCTTCCCTCTGCTCAGAGCGATGCCACAGAAGCGCTACAAGAGGAAGTAGCGGTAGCCTCGCAGGCTGGACCCAGCGCTCACCGCTCGCTCACCGCTCGCTCACTCGGAACAACTCGCCACTCGCTCGGATCGCTCACCACTCGCTGACTCGGACCGCTCACCCACTGGCTGACTCGGACCGCTCACCACTCGCTCACCACTTGCACACTCGGACCGCTCACCACTCGCTCACCACTCGCACACTCAGACCGCTCACCACTTGCTAACTCAGACCGCTCACCACTTGCTCAGTCGGACGGCTCACCACTCGCTCGGATCGCTCACCAATCACTCACTCAGACCGCTCACCACTCGCCCACTCGGACCGCTCACCACTCGCTCACTCCGACCGCTCACCACTCGCCCACTCGGACCGCTCACCACTCGCTCACTCCCACCGCTCACCACTCGCTCACTCCGACCGCTCACCACTCGCCCACTCGGACCGCTCACCACTCGCTCACTCCCACCGCTCACCACTCGCTCACTCCGACCGCTCACGACTCGCCCACTCGGACCCCTCTCCAATCGCTCACTCAGACTGCTCACCACTCGAACCGCCCACCAATTGAACTGCTCACCACTCGCTCACTCGGACCTCGCTTGCCCCTCGCGATGACGGCAAGGACGGAGTCCACCCTAGTGCACCCGAGTCGACCCGAGTCCGCCCGAGACCACCGGAGTCGACCCAAGTCCACCCTAGTGTACCTGAGTCGACCCGAGTCCGCCCTAGTGCACCCTAGTCGACCCGAGTCCGCCCGAGACCACCGGAGTCGACCCGAGTCCACCCTCGTGCACCCGAGACCACCGGAGTCCGCCCGAGACGACAACAAGGATGTTGTGCCGCCGAGCGCGTCCGTGGAGAGGGTCGTGCGCACGCTGGCCGCTCCGGAGGAGGCCTCGGCGATGGTCCACCACCGGCCCGCCCGGCGTGCCCAGGCGTGCCCAGGCGTGGCGGCAGTGGAGACGGTCCGCGCCGCGCACCCGCGGATTCACCTCTACCGGTGCCGGTCGTCGTCATGGCCGTCGTTATGGCCGCCGTCACAACCGCCGTCACGGTGGAGTCTCACGCTTTCGCGCACGCACGCATTCACGCACGCACGTCCTTCGTACGAACGCACGTGTACGTATGCACGTTGCACTTCTTTCGCACCGCCGTACATAGCCAACCGTGGTCATCGGAGGATGGGTGAGTGTGATGGTGAGTGACTGTGTGTGTGTGTGTGTGCGCGTGACTAGGTGAGCCTGTGTATGTACGTTTAACTTCGTTGGTACCGTACGTAGCCAACTAAACGCACATCCCTCACACACACACACACACGTGTTTGACACACACGTGGTCTATTAACACAGCCCCACCTCCTCCCCCCTCCCACTAACTTGGGCAGGGAGAGTCTCGCGTGTGGTAGCTGACGGGCGTTATCAGGCCGAGAGAGTTGTGCGTGTGTTGAACTTACTTTGCACCCGTGCGCGTAGCCAGCTGTACTAATCGGATGTCCGGGGGCGGGCGGGAGACAAACTAAACACAAGACAACAAAAAAATATCTTCAAATTTTTCAATCTAGATTTTAACAAAAAAGTGAGAGTCGCTGCATCTGCTGCCCCCCCCCCCCCACCACCACGTGGCTCCGGGCCTGCCTGCTCTTTGTGTTGCTCCGAGTCGCAGTCTCGAGCGGTCACTTCCTGACAACGACAACAAAACAACAACAACAACGAATGTCGTGTCCACGGCAAAAGCATCGGCGGGTCTCAACAACCCTTTGTCAGGAGAGGGTCGAACCCCCCCCCCCCCCACGTCGAAGTAGCAGCAGGCTTTCACGACTAACATCATCCATAATGAGGTGTTTTGTTGGGTTGGATCGCGTCAATGTGAATGTCGTGTCGCGAAATCCGCCGCCAACGTAAACAGAACGTGGCCAATTGGTTACCAGTGCAGCGACCCACCCTTGTGTTGGAGAGCAAAGCCACAACGGTTACTATCTGAAGTCCGACGTTTCGCGGGTAATTACACCCGGCATCATCGGGCGACAGCAAGATTTGTAACTGCGTCGTTAAGCCCGCCACCACCCGGCACAGCCACTGAGGTAGGGGTTTGGTGTCGCGTGAACAGGACGTGGCCAATTCGTTACTAGGACCGCCACCGCACGGGCTGTCGCGTGTCGGGGAGAGGTGAACCCCGCGGCAACGTTTGCAATTCGAGTAACGCGACTCCTCGCCAGCAATGATGCTGGCTGTCGTAATGAAGGGGGTGAAACGTCGCGCTGCTCCAATTGTCAATTTCGCCGTGGGGCTTTACTCTCCAGCAGACGACGATGTGGTGTTGTGGCGCTGCACCAGTGACGAACTGGGACCTTCGATTGGTTGCGCATCGGACGCTGCGGCGGGTTCAACGGCGCGACGCTTATACTCGACGCAAAAAAACCTCCGATTGGATACGTTGCAGACTTTTGGCCATGTCGAGTTCACGTTGTGGGAGTGGTTTTTTCTTTTTTGCGCGGCTCCGTGAGACTACGCCCCGCCCCCCCCCTCCCTCCCCCTCCCTCCCCGAGAGACGCGCCGCATCGGCTCGCTCGCTCTTGCCGCCGTCTTGCCGTCGCGCGTCCTCGTGTCTAACTCGCAGCCTGCTCGGGGTCCGGGTTCGGGAGATTCTACAAAGTCTTTGAACGTGCTCGTTCAGCGACCACCACCACCACCACCACCAAACCTGGCCTCCAGAGCTGCCGGGTCACAACAGGCGCACGTCGCTGCTGCTGCTGCTGCTCCCTCCTCCTCGTCATCGGGTTTACGACGGGGTGAACTTGTCGACTCAAATGTGAAGGCTTCCGTTGGCGTGTTCGATGTCACGTCAATTGCCGCTTTAATTGACAGGGTAATTGGCACGTCAATTGCCACGTTACTTGACAAGTTCATTGCCACGTTAATTGTCATGTTATTTGGCACGTCAATTGACAGGTTAATTGCCACGTCAATTGCCATGTTAATTGATACTAATTGCCACGTTCATTGCCAACGGTCATTGAAAAGTTCATTGACAAGTTGAACTATTCCTCATCCTGCCCCTTCCCACACGAATCCCAGGATGGTGCCGCTCCAACCGAGTGACGCGGGAATCCTCCTGGATGCGAGTCTCAGAGGGTCTCGAGACTCGCATCCAGGAGGGTCTAGAGACTCTCGTCCAGGAGGGTCTAGAGACTCTCTTCCAGGAGGGTCTAGAGACTCTCGTCCAAGAGGGTCTAGAGACACTTGTCTAGGAGGGTCTAGAGACTCTCGTCCAGGAGGGTCTAGAGACTGTCGTCCAGGAGGGTCTAGGGACTCTCTTCCAGGAGGGTCTAGAGACTCTCGTCCAAGAGGGTCTAGAGACTCTCGTCTAGGAGGGTCTAGAGACTCTTGTCCAGGAGGGTCTAGAGACTGTCGTCCAGGAGGGTCTAGGGACTCTCGTCCAGGAGGGTCTAGGGACTCTTGTCCAGGAGGGTCTAGAGACTCTCTTCCAGGAGGGTCTAGAGACTCTCGTCCAAGAGGGTCTAGAGACTCTCGTCTAGGAGGGTCTAGAGACTCTCGTCCAGGAGGGTCTAGAGACTGTCGTCCAGGAGGGTCTAGGGACTCTCTTCCAGGAGGGTCTAGAGACTCGTCCAAGAGGGTCTAGAGACTCGTCCGGGAGGGTCTAGAGACTCTCGTCCAGGAGGGTCTAGAGACTGTCGTCCAGGAGGGTCTAGGGACTCTCGTCCAGGAGGGTCTAGGGACTCTTGTCCAGGAAGGTCTAGGGACTCTCTTCCAGGAGGGTCTAGGGACTCTCTTCCAGGAGGGTCTAGAGACTGTCGTCCAGGAGGGTCTAGAGACTGTCGTCCAGGAGGGTCTAGGGACTCTCTTCCAGGAGGGTCTAGAGACTCTCGTCCAAGAGGGTCTAGAGACTCTCGTCTAGGAGGGTCTAGAGACTCTCGTCCAGGAGGGTCTAGGGACTCTCGTCCAGGAGGGTCTAGGGACTCTCGTCCAGGAGGGTCTAGGGACTCTTGTCCAGGAGGGTCTAGGGACTCTCTTCCAGGAGGGTCTAGGGACTCTCTTCCAGGAGGGTCTAGAGACTGTCGTCCAGGAGGGTCTAGGGACTCTCTTCCAGGAGGGTCTAGGGACTTTCGTCCAGGAGGGGCTAGGGACTCTCGTCCAGGAGGGTCTAGAGACTCTCGTCCAGGAGGGTCTAGAGACTCTCGTCTAGGAGGGTCTAGAGACTCTCGTCCAGGAGGGTCTAGAGACTCTCGTCCAGGAGGGTCGAGACTCTCGTCCAGGAGGGTCTAGAGACTCTCGTCCGGGAGGGTCTAGAGGCTCTCGTCCAGGAGGGTCTAGAGACTCTCGTCCAGGAGGGTCTAGAGACTCTCGTCCAGGAGGGTCTAGAGACTCTCGTCCACGAGGGTCTAGAGACTCTCGTCCAGGAGGGTCTAGAGACTGTCGTCCACGAGGGTCTAGAGACTCTCGTCCAGGAGGGTCTAGAGACTCTCGTCCAGGAGGGTCTAGAGACTCTCGTCCAGGAGGGTCTAGGGACTCTCGTCCGGGAGGGTCTAGAGACTCTCGTCCGGGAGGGTCTAGAGACTCTCGTCCGGGAGGGTCTAGAGACTCTCGTCCAGGAGGGTCTAGGGGCTCTCGTCCAGGAGGGTCTAGAGACTCTCGTCCAGGAGGGTCTAGAGACTCTCTTCCGGGAGGGTCTAGAGACTCTCGTCCGGGAGGGTCTCGAGACTCTCGTCCGGGAGGGTCTAGGGACTCTCGTCCAGGAGGGTCTAGAGACTCTCGTCCAGGAGGGTCTAGGGACTCTCTTCCAGGAGGGTCTAGAGACTCTCGTCCAGGAGGGTCTAGAGACTCTCGTCCGGGAGGGTCTAGAGACTCTCGTCCGGGAGGGTCTAGAGACTCTCGTCCAGGAGGGTCTAGGGACTTTCGTCCAGGAGAGTCTAGAGACTCTCGTCCAGGAGGGTCTAGAGACTCTCTTCCAGGAGGGTCTAGAGACTCTCGTCCGGGAGGGTCTAGAGACTCTCGTCCGGGATGGTCTAGAGACTCTCGTCCAGGAGGGTCTAGAGACTCTCGTCCAGGAGGGTCTAGAGACTCTCGTCCAGGAGGGTTTAGAGACTCTCTTCCAGGAGGGTCTAGGGACTCTCGTGCAGGAGGGTCTAGGGACTCTCGTCCAGGAGGGTTTAGGGACTCTCGTCCGGGAGGGTCTAGGGACTCTCGTCCAGGAGGGTCTAGGGACTCTCGTCCAGGAGGGTCTAGAGACTCTCGTCCAGGAGGGTTTAGAGACTCTCTTCCAGGAGGGTCTAGGGACTCTCGTCCAGGAGGGTCTAGGGACTCTCGTCCAGGAGGGTTTAGGGACTCTCGTCCGGGAGGGTCTAGGGACTCTCGTCCAGGAGGGTCTAGAGACTCTCGTCCAGGAGGGTCTAGGGACTCTCGTCCAGGAGGGTCTAGAAACTCTCTTCCAGTAGGGTCCAGAAACTCTCTTCCAGTAGGGTCCAGAGACTCTCTTCCAGGAGGGTCTGGAGACTCTCGTCCAAGAGGGTCTGGAGACTCTCGTTCAAGAGGGTCTGGAGACTCTCTTCCAGGAGGGTCCGGAGACTCTCGTAAAGGAGGGTCTAGGGACTCTCGTCCAGGAGTAGTAGAATGAGTGGCGTCACTCGCCTTGACTGTTCACGTCATTGTCACGCTATATTATAGTGTATTTAAATTAATGACATAAAATACACGTTTAGCTGGCTGGCTGGAGGGGGTTGCGACCTGACGGGGCCCAGGACTGTCAGTCGCACCGTCATGTGCGGGGAGGGGGGGGGGGGATCTCTGTGACCCGGGGGGTTTGTGGGAGGGGCTCTGGGGAGGGGGGCTGGGAGGAGGGGGGCTTGGGGGGGGGGGCTCTGGGGGGTTTGGGATACTCACGCGTGGAGGAGGAGGAGGTTGGTGGTGGTTTCCGTTCTCGAGTCTGGACGGGAGGATGCTACTTCTGCGACCTGCTCCCACCGAGTTCTGAACGGAGATGTTTACGATTTTAGTACGTTAACTTGTACATACGTAGGCCATGCTGTTGTTATTGTTATTATTAAGGTTGTAGAATAAAAAGAACTAACCACGAGCATAGCGGCTGTCCTTTCCTCGCAATGGCGTGGTGGTGTGCATGTACACGTTGAACTTCTTTCGCACCGTACGCAGCCAACCGTTCTAATCGGAGGTGGTGGTGGGTTGGTGGTTCCCTCCGAGGAGGCATCGGCATATGTATAATGCAGGAGGAATCCGATGAGCTATGAAGCGCTTTGTTACAGATGTCCAGGAGGGGAGGGTAAGAACGTTAGAACAGCAAACACGGCCACAAAAAACACGACGGTAGAGCAACGTACAAGAAAGGTCATCGAATCGCACGAACAAAACCAATCCATCCCCCATCCTACCAGGCAAAGCCCACGGAGAAATGAACTTATTTTTCAGAAGCCACCGTTCCACAAAATAATAGCGCAACAAAGTGGCGCCATCATTTGGACATTTATGGCACCAAAATAATGAGTGGGATGGGTGAGGCGAGGAGGGTGATACCCCGGCAGTGGCTACAATCTGTGTAAGGGAGGGAGGGGGGGGGTCCCCCTTCTTAAAGAGGGGATCCGCACAGGACATCCTTCCATTCCTGCGGAACCCGTCCAGTGGTCTAGACGGTTGTAATGGTATCACGTAGGGCAGCCTGCACATCAACGCCACCATCCCTCAGAAGTTCGCTTGGGAGATTCATCTCCGCCCAGCGCCTATCCTGGTCCCAGACGATGGATCGTGTTTCGTAATTCCTCAACAGATGGATCTTCAGCCCGCCACTCACAGGGGGGCGGCTACTTCCTCCGATCTTTGAGGCACGGCAGCTCCAACAGGATCGTCTCAACCTTGATTGCTCCATGATGCTATCTGGGCAGAGGGAATTACCCCCTCGACCAAGATCTCGCGGAAATGCTCAGCAAGTCTACAGACCTGCTGCTGGGGGTTCGAGAGCGGATCGCCGTTCTTTCCCTTCAGGATGCCAACAAAGGTGTGGCGCTGCGAGTTACTTTTCTATGGAATTAAATAACGCTTTTGGTACCGTCACAGGGACTCTCCAGGGACCGTCACAGGGCCCCTCCAGGGACCCTTACAAGGCCCCTCCAGGGACCCTTGCAGGGCCCCTCCGGGGGCCGTCACAGGGCCCCTCCATGGCCCCTCCAGGGACCGTCATAGGGCCCCTCCAGGGACCCTTACAATGCCCCTCCAGAGACCCTTGCAGGGCCCCTCCAGGGACCGTCACAGGGCCCCTCCAGGGACCATCACAGGGCCCCTCCAGGGACCCTCCAGGGCCCCTCCAGGGACCCTTGCAGGGCCCCCCAGGGACCCTTACAAGGCCCCTCCAGGGCCCCTCCAGGGACCGTCACAGGGCCCCTCCAGGGACTGTCACAAGGCCCCTCCAGGGACCCTTACAAGGCCCCTCCAGGGCCCCTCCAGAGACCGTCACAGGGCCCCTCCAGGGCCCCTCCAGGGACCGTCACAGGGCCCCTCCAGGGACCCTTACAAGGCCCCTCCAGGGCCCCTCCAGGGACCGTCACAGGGCCCCTCCAGGGACCCTTACAAGGCCCCTCCAGGGCCCCTCCAGGGACCGTCACAGGGCCCCTCCAGGGCCCGTCACAGGGCCCCTCCAGGGCCCGTCACAGGGCCCCTCCAGGGACCGTCACAGGGACCGTCACAGGGCCCCTCCAGGGACCCTTACAAGGCCCCTCCAGGGCCCCTCCAGGGACCGTCACAGGGCCCCTCCAGGGACCCTTGCAGGGCCCCTCCCGGGACCCTTGCAGGGCCCCTCCAGGGCTCCTTACAAGGCCCCTCCAGGGCCCCTCCCGGGCTGGTAGAGGTCGTCTTGCGTCTTGCGGACACAAGACGCAAGTTTGCCGCTCACGCGCGGACTTAAATCGTCTCCCCCCACCCCAATCCCCCCCTCCCCTCCCCCCGCGAGAAGTTTAGTGGGTGATGGTCTCTGACCCGTGTCATTAATTGGGCCCGATCCTCGATTCTTCATGAAGGGGGGGGGGGAGGGGGGGGTCAGGGGAGGGGTCGGAGGGTGGCTACTACGGGGTGGTGCCTTTAATATTTTATCGAGGGGGTTCGCATCAATCATTTATGTGGGGGGAGGGGGGAGTGGTCTGATCGTCAATAATTCACGGGCGAGGAGAGCCCTTCCCACCCGCTGGATGCCGCCACCCACGAGCTCGCTAATTGGTCTCTTATTTGGGGGGGGAGGAGGGGGTGGAAGTGGGAGGAGGAGGAGGGGAGTAGTGTGGTGGGGGGGGGTTGAACACCCACGACAGAGGCAATTCGCTGCTCGCCAACGCGGAGGGGTTGGTGGATCACCAGGGTGGTGGGGCACCAGGGTGGTGGTGCACCAGGGAGGTGGAGATGAGGAGGGAGATGGAGATGAGGGAGGTGGAGATGAGGAGGGAGATGGAGATGAGGAGGGAGATGGGGAGGGAGATGGAGATGGGGAGGGAGATGGAGATGAGGAGGCAGATGGAGATGAGGAGGGAGATGGAGATGAGGAGGGAGGTGGAGATGAGGAGGGAGGGATGAGGGAGATGGAGATGAGGGAGGGAGATGAGGAGGGAGGGATGAGAAGAGAGATGAGGAGGGAGGGATGAGAAGAGAGATGGTGAGGGAGGGATGAGAAGAGAGATGGTGAGGGACGGATGAGGGATTGATGTAGACCGCCCACGCTGCCGGAAGGAGGCCTCGCCGCTCTCTGTGGGAATCTGTGCGCCGTGGAGCGGAGTCTAAATTTACTCTGAGCAAAGGAAAACAGCGCGTTACATGGGGGGCATGGCGGGGGGGGGGGGAGATAACCACTCCACCACAGCCTCCCTCTGCACAACACAAAGACAAAGAGCCTCCGTGTAGACTCAACAGACTGTCGGGGCAAGTGCTGTTAGCGAGGAGCACCTGTGTAGGCCGGCACGGCACACGAGGGGGTGGGTGGCCAGCACCACGCCCGGCCGCCTTTGTCTCTCCAGTGGCGATCCCTCCCTACTACACACCGCACCAGGTGCTCATTTGAGGCTGAGTCCACCTAGGGGAAGCCCAGGACCGGTTCAGATATTCGCCACTGGTGGTGTTGGCCGTAAGCGGGAATCGAACCCGGGTCGCCAGGTTCGTAGCGCAGCGTGACGCTAACCGCTACGCCACCGCTCCCAACCACGCGGTGACAGACACACATACACAGTGACACACACACACACACACAACAACAACAACAACAACCGCCATTCGCCACTAAGTGGCGGTGACGTCGCAAACGACGCTTGTGCTAGGCTATGTGCACCTTGAGGCCACGTGAAGTGTCGAACGCCCGCTGGCAGGAGGTCACGGGGCAGACCCAGCAGGTTCCACGGGTCGACTGACTGAGATGACTGGGCAGATGCACCACCTGTGCCCCCCTACTGTGCCAACTTGCTGTGCTTTAGCCACCCGGCGCTCCGCTCGTTGTTGTGAGCGTCGCTCCTCTGCCCTCCATTATTGTTGGAGGGCGACTGCCTCCAACTGCCAATCAGCAGCAGCGTCCTTCACGAGCCGCCTCCACAGAGGCCGATCTCACACACACAAAAAGATTCCCCGTGTAGCCTTAACAGACTGTAGGGGCAAGTGCTGTTAGCGAGCACCTAATGAAGGCCGGAACGGTACACGATGGGGTGAGTGGCCAGCACCACGCCCGACCGCCTTAGTCTCCCCAATGGCAATGTTTTTATCCACCGCAGCAGGTACTCATTTGAGGCTGAGTCGATCCTAGGGGAGGCCCAGAACCGGTTCAGATAATCGTCACTGGTGTTGGCCGTGAGCGGGAATCGAACCCGGGTCGCCAGGTTCATAGCGCAGCGCGCTAACCGTTACACAACCGCTCCCCACTACACACACACATGACACACGCACGCACAGTGACACACACGGAGTTAGCGACGGTGTCTGACGGCAGAGGGAACCTCTCGCACCCCGCGTTGAGGTCACGCTTGGTGACCCCCCGGGGACACTCTGCGGTCTCGGGGAGGCAGGCGCTCGTGTCGGTGACTCGAGAGAGAGAGGGGCCGGCGGCTCGGCGTGGCTTCCTCCTCCTCCTGGACGAATGAAGTCGGAGCGAGCGGAGCGAACAATACAAAACGAGAGAGAAGGGGGGAGTGAGAGACTTTTTTTACTTTTAAACAACTTTTATTGCCGCCAGCAGCACTGGAAGCGATTCCGATACGAAATACACAAAGTCACCAGCAACACAAATAAACAAACGCTGTGTGCGTCGTGCACAACTAATAAAATAAGTAATTTTAGATTTAAAGCGTTCCTGGCTGCAGGGATTCATCTATCTTGGTTCTTTCGGTAAAGTCACCACGTAGAATGGAAACGTCGTGAGAATTTTATTGTATTATGTTTTATTTTTATTATTTTATTTCCATTCTACATGACTTTACCGAAGGAGCCAAGAAGAAAAATAATTAATATTAAAAAACACGTTTTTTTTAATTTAAAACCACGCTTTTATGAAATGTACCGTGCTAGTAATGTAAGAACTCCACCATTCCAGGCAGTGGCCCCGAAGCTTGCCACAACGTGAGTTGACCGTGGTCAATTAGAGCCAAGCCGAAACATGTAACATATATAACAAAAAAAGATCGTTTAAAATGTTTTATATATATATTTTTTACGATAGAATATAGTATTGTCTTCAGTGTGACATAAGTATACCAAGTTTGCAGTCGATACCACATTGGGAAGTAGGTTACAATTGAGTTACAAGATTTGAGGATACAACAACAACAGAGAGTGAGTTAATAGAAAGCGTGTAATAATAAAAGTCACGTGGTGGTGGTGGTGGTCATCGCGCACGTCACGGTGACGAGCGAGCGCTTCAGAAGGTGAACACGTGGGGGGTGACGTCCACGCTGGTACAGAGAGGGGCTTGTCCGGCTCCCCAGCGTTAGAACAAGACGCGCTGCACGTCACCGACACGTGGGTGTGTCACGTGGCGTGCTCCAGGCAGAGCCGCGCCTTGAGCAGGAACCTGAACACTGGAAGCAGCCCAGAGCAGCCGTCAGTGTCACCTTGCAGCGTCTTGCTCCTCGTTCTGTACACCGCCAACTTCGCCTGAGCACAGGCAAAGTTGGCGTCTCTATGTATATCTATGGGTCTCTATGTATATCTATGGGTCTCTATGTATATCTATGGGTCTCTATGTATATCTATGGGTCTCCATGTATCTCTATGTATCTCTATGCATCTCTATGTATATATGGGTATCTATGTATATCTTTGGGTCTCTATGTATATCTATGGGTCTTTATGTATGTCTATGGGCCTCCATGCATCTCTATGTATCTCTATGCATCTCTATATATATGGGTCTCTATGTATATCTATGGGTCTTTATGTATATATATATGGGCCTCCATGTATTTCTGTGTATCTCTATTCATCTCTATGTATATATGGATCTCTATGTATATCTATGGGTCTCTATGTATATCTATGGGTCTCCATGTATCTCAATGTATCTCTATGCATCTCTGGGTATATATGGGTCTCTATGTATATCTATGGGTCTTTATGTATATCTATGGGCCTCCATGTATCTCTATGTATCTCTATGCATCTCTATATATATGGGTCTCTATATATATCTATGGGTCTCTATGTATATCTATGGGTCTCCATGTATCTCTATGCATCTCTATGTATATATGGGTCTCCATGTATATCTATGGGTCTCTATGTATATCTATGGGTCTGCATGTATCTCAATGTATCTCTATGCATCTCTCTGTATATATGGGTCTCTATGTATATCTATGGGTCGTTATGTATATCTATGGGCCTCCATGTATCTCTATGTATCTCTATGCATCTCTATATATATGGGTCTCTATGTATATCTATGGGTCTCTATGTATATCTTTGGGTCTCCATGTATCTCAATGTATCTCTATGCACCTCTATGTGTATATATGGGTGTCTATGTATCTCAATGTATCTCTATGCATCTCTATGTGTATATATGGGTCTCTATGTATATCTATGGGTCTCCATGTATCTCAATGTATCTCTATGCATCTCTCTGTATATATGGGTCTCTATGTATATCTATGGGTCGTTATGTATATCTATGGGCCTCCATGTATCTCTATGTATCTCTATGCATCTCTATATACATGGTTCTCTATGTATATCTATGGGTCTCTATGTATATCTATGGGTCTGCATGTATCTCAATGTATCTCTATGCATCTCTGTGTATATATGGGTCTCTATGTATATCTATGGGTTTTTATGTATATCTATGGGCCTCCATGTATCTCTATGCATCTCTATATATATGGGTCTCTATGTATATCTATGGGTCTCTATGTATATCTATGGGTCTCCATGTATCTCAATGTATCTCTATGCATCTCTATATATATGGGTCTCCATGTATATCTATGGGTCTCTATGTATATCTATGGGTCTGCATGTATCTCAATGTATCTCTATGCATCTCTCTGTATATATGGGTCTCTATGTAATATCTATGGGTCTTTATGTATATCTATGGGCCTCCATGTATCTCTATGTATCTCTATGCATCTCTATATATATGGGTCTCTATGTATATCTATGGGTCTGCATGTATCTCAATGTATCTCTATGCATCTCTCTGTATATATGGGTCTCTATGTATATCTATGGGTCGTTATGTATATCTATGGGCCTCCATGTATCTCTATGTATCTCTATGCATCTCTATATACCTGGGTCTCTATGTATATCTATGGGTCTCTATGTATATCTATGGGTCTGCATGTATCTCGATGTATCTCTATGCATCTCTCTGTATATATGGGTCTCTATGTATATCTATGGGTCTTTATGTATATCTATGGGCCTCCATGTATCTCTATGTATCTCTATGCATCTCTCTATATATGGGTCTCTATGTATATCTATTGGTCTGCATGTATCTCAATGTATCTATATGCATCTCTCTGTATATATGGGTCTCTATGTATATCTATGGGTCGTTATGTATATCTATGGGCCTCCATGTATCTCTATGTATCTCTATGCATCTCTATATATATGGGTCTCTATGTATATCTATGGGTCTCTATGTATATATTTGGGTCTCCATGTATCTCAATGTATCTCTATGCATCTCTATGTGTATATATGGGTGTCTATGTATCTCAATGTATCTCTATGCATCTCTATGTGTATATATGGGTCTCTATGTATATCTATGGGTCTCCATGTATCTCAATGTATCTCTATGCATCTCTCTGTATATATGGGTCTCTATGTATATCTATGGGTCGTTATGTATATCTATGGGCCTCCATGTATCTCTATGTATCTCTATGCATCTCTATATACATGGGTCTCTATGTATATCTATGGGTCTCTATGTATATCTATGGGTCTCCATGTATCTCAATGTATCTCTATGCATCTCTCTGTATATATGGGTCTCTATGTATATCTATGGGTCGTTATGTATATCTATGGGCCTCCATGTATCTCTATGTATCTCTATGCATCTCTATATACATGGGTCTCTATGTATATCTATGGGTCTCTATGTATATCTATGGGTCTCCATGTATCTCAATGTATCTCGAAGCATCTCTCTGTATATATGGGTCTCTATGTATATCTATGGGTCTTTATGTATATCTATGGGCCTCCATGTATCTCTATGTATCTCTATGCATCTCTATATATATGGGTCTCTATGTATATCTATGGGTCTCTATGTATATCTATGGGTCTCCATGTATCTCAATGTATCTCTATGCATCTCTATGTGTATATATGGGTGTCTATGTATCTCAATGTATCTCTAACCATCTCTATGTATATATGGGTCTCTATGTATATCTATGCGTCTCCATTTATCTCAATGCATATCTATGCATCTCTATGTATATATATATGGGTCTCTATGTATATCTATGCGTCTCCATGTATCTCAATGTATCTCTATGTATATATGGGTCTCTCACAGAGAGGGGCTGGTCCGGCTCCCCATCGTTCGAGGTAGACGCGCTGCTGCGCATCAGCGGCATGCGTGTGTGTGGTATGAGGGAGGGGAGAGAAACGACAAGCGACGCAAACCGAGGCATTGGAAGCTGGAGCACGCTCATCGAAAACATCGAGAAGATGGGAAGGGGTGGGGGACTGAACGAACAGCAACAATCCACGCAGCTACCTAAGGATCTCAGTCACGTCCACCACTACCACCAATCACCACCACTACCACCACCACTACCACCAAGCACCACTACCACCACTACCACCAAGCACCTCCACCACCAGTACCACCACTACCACCACCACTACCACCAAGCACCACCACTACCACCACGACCACCATGCACCTCCACCACCACTACCACCACCACTACCACCAAGCACCTCCACCAAGCACCACTACCACCACCACTACCACCACCAGTACCACCACCACGACCACCAAGCACCACCACCACCACGACCACCACCACCACCACTACCACCACCACTACCACCACCACCACCACTACCATCAAGCACCACCACCACCATCACTAAGCACCGCGTGAAGCCACTCACGGCCCATCGTGCTCTGCCTCCAACGCTGCCACTGCAATCCCAACGACGACCATGACGATGATGACGACGATGACGACGATGATGACGATGAGCCCAAGGGAGTTCACGGCATCTTATCTCCTTGGTATTCGTGTGTAGAGATTGTGTCACTTACCACAGCTTATCAGAGCCCTACCTTGTTACAGACAGATTCTAGATCTTAATGGTCACCCCGTGCACCTTATAAATCTCAACGTTCATCCTACAAAGTCCCATCACAAGGGAGAAAGACAAACATAAAGACAATCACCACTAGTACACTCACCACTAGTACACTCACCACTACACTCACCACTAGTACACTCACCACTAGTACACTCACCACTAGTACACACCACTACTCACTCACCACTACACTCACCACTAGTACACTCACCACTAGTACACTCACCACTAGTACACACCACTACTCACTCACCACTACACTCACCACTAGTACACTCACCACTAGTACACTCACCACTAGTACACTCACCACTAGTACACACCACTACTCACTCACCACTACACTCACCACTAGTACACGCACCACTGATATACTCACCACTACACTCACCACTACACTCACCACTAGTACACTCACCACTACACTCACCACTACTACACTCACCACTAGTACACTCACCACTAGTACACTCACCACTACACTCACCACTACTACACTCACCACTGGTACACTCACCACTACACTCACCACTAGTACACTCACCACTACTACACTCACCACTACTACACTCACCACTACACTCACCACTAGTACACTCACCACTAGTACACTCACCACTACACTCACCACTAGTACACTCACCACTACTACACTCACCACTGCTACACTCACGACTACACTCACCACTAGTACACTCACCACTACACTCACCACTAGTACACTCACCACTACTACACTCACCACTGGTACACTCACCACTACACTCACCACTACTACACTCACCACTACTACACTCACCACTAGTACACTCACTACTACTACACTCACCACTAGTACACTCACCACTACACTCACCACTAGTACACTCACCACTACACTCACCACTACTACACTCACCACTAGTACACTCATCACTACACTCACCGCTAGTACACTCACCACTAGTACACTCACCACTACTACACTCACCACTAGTACACTCACCACTACACTCACCACTACTACACTCACCACTACACTCACCACTAGTACACTCACCACTACTACACTCACCACTACACTCACCACTAGTACACTCACCACTACACTCACCACTAGTACACTCACCACTACTACACTCACCACTAGTACACTCACCAGTACACTCACCACTACTACACTCACCACTAGTACACTCACCACCACTACACTCACTAGTACACTCACCACTAGTACACTCACCACTACTACACTCACCACTAGTACACTCACCGCTACACTCACCACTACACTCACTACTAGTACACTCACCACTACTACACTCACCACTAGTACACTCACCACTACTACACTCACCACTACACTCACCACTAGTACACTCACCACTAGTACACTCACCACTACTACACTCACCACTACTACACTCACCACTAGTACACTCACCACTACTACACACTCACCACTACACTAACCACTAGTACACTCACCACTACTACACTCACCACTAGTACACTCACCACTACTACACTAACCACTAGTACACTCACCACTAGTACACTCACCACTAGTACACTCACCACTACACTCACCACTAGTACACTCACCACTACACTCACCACTAGTACACTCACCACTACTACACTCACCACTAGTACACTCACCACTACTACACTCACCACTAGTACACTCACCACTACACTCACCACTAGTACACTCACCACTACACTCACCACTAGTACACTCACCACTAGTACTCACCACTACACTCACCACTACTACACTCACCACTACTACACTCACCACTACACTCACCACTACACTCACCACTAGTACACTCACCACTAGTACACTCACCACTACACTCATCACTAGTACACTCATCACTACACTCACCAATACTACACTCACCACTACTACACTCACCACTACTACACTCACCACTACACTAACCACTAGTACACTCACCACTACTACACCCGTCAACCCCTTATCAGTGCCCTATCTTCCTACAGACTAATTCTAGACCTTATTGGTCACCCCGTGCACCTTATACATCTCAACGTTCATCCTACAAAGTTCCATCACAAGAGAGAAACACAAACATAAAGACAAAATAGGAATAGGTTTGACCCCTTTCTTCATTTTGTAGCTGCCCGCCCCGAGTTGTAAATGCTCTGGAACGTGCATTGCCCTTGTACGGCTCGCCTTGTGAACGTTGTTCTCTCGTCTGACACTGGTGGTGAGACTAGACCCTAAAGAAGTCTACTTGCCTATGGTGTAGGCCAATCAGTTTTTAAAAAACGCAATGCCCATAGATAATTATTATTATTATCTGAGCCATGTTTTTGTTTGCATGTTCACCACAAGTACTGTGCGTGGTTAATGCAGTAAACTTGATTCCTTGCTAAAGGTTTATACTTGGTGTTCGAACACCATTGCCTGAAAGGGTAAAACGCCAAATCTAATTTTTGTTTTTCAAAGCGGATCGGGTGAGAGGGGGGCAGGGCCGTCCATAGGTGGCGGTGTGGAGCCCGGGGGGAAAATCCCACTGTGGGTTCCCGCGACGCCTTCAGTTGACGTTGAAGTGCTGCCACCCCCCCCCCCCCAAAGTGTGGGGCCCGGGGCGGTCGCCCCCCATCCCCACGTAGAGACGGCTCTATTTCTATTGATCTATGTCTATTGATCTATTTCTATAGCTTTATTTCTATTTTTCTAATTCTATTGATCTATTTCTATTGATCTATTTCTATTGATCTATTTATATTGCTCTATTTCTATTGATCTATTTCTATTGATCTATTTTTATTGCTCTATTTCTATTGATCTATTTATATTGATCTATTTCTATTGATCTATTTATATTGCTCTATTTATATTGATCTAATTCTATTGATCTATTTCTATTGATCAATTTCTATAGCTCTATTTCTATTTATCTATTTCTATTGATCTATTTCCATTAATCTATTTCTATTGATCTATTTCTATAGCTCTATTTCTATTGATCTATTTCTATGTATCTATTTATATTGATCTATTTCTATTGATCTATTTATATTGCTCTATTTATATTGATCTAATTCTATTGATCTATTTCTATTGATCTATTTCTATAGCTCTATTTCTACTTATCCATTTCTATAGCTCCATTTCTATTGATCTATTAATATTGATCTATTTCTTTTATCTATTTCTATTGATCTATTTCTATTGATCTATTTCTATTGATCTATTTCTATTGCTCTATTTATATTGATCTAATTCTATTGATCTATTTCTATTGATCTATTTCTATAGCTCTATTTCTATTTATCTATTTCTATTGATCTATTTCTATTGATCTATTTCTATTGATCTATTTATATTGCTCTATTTATATTGATCTAATTCTATTGATCTATTTCTATTGATCTATTTCTATAGCTCTATTTCTATTTATCCATTTCTATAGCTCCATTTCTATTGATCTATTAATATTGATCTATTTCTTTTTATCTATTTCTATTGATTTATTTATATTGATCTATTTATATTGATCTATTTATATTGATCTATTTATATTGCTCTATTTCTATTGATCTATTTCTATTTATCTATTTATATTGCTCTATTTCTATTGATCTATTTCTATTGATCTATTTATATTGCTCTATTTATATTTATCTAATTCGATTGATCTATATCTATTGATCTATTTCTATAGCTCTATTTCTATTTATCCATTTCTATTGATCTATTTCTATTGATCTATTTCTATAGCTCTATTTCTATTTATCTATTTCTATTTATCTATTTATATTGATCTATTTCTATTGATCTATTTCTATAGCTCTATTTCTATTTATCTATTTCTATTGATCTATTTCTATTGATCTATTTCTATTGATCTATTTATATTGCTCTATTTATATTGATCTAATTCTATTGATCTATTTCTATTGATCTATTTCTATAGCTCTATTTCTATTTATCCATTTCTATAGCTCCATTTCTATTGATCTATTAATATTGATCTATTTCTTTTTATCTATTTCTATTGATTTATTTATATTGATCTATTTATATTGATCTATTTATATTGCTCTATTTCTATTGATCTATTTCTATTGATCTATTTCTATTTATATTTATCTATTTATATTGCTCTATTTATATTGATCTAATTCGATTGATCTATATCTATTGATCTATTTCTATAGCTATTTCTATTTATCCATTTCTATTGATCTATTTCTATTGATCTATTTCTATTTATGTATTTATATTGATCTATTTCTATTGATCTATTTATATTGCTCTATTTATATTGATCTAATTCGATTGATCTATATCTATTGATCTATTTCTATAGCTCTATTTATATTTATCCATTTCTATTGATCTATTTCTATTGATCTATTTCTACTGATCTATTTCTATAGCTCTATTTCTATTTATCTATTTCTATTTATCTATTTATATTGATCTATTTCTATTGATCTATTTATATTGCTCTATTTATATTGATCTAATTCTATTGATCTATTTCTATTGATCTATTTCTATTGATCTATTTCTATTGCTTGATTTCTATTGATCTATTTCTATTGATCTATTTATTTTGATCTAATTCTATTGATCTATTTCTATAGCTCTATTTCTATTGATCTATTTCTATTGCTTGATTTCTATTGATCTATTTCTATTGATCTATTTCTATTGATCTATTTCTATTGATCTATTTCTATAGCTCTATTTTTATTGATCTATTTCTATTGATCTATTTCTATAGCTCTATTTCTTTTTATCTATTTCTATTGATCTATTTATATTGATCTAATTCTATTGATCTATTTCTATGGCTCTATTTCTATTGATCTATTAATATTGATCTATTTCTATTGATCTAATTCTATTGATCTATTTCTATAGCTCTATTTCTATTGATATATTTCTATTGCTTGATTTCTATTGATCTATTTCTATTGATCTATTTCTATTCATCTATTTCTATTCATCTATTTCTATTCATCTATTTCTATTGCTCTATTTCTATTGATCTATTTCTATTGATCTATTTCTATTTATCTATTTCTATTTATCTATTTCTATTGATCTATTTCTATTGATCTATTTCTATAGCTCTATTTCTATTGATCTATTTCTATTGATCTATTTCTATTGATCTATTTCTATAGCTCTATTTATATTGATCTAATTCTATTGATCTATTTCTATTGATCTATTTCTATAGCTCTCTTTCTATTTATCCATTTCTATAGCTCCATTTCTATTGATCTATTAATATTGATCTATTTCTTTTTATCTATTTCTATTGATCTATTTCTATTCATCTATTTCTATTGATTTATTTCTATTGATCTATTTCTATTGATCTATTTCTATTACTCTATTTATATTTCTACTTATCTATTTCTATTGATCTATTTATTTTGATCTATTTCTATTGATCTATTTCTATTGGTCTATTTCTATTGATCTATTTCTATTGATCTATTTCTATTGATCTATTTCTTTTTATCTATTTCTATTGATCTATTTATATTGATCTATTTATATTGATCTAATTCTATTGATCTATTTCTATAGTTGTATTTCTATTGATCTATTAATATTGATCTATTTCTATTGATCTAATTCTATTGATCTATTTCTATAGCTCTATTTCTATTGATCTATTTCTATTGCTTGATTTCTATTGATCTATTTCTATTGATCTATTTCTATTGATTTATTTCTATTGATCTATTTATATTGATCTATTTCTATTGATCTATTTCTATTGATCTATTTATATAGCTCTATTTCTATTGATCTATTTCTATTGATCTATTTCTATAGCTCTATTTCTTTTTATCTATTTCTATTGATCTATTTCTATTGATCTATTTATATTGATCTAATTCTATTGATCTATTTCTATAGCTCTATTTCTATTGATCTATTTCTATTGCTTGATTTCTATTGATCTATTTCTATTGATCTATATCTATTGATCTATTTCTATTTATCTATTTCTAGTGCTCTATTTCTATTGATCTATTTCTATTGATCTATTTCTATTGATCTATTTCTATTTATCTATTTCTATTTATCTATTTATATTGATCTATTTATATTGATCTATTTCTATTTATCTATTTCTATTGCTCTATTTCTATTGATCTATTTCTATTGATCTATTTCTATTGATCTATTTCTATATCTCTATTTCTATTGATCTATTTCTATTGATCTATTTATATAGCTCTATTTCTATTGATCTATTTCTATTGATCTATTTCTATTGATCTATTTATATTGCTCTATTTATATTGATCTAATTCGATTGATCTATATCTATTGATCTATTTCTATAGCTCTATTTATATTTATCCATTTCTATTGATCTATTTCTATTGATCTATTTCTACTGATCTATTTCTATAGCTCTATTTCTATTTATCTATTTCTATTTATCTATTTATATTGATCTATTTCTATTGATCTATTTATATTGCTCTATTTATATTGATCTAATTCTATTGATCTATTTCTATTGATCTATTTCTATTGATCTATTTCTATTGCTTGATTTCTATTGATCTATTTCTATTGATCTATTTATTTTGATCTAATTCTATTGATCTATTTCTATAGCTCTATTTCTATTGATCTATTTCTATTGCTTGATTTCTATTGATCTATTTCTATTGATCTATTTCTATTGATCTATTTCTATTGATCTATTTCTATAGCTCTATTTTTATTGATCTATTTCTATTGATCTATTTCTATAGCTCTATTTCTTTTTATCTATTTCTATTGATCTATTTATATTGATCTAATTCTATTGATCTATTTCTATGGCTCTATTTCTATTGATCTATTAATATTGATCTATTTCTATTGATCTAATTCTATTGATCTATTTCTATAGCTCTATTTCTATTGATATATTTCTATTGCTTAATTTCTATTGATCTATTTCTATTGATCTATTTCTATTCATCTATTTCTATTCATCTATTTCTATTCATCTATTTCTATTGCTCTATTTCTATTGATCTATTTCTATTGATCTATTTCTATTTATCTATTTCTATTTATCTATTTCTATTGATCTATTTCTATTGATCTATTTCTATAGCTCTATTTCTATTGATCTATTTCTATTGATCTATTTCTATTGATCTATTTCTATAGCTCTATTTATATTGATCTAATTCTATTGATCTATTTCTATTGATCTATTTCTATAGCTCTCTTTCTATTTATCCATTTCTATAGCTCCATTTCTATTGATCTATTAATATTGATCTATTTCTTTTTATCTATTTCTATTGATCTATTTCTATTCATCTATTTCTATTGATTTATTTCTATTGATCTATTTCTATTGATCTATTTCTATTACTCTATTTATATTTCTACTTATCTATTTCTATTGATCTATTTATTTTGATCTATTTCTATTGATCTATTTCTATTGGTCTATTTCTATTGATCTATTTCTATTGATCTATTTCTATTGATCTATTTCTTTTTATCTATTTCTATTGATCTATTTATATTGATCTATTTATATTGATCTAATTCTATTGATCTATTTCTATAGTTGTATTTCTATTGATCTATTAATATTGATCTATTTCTATTGATCTAATTCTATTGATCTATTTCTATAGCTCTATTTCTATTGATCTATTTCTATTGCTTGATTTCTATTGATCTATTTCTATTGATCTATTTCTATTGATTTATTTCTATTGATCTATTTATATTGATCTATTTCTATTGATCTATTTCTATTGATCTATTTATATAGCTCTATTTCTATTGATCTATTTCTATTGATCTATTTCTATAGCTCTATTTCTTTTTATCTATTTCTATTGATCTATTTCTATTGATCTATTTATATTGATCTAATTCTATTGATCTATTTCTATAGCTCTATTTCTATTGATCTATTTCTATTGCTTGATTTCTATTGATCTATTTCTATTGATCTATATCTATTGATCTATTTCTATTTATCTATTTCTAGTGCTCTATTTCTATTGATCTATTTCTATTGATCTATTTCTATTGATCTATTTCTATTTATCTATTTCTATTTATCTATTTATATTGATCTATTTATATTGATCTATTTCTATTTATCTATTTCTATTGCTCTATTTCTATTGATCTATTTCTATTGATCTATTTCTATTGATCTATTTCTATATCTCTATTTCTATTGATCTATTTCTATTGATCTATTTCTATTGATCTATTTCTATTGCTCTATTTCTATTGATCTATTTCTATTGATCTATTTCTATTGATCTATTTCTATATCTCTATTTCTATTGATCTATTTCTATTGATCTATTTCTATAGCTCTATTTCTATTTATCTATTTCTATTTATCTATTTATATTGATCTATTTCTATTGATCTATTTATATTGCTCTATTTATATTGATCTAATTCTATTGATCTATTTCTATTGATCTATTTCTATTGATCTATTAATATTGATCTATTTATTTTGATCTAATTCTATTGATCTATTTCTATAGCTCTATTTCTATTGATCTATTTCTATTGCTATTGATCTATTTCTATTGATCTATTTCTATAGCTCTATTTTTATTGATCTATTTCTATTGATCTATTTCTATAGCTCTATTTCTTTTTATCTATTTCTATTGATCTATTTATATTGATCTAATTCTATTGATCTATTTCTATAGCTCTATTTCTATTGATCTATTAATATTGATCTATTTCTATTGATCTAATTCTATTGATCTATTTCTATAGCTCTATTTCTATTGATCTATTTCTATTGCTTGATTTCTATTGATCTATTTCTATTGATCTATTTCTATTGATCTATTTCTATTCATCTATTTCTATTCATCTATTTCTATTGCTCTATTTCTATTGATCTATTTCTATTGATCTATTTCTATTTATCTATTTCTATTTATCTATTTCTATTGATCTATTTCTATTGATCTATTTCTATAGCTCTATTTCTATTGATCTATTTCTATTGATCTATTTCTATTGATCTATTTCTATAGCTCTATTTATATTGATCTAATTCTATTGATCTATTTCTATTGATCTATTTCTATAGCTCTCTTTCTATTTATCCATTTCTATAGCTCCATTTCTATTGATCTATTAATATTGATCTATTTCTTTTTATCTATTTCTATTGATCTATTTCTATTCATCTATTTCTATTGATTTATTTCTATTGATCTATTTCTATTGATCTATTTCTATTGCTCTATTTATATTTCTACTTATCTATTTCTATTGATCTATTTATTTTGATCTATTTCTATTGATCTATTTCTATTGGTCTATTTCTATTGATCTATTTCTATTGATCTATTTCTATTGATCTATTTCTTTTTATCTATTTCTATTGATCTATTTATATTGATCTATTTATATTGATCTAATTCTATTGATCTATTTCTATAGTTGTATTTCTATTGATCTATTAATATTGATCTATTTCTATTGATCTAATTCTATTGATCTATTTCTATAGCTCTATTTCTATTGATCTATTTCTATTGCTTGATTTCTATTGATCTATTTCTATTGATCTATTTCTATTGATTTATTTCTATTGATCTATTTATATTGATCTATTTCTATTGATCTATTTCTATTGATCTATTTATATAGCTCTATTTCTATTGATCTATTTCTATTGATCTATTTCTATAGCTCTATTTCTTTTTATCTATTTCTATTGATCTATTTATATTGATCTATTTATATTGATCTAATTCTATTGATCTATTTCTATAGCTCTATTTCTATTGATCTATTTCTATTGCTTGATTTCTATTGATCTATTTCTATTGATCTATATCTATTGATCTATTTCTATTTATCTATTTCTAGTGCTCTATTTCTATTGCTCTATTTCTATTGATCTATTTCTATTGATCTATTTTTATTGCTCTATTTCTATTGATCTATTTATATTGATCTATTTCTATTGATCTATTTATATTGCTCTATTTATATTGATCTAATTCTATTGATCTATTTCTATTGATCAATTTCTATAGCTCTATTTCTATTTATCTATTTCTATTGATCTATTTCCATTAATCTATTTCTATTGATCTATTTCTATAGCTCTATTTCTATTGATCTATTTCTATGTATCTATTTATATTGATCTATTTCTATTGATCTATTTATATTGCTCTATTTATATTGATCTAATTCTATTGATCTATTTCTATTGATCTATTTCTATAGCTCTATTTCTACTTATCCATTTCTATAGCTCCATTTCTATTGATCTATTAATATTGATCTATTTCTTTTATCTATTTCTATTGATCTATTTCTATTGATCTATTTCTATTGATCTATTTCTATTGCTCTATTTATATTGATCTAATTCTATTGATCTATTTCTATTGATCTATTTCTATAGCTCTATTTCTATTTATCTATTTCTATTGATCTATTTCTATTGATCTATTTCTATTGATCTATTTATATTGCTCTATTTATATTGATCTAATTCTATTGATCTATTTCTATTGATCTATTTCTATAGCTCTATTTCTATTTATCCATTTCTATAGCTCCATTTCTATTGATCTATTAATATTGATCTATTTCTTTTTATCTATTTCTATTGATTTATTTATATTGATCTATTTATATTGATCTATTTATATTGATCTATTTATATTGCTCTATTTCTATTGATCTATTTCTATTTATCTATTTATATTGCTCTATTTCTATTGATCTATTTCTATTGATCTATTTATATTGCTCTATTTATATTTATCTAATTCGATTGATCTATATCTATTGATCTATTTCTATAGCTCTATTTCTATTTATCCATTTCTATTGATCTATTTCTATTGATCTATTTCTATAGCTCTATTTCTATTTATCTATTTCTATTTATCTATTTATATTGATCTATTTCTATTGATCTATTTCTATAGCTCTATTTCTATTTATCTATTTCTATTGATCTATTTCTATTGATCTATTTCTATTGATCTATTTATATTGCTCTATTTATATTGATCTAATTCTATTGATCTATTTCTATTGATCTATTTCTATAGCTCTATTTCTATTTATCCATTTCTATAGCTCCATTTCTATTGATCTATTAATATTGATCTATTTCTTTTTATCTATTTCTATTGATTTATTTATATTGATCTATTTATATTGATCTATTTATATTGCTCTATTTCTATTGATCTATTTCTATTGATCTATTTCTATTTATATTTATCTATTTCTATTGATCTATTTATATTGCTCTATTTATATTGATCTAATTCGATTGATCTATATCTATTGATCTATTTCTATAGCTATTTCTATTTATCCATTTCTATTGATCTATTTCTATTGATCTATTTCTATTTATGTATTTATATTGATCTATTTCTATTGATCTATTTATATTGCTCTATTTATATTGATCTAATTCGATTGATCTATATCTATTGATCTATTTCTATAGCTCTATTTATATTTATCCATTTCTATTGATCTATTTCTATTGATCTATTTCTACTGATCTATTTCTATAGCTCTATTTCTATTTATCTATTTCTATTTATCTATTTATATTGATCTATTTCTATTGATCTATTTATATTGCTCTATTTATATTGATCTAATTCTATTGATCTATTTCTATTGATCTATTTCTATTGATCTATTTCTATTGCTTGATTTCTATTGATCTATTTATATTGATCTATTTATTTTGATCTAATTCTATTGATCTATTTCTATAGCTCTATTTCTATTGATCTATTTCTATTGCTTGATTTCTATTGATCTATTTCTATTGATCTATTTCTATTGATCTATTTCTATTGATCTATTTCTATAGCTCTATTTTTATTGATCTATTTCTATTGATCTATTTCTATAGCTCTATTTCTTTTTATCTATTTCTATTGATCTATTTATATTGTACTAATTCTATTGATCTATTTCTATGGCTCTATTTCTATTGATCTATTAATATTGATCTATTTCTATTGATCTAATTCTATTGATCTATTTCTATAGCTCTATTTCTATTGATCTATTTCTATTGCTTGATTTCTATTGATCTATTTCTATTGATCTATTTCTATTCATCTATTTCTATTCATCTATTTCTATTCATCTATTTCTATTGCTCTATTTCTATTGATCTATTTCTATTGATCTATTTCTATTTATCTATTTCTATTTATCTATTTCTATTGATCTATTTCTATTGATCTATTTCTATAGCTCTATTTCTATTGATCTATTTCTATTGATCTATTTCTATTGATCTATTTCTATAGCTCTATTTATATTGATCTAATTCTATTGATCTATTTCTATTGATCTATTTCTATAGCTCTCTTTCTATTTATCCATTTCTATAGCTCCATTTCTATTGATCTATTAATATTGATCTATTTCTTTTTATCTATTTCTATTGATCTATTTCTATTCATCTATTTCTATTGATTTATTTCTATTGATCTATTTCTATTGATCTATTTCTATTACTCTATTTATATTTCTACTTATCTATTTCTATTGATCTATTTATTTTGATCTATTTCTATTGATCTATTTCTATTGGTCTATTTCTATTGATCTATTTCTATTGATCTATTTCTATTGATCTATTTCTTTTTATCTATTTATATTGATCTATTTATATTGATCTATTTATATTGATCTAATTCTATTGATCTATTTCTATAGTTGTATTTCTATTGATCTATTAATATTGATCTATTTCTATTGATCTAATTCTATTGATCTATTTCTATAGCTCTATTTCTATTGATATATTTCTATTGCTTGATTTCTATTGATCTATTTCTATTGATCTATTTCTATTGATTTATTTCTATTGATCTATTTATATTGATCTATTTCTATTGATCTATTTCTATTGATCTATTTATATAGCTCTATTTCTATTGATCTATTTCTATTGATCTATTTCTATAGCTCTATTTCTTTTTATCTATTTCTATTGATCTATTTCTATTGATCTATTTATATTGATCTAATTCTATTGATCTATTTCTATAGCTCTATTTCTATTGATCTATTTCTATTGCTTGATTTCTATTGATCTATTTCTATTGATCTATATCTATTGATCTATTTCTATTTATCTATTTCTAGTGCTCTATTTCTATTGATCTATTTCTATTGATCTATTTCTATTGATCTATTTCTATTTATCTATTTCTATTTATCTATTTATATTGATCTATTTCTATTGATCTATTTCTATTTATCTATTTCTATTGCTCTATTTCTATTGATCTATTTCTATTGATCTATTTCTATTGATCTATTTCTATATCTCTATTTCTATTGATCTATTTCTATTGATCTATTTCTATTGATCTATTTCTATTGCTCTATTTCTATTGATCTATTTCTATTGATCTATTTCTATTGATCTATTTCTATATCTCTATTTCTATTGATCTATTTCTATTGATCTATTTCTATTGATCTATTTCTATAGCTCTATTTCTATTTATCTATTTCTATTTATCTATTTATATTGATCTATTTCTATTGATCTATTTATATTGCTCTATTTATATTGATCTAATTCTATTGATCTATTTCTATTGATCTATTTCTATTGATCTATTAATATTGATCTATTTATTTTGATCTAATTCTATTGATCTATTTCTATAGCTCTATTTCTATTGATCTATTTCTATTGCTATTGATCTATTTCTATTGATCTATTTCTATAGCTCTATTTTTATTGATCTATTTCTATTGATCTATTTCTATAGCTCTATTTCTTTTTATCTATTTCTATTGATCTATTTATATTGATCTAATTCTATTGATCTATTTCTATAGCTCTATTTCTATTGATCTATTAATATTGATCTATTTCTATTGATCTAATTCTATTGATCTATTTCTATAGCTCTATTTCTATTGATCTATTTCTATTGCTTGATTTCTATTGATCTATTTCTATTCATCTATTTCTATTGCTCTATTTCTATTGATCTATTTCTATTGATCTATTTCTATTTATCTATTTCTATTTATCTATTTCTATTGATCTATTTCTATTGATCTATTTCTATAGCTCTATTTCTATTGATCTATTTCTATTGATCTATTTCTATTGATCTATTTCTATAGCTCTATTTATATTGATCTAATTCTATTGATCTATTTCTATTGATCTATTTCTATAGCTCTCTTTCTATTTATCCATTTCTATAGCTCCATTTCTATTGATCTATTAATATTGATCTATTTCTTTTTATCTATTTCTATTGATCTATTTCTATTCATCTATTTCTATTGATTTATTTCTATTGATCTATTTCTATTGATCTATTTCTATTGCTCTATTTATATTTCTACTTATCTATTTCTATTGATCTATTTATTTTGATCTATTTCTATTGATCTATTTCTATTGGTCTATTTCTATTGATCTATTTCTATTGATCTATTTCTATTGATCTATTTCTTTTTATCTATTTCTATTGATCTATTTATATTAATCTATTTATATTGATCTAATTCTATTGATCTATTTCTATAGTTGTATTTCTATTGATCTATTAATATTGATCTATTTCTATTGATCTAATTCTATTGATCTATTTCTATAGCTCTATTTCTATTGATCTATTTCTATTGCTTGATTTCTATTGATCTATTTCTATTGATCTATTTCTATTGATTTATTTCTATTGATCTATTTATATTGATCTATTTCTATTGATCTATTTCTATTGATCTATTTATATAGCTCTATTTCTATTGATCTATTTCTATTGATCTATTTCTATAGCTCTATTTCTTTTTATCTATTTCTATTGATCTATTTATATTGATCTATTTATATTGATCTAATTCTATTGATCTATTTCTATAGCTCTATTTCTATTGATCTATTTCTATTGCTTGATTTCTATTGATCTATTTCTATTGATCTATATCTATTGATCTATTTCTATTTATCTATTTCTAGTGCTCTATTTCTATTGATCTATTTCTATTGATCTATTTCTATTGATCTATTTCTATTTATCTATTTCTATTTATCTATTTATATTGATCTATTTCTATTGATCTATTTCTATTTATCTATTTCTATTGCTCTATTTCTATTGATCTATTTCTATTGATCTATTTCTATTGATCTATTTCTATATCTCTATTTCTATTGATCTATTTCTATTGATCTATTTCTATTTATCTATTTCTATTGCTCTATTTCTATTGATCTATTTCTATTGATCTATTTCTATTGATCTATTTCTATATCTCTATTTCTATTGATCTATTTCTATTGATCTATTTCTATTGATCTATTTCTATTGCTCTATTTCTATTGATCTATTTCTATTGATCTATTTCTATTGCTCTATTTCTATTTATCTATTTCTATTGATCTATTTCTATAGCACCCTTTGCAGGGCGCTTTAAGATGAAATCCGACGGCGTTCAGCGAGGAAGTTGATGGAATGGATTGAGGGACAGGGGCTGTGAAATGGAGCTGATGCTGCAGGGGTAGCTAACGGAAAATAATAAGGTGGAACGTGATGGCGGGTGAGGATCTCCGATGGGTGCAGCGTGGATGAGAGGCAGTGGGGTACGGGGCACGTGCGTGAAGTCGTGAAAATGGGCATGGGTGAGGTTAGGCGGAGGGTCGTAGGGGCTGAGGTTTGGTGGCCGGGCAGTCGAGCCGATGGAGGAGCGCAGTGTAGGGCTGGGGGTAGAGATGTGGCCGGGTGAAAAGAGGTCGGAGCCCGGATCAGGAAGACGAACGGGGAGGCTGGGAGTGGGCTACCGTCGGGTGAAGGAACCCGTCGGCGGTGGAAGGCGGCGGAAGATTAAAAAGCGATCGAGAAGAGAAAGGCGCCGAGGGCCTAGCGACAGGTCGAAAGCGTGATGCGAGAGTCTGACGTGGGGTGCGAGTTTGTCCCAGGGTGCAACGGGGCAAGGAGAGAGAGAAAGAACAAAAGCGAGACTGGGCGCAAGGAGGCGACGGAACAGCGAGAAAAACGGGAATATTGAGATCGAAGGGAGTGCGAAGGGACGTACAGTAGAAAGAGATGAGAGAAGAGAGGTTGGCCCGGGGCAAGACCGTGCAGAGCTTTGGATACTCTAGGGCAGGGGTGGGCAAATTTGTTGACTCGCGGGCCACAATGGGTTCTAAAATTTGACAGAGGGGCCGGGCCAGGAACAGCTGGATGGAGTGTTTGTGTGAACTAAATATAAATGACGTGTTAAACATCATTACATGAAACGATTTGGCCTTTATCAGGTAGCAAAGCATTTATCTGCAAGGCAATTTAACAAATTGCACGAACATGAACAATACAAAAACATGTCGTAACTCCCGGTCAAAGTGCGCCATCTAATGGGGAAATGGGGGCATTACAGGAGAAAGGTAAATTTAATTTAATAATAATAATATTTGGACAAGTTCGGCGGGCCGGATTAAAATTCCCAACGGGCCGTATACACCCCGGGGGCCGTACTTTGCCCACGTCTGCTCTAGGCCGAGGAATTTTAAAAGGCAGAAGCGACAGACCGGAAGCCGGTGAGGCTGCTGAAGGAGAGGAGGGCAGTGAGGTTGTGTGTGCAAGGTTTAGCTGGGCGCGTGCAGCCGCGTCTTGGATGTGTTGGAGAGGGATGAAGGCGTAGTAAGCAGGGAGACCGATCAGGAGCGAGTGGAAGTAATCCGGACGATCGAAGACAAGGGGGAGTGGACGGGGAGTTTGGCGCCAGCGGTGGCGATGAGCGGGCGGATTTTTCCCGATGTTGTACAGATGATAACGGCGCGCATACAGGCAATGTGGAAAGTGAAGAGGAGAGTGGAATCGAAGGTAACGCTAAGAGTTAGGGTGGTAGAGTTTGGGAAGAGGCTATCGGGGGAGGGAGGTGGGGGAGGTAGAGAAACAATTGGAGGGTGTATATACTATATATATTCTTGGTTCTTTTGGTAAAGTCACGTTGAAGGGAAACAATAAAATAATAAAATATATATAAAACAACAAAATTCTCACGATGTTTCGACTGTAACACAAACAGTCATCATCAGGTGACTGTTTGTGTTACGGTAAAGTCACGTGGGTAAAAAAAAAATCAATGAAAACTAAACTAAATCACGACGTTTCGGGCGCAACACAAGCGTCCTTCTTCAGGTGGGGACGTGTGACAAGAGATTATAAAGTCGCGGGGCATGGAGAGAGGGGGGGGGGCATGGTGAGTGTGGGGGCTTTGTGATGTAGGCTGGGAGGTGCAATTGGAGGGTGCAGGAAGGGGGTGAGTGAGAGGATAAAAAGAAAAGTACTGAGGTTTTGGGAAGGATTTAGAAAAGGAAATGTTGGGTCATCCACGCTTTCATGGCTGTCGGGCAGGATGAGATGCGGAGGGAAAGATCATGGAGATGCGTAGAGGGACATAGATGTACACAGAAGCACATGGAAATGCGTGGAGGCACACAGGGATACCTAGGGTGACACGAAGATACACAGAGATAAGGAGAGATACACAGAGATAAGTAAAGATACACAGAGGCACAGAGTGTCCCACGGAGATCCGCAGAGAAAGCGTGCGTCTGCCCATCCACCAGGAGGATCTCAGTCACGTCCACCACCAAGCACCACTACCACCAAGCACCACCACCACCACTGCCACCAAGCACCACCACCACCACCACTAACACCCGGCACCACCACCACCTCCAACATTGCCACTGTAACCCCAACGACGATGATGAGCCGAAGGGAGTTCACGGCATCTTATCTCATTCGTGTTCGTGTGGAGAGATTGTATCACTTACCACTGCTGTAAACCCCTTATCAGTGCCCTACCGTATTACAGACAAATTCAGACCTCATTGGTCACCCCGTGCCCCTTATATATCTCAACGTCCATCCTACAAAGTCCCATCGCGAGTGAGAAACACAAACAAATAGACAATCACCACTAGTACACTCACCACTAGTACAATCACCACTAGTACATTCATCATTACTATACTCACCACTACTACACTCATCACTACTACACTTACCACTAGTACACTCATCACTACTACACTCACTACTTGCAAACTCACAACTGGTACACTCACCACTACTACACTCATCACTACTACACTCACCACTAGTACCCTCACCACCACATTCTTGTCAACCCCTTTTCAGTGTCCTACCTTATTACAGACCAATCCTAGACCTCATTGGTCACCCCGTGCCCCTTATAAATCTCAACGTTCATCCTACAAAGTCTCATCACAAGGAGAGAAACATCAACAAATAGACAAAAAAAAGTTTTATTTTTCCCATATTCAAACGGCTGTACGCCGTATGGACCTGAAAGCGCAACTTCCCTGTACAAGGATACGGGGTAAACCGTACGGGTTGACAGCTCTGACTCACCATCGATAGCTCACCAAACGTGGCGGTCACAAGCACGTGCAGACGCGGACAATCGTGACGTAACAAAGAAGACACAAGCCCCCTTCTCTGATTGGTTAGTTAACGGGGTCTGAAAAGGGGTGGTAGGTGATTGGGTTTAGAGGCAGGGGGAGTGTTTGATTAAGGGGATTGGAGGTGAGGAATATTAAATGGAAAAGGCTGGGTATGGGTTGTAACAAGGGTAGTGGTACTAGCAGGGTAGTGGTAGTGAAAAGGGTAGTGGTACTAACAGGGTAGTGGTAGTGATAGGGGGTAGTTGGTAGGGGTAGTGGTAGTGATATGTGTAGTGGTAGTGATAGGGGTAGTGGTTGTCACAGGGTAGTGGTACTAACAGGGTAGTGGTAGTGATAGTGGTAGTTGGTAGTGGTAGTGATATGTGTAGTGGTAGTGATAGGGGTAGTGGTTGTCACAGGGTAGTGGTAGGGGTAATGGTAGTGATAGGGGTAGTGATAGTGATGGGGGGTAGTGGTAGTGATATGTGTAGTGGTAGTGATAGGGGTAGTGGTACTAACAGGGTGGTGGTAGAGGTAGTGATAGTGGTAGGGGTAATGGTAGTGATATGTGTAGTGGTAGTGATAGGGGTAGTGGTTGTCACAGGGTAGTGGTAGGGGTAATGGTAGTGATAGGGGTAGTGATAGTGATAGGGGGTAGTGGTAGTGATATGTGTAGTGGTAGTGATAGAGGTAGTGGTACTAACAGGGTGGTGGTAGAGGTAGTGATAGTGGTCGGGGGTAGGGGTAATGGTAGTGATATGTGTAGTGGTAGTGATAGGGGTAGTGGTTGTCACAGGGTAGTGGTAGGGGTAATGGTAGTGATAGGGGTAGTGGTACTAACATGGTAGTGGTAGGGGTAGTGATAGTGGTAAGGGGTCGTGGTAGGGGTAGTGGTAGTGATATGTGTAGTGGTAGTGATAGGGGTAGTGGTAGTGGTTGTCACAGGGTAGTGGTAGGGGTAATGGTAGTGACAGGGGTAGTGGTCAGGGTACATAACTCATCTTCCCGACCCCACAAAGGCCGCGTCCTCCGGCTGACGTCTCGGCCCCACGACACGGAGCTCCACGCACATCTTTCACTCGCGCGTCATCAATTATACAGCTGCTGCTGCGGAGCCATTAGGCCTGGGGGAGGGGTGGGGGGCAGGGCAGGAGGCGTGATGGGGAAGGGGGGGGAGAGGGGTGGAGATGAAGCAGAGCTTATGTGGAGGGTCGCACCTCCAAGCCACGTGTTCGGCTAAACCTCGCCACGTGATCGGCCGATCCTCGCCACGTGGTCACCAGTACCTCGCCCACGTAATCATTCGAACCTCTCCACGTGGTTAGCTGAAGCTCGCCACGTGATTGCCCGAACCTCGGCAGGAGATCACCTGAGGATCGCCACGTGATCATCCGAACATCGCCACGTGATTACCCGAACCTCGGCACGTGATCACCTGAGGATCGCCACGTGATTATCCGAACATCGCCACGTGATTATTCAAACATCGCCACGTGTCACCCATACCTCGCCACGTGATCACTCGTACCTCGCCACGCGATCACCTGAACATTGCCACGTGATTACCCTTTACCTCGGCACGTCATCACCTGAGGATCGCCACGTGATCATCCGAACATCGCCACGTGATCATCCGTACCTCGCCACGTGTCACTCGAACCTCGGCACGTGATCAACTGAACATCACCACGTGATCTTCCGCACCTCTCCACGTGGTTACCTCTGTCTCACCACGTGATCAACTGAACATCACCACGTGCTCAGCCACACCTGTTGTCCTGTGCACCGCCTCACTCGTTCACACTGCTGGGATTCAGCCCAAGCGATCGCACCTCCGATGAGCACGGTTCGCTACGTACAGTGCGAAAGAGGTTCACACCGTACGTAGTTCAACACACATACGCAGGAACGCTCCCCTATCCGGTGTCTCCCTCCTGCAATAGCGACTACACACCACACTCACCGCAAGACACCACTCACCACCACAAGCACCACCAAATACCACTCACCAAAAACGCGCCACTCCCTACCACATGCACCACTCACCACCACACGCCGCTCACCACTCCGCACCACACTCCTCACCACACACCCGCGCATGCCTTGTGTTTTGTGTGTGTGTACGCTTGGGAGTATTTGAGTCGCCTCTTCGTGTTCATGCAGCTGCTTATTGACACCCACAGCGGTATTTATCGCATTGCATTGAGCCCTCACCTGCGACTGAGGTCACGTGCGTGCGTGTCCAGTTGAATATTCACCACGTGGCACAGTCGGGGAGCACAGGTGGTGAATCTGCCGGTCATCCCTGTCGGTCAACAGGTAAACACCTCGGTCTGTCTCGTGAGCTCCTGCACCTAGCCTGGCACAGCAGTCAACCCATAACATCGTACCTCGCCCACGTGATCACCCGTACCTCGTCACGTGATCAGCTGAACCTCTCACGTGATTGCCTGAGTCTCACCACGTGTTCACCCGAACCTCGCCACGTGTTCACCCGTGCCTCGCCACGTGATCACCCGTGCCTCGCCACGTGATCACCCGTGCCTCGCCACGTGATCACTCGTCCCTCGCCACGTGATCACCCGTGCCTCGCCACGTGTCATCGGCCATACGCCCTGAGACATCCACCTTAGATGGTACCCAATGTAAGTTGGTACATTTATAAACTCGCAATTCTTATAGCCTAGTAGGTTTTCACGAGTGCGCAGTCCCCATACATTGGTAAGCTCTACGAAGCAGCTCTGTCTCGCATCTTCGACTGGACTGGTTCAATGTCTCTGACAAGTCTCGAACATCGTGCAGCGGTAGTGAGCTCCAGAACGACGAGTAGGTGAGTGAGTGGGCGAGTAGGTGATTGGGTGGGTGAGTAGGTGAGTGGGTGGGCGAGTAGGTGAGTGGGTGGGCGAGTAGGTGATTGGGTGGGCGAGTAGGTGAGTGGGTGGGCGAGTAGGTGAGTGGGTGGGCGAGTAGGTGAGTGAGTGGGTAGGCAAGTTCCAGTCCGATAGACACTACTGCTCCTCCCCACCATCATCACCACCACCTCAACAACAACCGCCGCTCGCCACTGTGGCAGTGACGTCACCACGGCGCTTGTGCCAGGCTATGTGCACGTTGAGGCCACGTAAAGTGTCAACTGCCCGCTGGCAGTAGGTCACGGAGCAGACCCAGCAGGTGCCACAAGGGGTCGACTGACTGAGATGACTGCCCCATACTGTGCCAACTTACTGTGAAATTTCGATTTAAAGCTTTCGTGACTGCAAGGATTCATCTTCTTTGGTTATTTCGGTAAAGTCACGTAGAATGAGAATAAAATAATAAAATAAAACGTCGTGAGAATTTGATTATTTTATTTATTATTTTATTCTCATTCTACGTGACTTTACCGAAAGAACCAAAGAAGATGAAAACTTACTGTGATTTAGCCGCTCGGCACTCCGCACATTGTTGTAGGCGTCGCTCCTCTGTCCTCCGTTGTTGCTGGGGGGCGAATGCCTCAAACTGCCCAGTAGCATCCTTCACAAGCTTCCTCCACAGAGGACGATCTTGACACCGCTGGTACCGGTCATCAGCAGGTCCAGTGAGCTCCACATCCTCTTGTGCCACATCACTCCATCTCTAGCCCATGCCACACCCGTTTAGCCACTCGATCTGGCCATATAAAAGCTGTTTAGGCATGCGGTGGCTGGGCATGTGCACTACATAACCATCCAACGCTGCATTGCCTGCCAGAGGAGCTTATTGATGGAACTGTGTCTAGATCTTTCAAGGATTTGTGAGCTCCTCACACAATCCAAAATGGTTTAACGCAGGATGGATCGTAGGCAGGCCAGCCTAAATGTTTCTAACTGGCGAAGATGTTCCATTAGGGGGTCCACATTTCGCAAGCATAGAGGAGGGCATGACCGTGGCCGAGAAGACCCGAATCTTTGTGTGGAGCTAGAGACCAGGTAGCTTCCACACAGCGTTACGCAACCAATTAAAAGATAATGCTGTTCAACTGATTCAGAGTGAGACCTCTGTTGTCAAACCGAAGCCGGTCATGAGCACACTGCCCAGGTATGGGACACTCTCCACTCACTCCACAACTGCCCCGTCGCCAATTGGGAGTTGTGGGGGTGGAGTGTCTGATGGAACAAAATACTCAGGCAGGTGCTTAGTTTTGGTGGGGCTGATGGTAAGGCCCCACCTCGCAGTGGCACGCTCCAGGTTCAGCAGCAGTGCCGCCAACTCCTCATCTGAGTCAGCAGCAATCACCAGATCATCGGCATAAGCCTCCTCATTCTCTGACGTGGGATACAGCAGACGATGAGAGCGGGCCTGTCTCTGGGGACGTCTGCACCGCGTACCCAAAGCAGCCGTTGCAGCTGCATGAGCCACAGTCCTAAACCTCGCCCATTTCCCCTCGACATCAGGAGGAGTGGGGGACGATGCCAAACCCAGCTGCAAGCGATGATGAAATTCTCGCTTTCAACTTTCATCAGCTGAGACCATGCCACTAAGGGCTTGAATGGGGTCCTGGGTGTACACCCACCACCGGAATGGAAGAATGGCAGGCGCATCTTACAGATGACAAGCCGATGGTTAGTGGGCAGATCAGCTCCACGGTAGGTCCTGGTGTCAAGGCCATGGGCCCGCATCCGCTGTTCCGTCACTATGTAGTCTAGCAGATGTTATTGCTTGGACCCGGCATGCGTACAATAATGTTGTGTGGATGCGCCGATGCTCATGGGCTGCAAAAAAGTCTAGCAGCCTCCTACCATCACCACCACCATCATCACCACCACCACCATCACCACCACTACCATCACCACCACCACCCCCACCATCACCACCATCATCGCCATCACCACGACCGCCGCCGCCACCACCACGTGGTTAATGCGCAGAGTCGGCCCGGCTTAAATCATTCACGAGGCCTCCATTTGTGAGCTAAAAATAGCGGAGTCGTCCGCACGCCCCCCAACGCCCCCCCCCCCCTCGTGGTGATGAGAAATCTCCATGAAATATGAACAACGACAGCCAGAGTGGGGGTGGGAGAGGAGGATGTGACACGGGGGGGTTGGTGGGTGGGTTGGGGGGTTGGTGGGGGGGTTTGTGGGTGGGGGGGGGGGTGGTGAGGGCGTTGGTAGGTTGATGGGTGGGGGGGGGGGGGTTGGTGGGTGGGTTGGTGAGTGTTTGGTGGGTGGCTTGTTGGGTGGGTGGGCTGGTGAGTGTGGGGTGGGTGGGTTGGTTGGTGAGTGGGGGGGTGCGTGGGTTGGTTGGTGGGTGGGTTGGTGAGTGTGAGGTGGTTGGGTTGGTTGGTGAGTGGGGGGGTGCGTGGGTTGTTGGGTGGGTGGGTGGGTTGGTTGGTGCGTGGCGGGATTTGTGGGTGGGTGGATGGGGGGGAATGTTCCCCAATCAAGTTAGTTACCCACACGTACCCGGCACGCCCCGCCCCTCGCCCCACGGGGCCCGCAGCGCCCTCCGGCCGAAGTCGCGCCGAGCGCTTGGCCGCCGGCTACCGGTCTCCGCGGCCGCTGCATCGGTGGAGGGCCGACGTCCGCGAACCGGGCCCTCGGCCACGGGCGAGCGTGACTCGAACTGCGGCGGTGGTAGGGGAAACAAAGGCGGACGGGCGCGGGCGCTGGCCACCCACGGGGCTCGCGTCGGCCGTGCCGGGCTTCACAGCTGGTGCTGCTGGTGGTGCTGCTACTCGCCGACAGCGCTTGCCCCAAAGGCTACGCGGGGTTCTCTTTGTCCGTGTGTGTGGGGAGCGGTGGTGCAGCGGTTAGCGCTGCGCTGCGCTGCGCTACGAATCCCGGCGACCCGGGTTCGATTCCCGCTCACGGCCAACACCACCGGTGTCCATTATCTGAACCGGTCCTGGGCCTCCCCTAGGTCGACTCGGCCTCAAACGAGTAACCTGGTGCGATGTGTAGTAAAACGTCGCCACTGAGGGAGACAAAGGCGGCCTTGGCGTGGTGCTGGACACCCACCCCCCTCGTGTGCCACAGTGCCGGTAGCCTTCATAGGTGCTGCTGCTGCTGCTGCTGCTCGCTAACAGCACTTGCCCCAGCAGCCTGTGAAGGCTACACGGGTGAGGAGGGGGGGGGGGTGAACCTTTGTCTCTCTCTCTCTCTGATTTTTTTGGGTCGTTCCTGGGCATCGGTTCACATTTCCGCGGCTGTCTGTCTCTCTCTGTCTGTCTGTCGAGCGCACGTGCCAGGGAATGAAAGGTCGCGCGCGAGGGAATGAAATACTCGCGCGCGAGTGAATGAGGAGCGAACGAGTGGAGGGGGCGGGGTTGGGAATAGTGAACGAGCGAGCCGGAGCGAGCCGGAGCGTGATCGATGTGAATGGCAGCGCGTGAGTGAGGGAATGAAAGATCGCGCTTCGAGTGAATGAGGAGGGAAGGAGGGGAGGGAGGGGAGGGAGGGGAGGGAAGGAGGGGAGGGAGGGGAGGGCGAGTGAATGAGCGCGTGGGTGAATGAGGCGAGCCGGCGCACGAGGGAATGAAAGATCGCGCTTCGAGTGAATGAGGAGGGAAGGAGGGGAGGGAGGGGAGGGGAGGGCGAGTGAATGAGGAGGGAAGGAGGGGAAGGAGGGGAGGGGAGGGCGAGTGAATGAGCGCGTGGGTGAATGAGGCGAGCCGGCGCACGAGGGAATGAAAGATCGCGCTTCGAGTGAATGAGGAGGGAAGGAAGGGAGGGAGGGGGGGGCGAGTGAATGAGCGCGCGAGACGAGTGAATGAACGGTGAACGATGCAGCGAACGGACGAATGAAGAGCGCCTTGAGTGACGATCGCGAGCGAATGAGCTTCACGAGGAGCAGCGACGAGCAGAGGAGAACGAGCGAACGAATGAGCGCACAAGGGAATGAAACGGCGCGATGTGACGATGTGGCGATGTGTGGATGTGACGATGTGTGGATGTATGGATGTGTGGATGTGACGATGACGATGTGACGATGTGACGATGTGTGGATGTGACGATGTGACGATGTGTGGATGTGACGATGACGATGTGACGATGACGATGTGTGGATGTGACGATGTGTGGATGTGACGATGTGTGGATGTGTTGATGTGACGATGTAACGATGTGACGATGTGACGATGTGTGGATGTGACGATGTGTGGATGTGACGATGTGTCGATGTGGCGATGACGATGTGACGATGTGGCGATGTGGCGATGTGACGATGTGTGGATGTGTCGATGTGACGATGTGGCGATGTAACGATGTGACGATGTGGCGATGACGATGTGTGGATTTGACGATGTGACGATGACGATGTGTGGATGTGACGATGACGATGTGACGATGTGACGATGTGACGATGTGACGATGTGGCGATGACGATGTGGCGATGACGATGTGGCGACAAAGACGGACGGTCGCCGCTGTTGTTCCTGAAGCGGTCGAGCGAGGTCTGCGGCAACACGCCGCACGCGCCTGATGATGATTGCTTCAACGCGATACGTGACACACACAGACAAAGGTCCCCCGTGTAGCCTCATCAGACTGTTGGGGCAAGTGCTCGGTACAGAGTAGGCACACACACAAAGGTGCCCCGTGTAGCCTCAACAGACTGTTGGGGCAAGTGCTGGGTACAGAGTAGGTCCACACACACAAAGGTCCCCCGTGTAGCCTCATCAGACTGTTGGGGCAAGTGCTGGGTACAGAGTAGGTCCACACACAGACAAAGGTCCCCCGTGTAGCCTCATCAGACTGTTGGGGCAAGTGAGTAGGACAAGCGCGCGTATGCGCGCACACACACACACACTCTCTCTCACTCTCTGGACTCGCCCAACACACGTGTTCATGAGGATCTTGCTCCGGCGAGATGATTCGGGAAATGCTGCCGATGTACTGGCTCCCGCCGGAGGAACGTGGAATTTCCCTGACCAGGGCGGTACACGGGAGATTGACACCGATGCTTGAATGATTTGAGCGGCGGGTAATTGCACTCGTTGTTGGCTCAGAAGTCTGGTTTAAGTGACCTGGTTAAGCGGAATAGTTTAGCGACCTGGTTAACGAATCTGGTGAATCGATGTAGTTGTGTGATTTGATTAAGGCCTGGTTAGAGAGAGGGAGAGGCACCGCAAACTCCAAATGTACATCAAGTGTCAAGGTCGGCATTGAACCCAGAACCTCCTGGATACCAGGCGAGGAAGTTAACAATCTCGTCACCGAGGTCTGGTTTAAGCAGTCTAGTTAGGTGATCTGGCTAAGTGGTGTGGTGATTAAAATCCTGGCAATGATAAGTGATGGTGAAGATTTGCCTAAACTCAACTCCACTTAAATCCACTCAACTTAAATCCACTGAACTCCATTGAACTCCACTCCACACAACTCCAGTCAACTATACTCAACTCCACTCAACTTAAACCCACTAAATTCCACTCAACTCCACTCCATTCAACTATATTCCACGCAACTCTGGTAAGCTATACTCAACTCCACTCAACTTAAACCCACTCAATTCCACTCAACTTAAACCCACTCAACTCCACTCAACTTAAACCCACTCAACTATACTTAATGCCACTCAACTCAATTAAACTCCACTTAACGTAAAACCACTCAACTCCACTCAACCTGACTCCACTCAACTATACGCCATGCAACTCCGGTCAACTATACTCAACTCCACTCAACTTCAACACACTCACCTCCACTGAACTTTTAACCCACTCAAACTCCACTCAACTAAACTCAACTCCACTCAACTTAAACCCACTCAACTCCACTTCACGCAACTATACTCAACTCCACTCAACTTGAAACCCACTCAAACTCCACTCAACTATACTCAACTCAACTCCACTCAACCTAAACCCACTGAACTCCACTTCACGCAACTATACTCAACTCCACTCAACTCCACTCAACTTTATACCCACTCAACTCCACTTCACACAACTATACTCAACTCCACTCAACTTGAAACCCACTCAAACTCCACTCAACTATACTCAACTCAAATCCACTCAACTTAAACCCACTCAACTCCACTCAACTACAGTCGACTACCACTCAACAACGACCACACACGCCACTAAACACAGCTCAGCTCCACTCAAATCAAAAGTCAACTCCGCTAAAGCTCACGAACAACTCGCCTCCGCTGAACGCCACACGTGACCCTCCTCTCGACTCGACTCCATGAATACTCCACTCCAGTCGGATCCACTCTACTCCAGTCGGATCCACTCCACTCCAATCGGATCCACTCCACTCCAGTCGGATCAACTCCACTCCAGGCGGATCCACTCCACTCCAGTCGGATCCACTCCGCTTCGCGTTTTTCGCGCGGCTCCTCCGCCGGGCGGGGCCGCGGCTGCGCGCGCCTCCACAAGGCGGGGGATGGGGCAAAGTGTGGGGAGGGAGTGGGGGGAACTGGAATGGAGGGAGGAATGGGGATGGAGGAGAGGAGGAGACGGAAGGGGAGAGGATGGGGAGGAGCGGTGAGTGGAGCGAAGAGATCGAGGGATGATGGAGAGAGGGAGGGGAGTTGGGGAGAGAGGGAGGGGAGTTGGGGAGGGAGGAGGGGTTAGGGGGGGGAGGAGGGGGCAGGGGAGGGAGCCAGGAGGGTCCCGTAGCCGCACTTCGCTCCAGCGATTCGGAGCGCGGCTTCTCCACGGTGGTGGTGGCGGCGCGGATGGTGGTAGGAGGTGGTGGTGGAGAAGCCGTGAGCGGACACACACACACACACACGTGTACACACACACACACGCTTCTACACACGTGTACACACACACAGACACGTGTACGCACAACAACAACCGCCATTCGCCACTAAGTGGCGGTGACGTCACCACGACGCTTGTGCCAGGCTATGTGCACCTTGAGGCCACACACACACACACGTGTACACACACACACGTGTACACACACACACACGTGGAACGCGAGGAGGGGGGGAGAGGAGACACCATGGCCACGCATTGCCGCGCCGCGCGCGCTGCCTTTTCCGTAACAGCTCCTCCTGCTGCTGCCCCTACAAGTGACTACTCCGTCTACAGCTGCTGCCCCTACGCGTGACTACTCCGTCTACAGCTACTGCTGCCCCTACGCGTGACTCCTGCTGCTGCTGCCCCTACGCGTGACTCTTCCTGCTGCTGCTGCCCCTACGCGTGACTACTCCGTCTACAGCTGCTGCCCCTACGCATGCCTCCTGCTGCTGCTGCCCCTACGCGTGACTACTCCGTCTACAGCTGCTGCCCCTACGCGTGACTACTCCGTCTACAGCTGCTGCCCCTACGCGTGGCTACTCCTGCTGAAGCTGCCGCTGCTCCCCCATGCGTGACCTACTGCTGCCCCTACGTGTGACTACTTCTCCTGCTTCTGCCCCTACGCGTGACTGCTGCTCCCGCTGCCGCTGGGCGCACGGGGAGCCGACGAGGAGGAGAAGGGAGGAGGAGGGAGGAGGAGAATGAGCACGGAGCGACCCGCGCCTGCTCCGCGCTCCGCGAGCCGAGGCGCGGCGTCGTTCCGTGCGGAGTCGCCGGCGTGGCGCAGCCCGGACAGCAACGGCTGCGTGAAGGCCGCGTCCTGTGACGAGGAGCAGCAGCAGGAGCAGCAGGACGAGGAGGAGGAGGAGGAGAACGAGGAGGAGGTGGAGCGCCGAGACGTCGCGAGCCCAGCCCGGGGGAGTCGCTGCCCCGCACTCCTCTGCGTCGCCGTCGCCGCCGCCGCCGCCGCGGTCGGCACTGTCATACTCCTGGGCTGCATCTCCTCCTCCATCTCCTCCTCCTCATCATCACCATCATCACCGCCACCATCGGCGACCTCCTCCACTATCGCCACGGCCACCACCAGCGGTGGCAGCGTGCTGCTGACGCTCAGCATGCGGGTGGAGGCCGCGCTGCGCGCCACGTGCCCCACCCTGGTGCCTCTGCTCGGCCTCGTGGGAGCTTTCTTCTGGCTCTCGCTGTGGCTCACCCGGCGTCGTCGACGCCACGGCGGCTCCCCCGCTGCTCCGCGGCGGGGAGACGAGCAGGACGACGAGCAGGAAGACGACGAGCAGGACGACGACGAGGACGACGAGGAGCGCGCTCGAGGCGTGGGCGCGCCAGGCGGAGACGACCACCACCACCACCACCACCACGCCGCCGCCGCCGGCTTCATCCCTCGCCTCGCCGCCGCCTGCTGCGTTGCCGAGGCGACCCTGCAGCTGTGCGCGCGCAGCGAAGCCCTCGCGGCGACCCTCTCCGCCGCGCTGCCCCCCCTGCTCGCGGCCTCCGCCTGGCTCGCGCCCGCGCCCCGCGCCGTGCCGGCCCCGCACCGCGCGGCCCTCGCGGCCGCCACGGCGGCGGCGCGTCTCGTGGCGCTGTGCGCCCTCGACGCAGCGCCCGTGCGCGCGCGGCCCTACGCGGGCTACGCGAGCGCCCTCGTCGGCTCGCTGCTCGCCGCGCGGCTGCGGCGCTCGGCGCTGCTGCTGCGTCTCGCCTCGGGCCGGCGGGGCCGAGGGGGCCGAGGGGGTCGCGGCGCGGGTGTCGATGAGGCGGCGGCGGCAGCGGCGGCGGCGGTGGCGGTGGTGGTGGTGGGGGGAGAAGCGGCGAGGAGAGGAGGCAGGGCGGGGGTCTCGGGCAGACCGTGCGCGTTCGTCTCCTCCTCCTCCTCCTCGTCGTCGTCGTCCAACGTGGCGATGTCGGCGCTGAGGTCGAGACGTCGGTCGAGTTCGTTCGTCTCCAGCGACGCCATCCCAGGGGTCGGTGCCGCCGCTGCTGCGGCTGCTGCTGCGGCTGCTGCGCACGGAGCCGCGGGCGGACGCCTCCATCGGAGGACGTCGCTACCCTGCGCGCAGTGGGGACCGGTGAGGCTCGGGGCACACTCGACACGCGTGTGTGTGGTGTGTGTGTGGTGTGTGTGTGGTGTGTGTGGTGTGTGTGTGTGGTGGTGTGTGTGGTGTGTGTGGTGTGTGTGTGTGGTGGTGTGTGTGGTGTGTGTGTGTGGTGTGTGTGGTGTGGTGGTGTGTGTGGTGTGGTGTGGTGGTGTGTGTGTGTGGTGTGTGTGGTGTGTGTGGTGTGTGTGTGGTGTGTGTGTGGTGTGTGTGTGGTGTGTGTGGTGTGTGGTGTGGTGGTGTGTGGTGTGTGTGGTGTGTGTGTGTGGTGGTGTGTGTGGTGTGTGTGTGTGGTGTGTGTGGTGTGGTGGTGTGTGTGGTGTGGTGTGGTGTGTGTGGTGTGTGTGTGTGGTGTGTGTGGTGTGGTGGTGTGTGTGTGTGGTGTGTGTGGTGTGTGTGGTGTGTGTGTGGTGGTGTGTGTGGTGGTGTGTGTGGTGGTGTGTGTGTGTGGTGTGGTGGTGTGTGTGGTGTGTGTGTACTCACCACCAACACCACGTGTGTGTGTGTGGTGTGTGTGGTGTGTGTGGTGTGTGTGTGGTGTGGTGGTGTGTGTGGTGTGTGTGTACTCACCACCAACACCACGTGTGTGGTGTGGTGGTGTGTGTGTGGTGTGGTGGTGTGTGGTGTGTGTGCTCACCACCACCACGAGTGTGTGTGTGTGGTGTGTGCTCACCACCACCACCACCACGTGCGTGTGGTGTGTGCTCACCACCAACACCACTTGCGTGTGGTGTGTGTGTGCTCACCACCACCACGACTGTGTGTGTGTGTGGTGTGCGTGTGCTCACCACCAACACCACCACGAGTGTGTGTGGTGTGTGTGTGCTCACCACCACCACGAGTGTGTGTGTGTGCTCACCACCACCACGTGCGTGTGGTGTGTGTGGTGTGTGCTCACCAAAAACACCACGTGTGTGGTGTGTGTGCTCACCACCACCACGTGTGTGTGGTGTGTGTTTGCTCACCACCACCACCACCACGTGCGTGTGGTGTGTGTGCTCACCACCACCACGCGTGTGTGTGGTGTGTGTGGTGTGTGTGGTGTGTGCTCACCACCAACACCACGCGTGCGTGTGGTGTGTGTGTGTGCTCACCACCACCACGCGTGTGTGTGGTGTGTGTGTGCTCACCACCAACACCACGTGTGTGTGGTGTGTGTGTGTGTGTGCTCACCACCACCACGCGTGTGTGTGGGGTGTGTGTGCTCACCACCAACACCACGTGTGTGTGGTGTGTGTGTGTGTGCTCACCACCACCACGCGTGTGTGTGGGGTGTGTGTGTGTGCTCACCACCACCACGCGTGTGTGTGGTGTGTGTGTGTGCTCACCACCACGTGTGTGTGGTGTGTGTGTGTGTGCTCACCACCACCACGCGTGTGTGATACTCGCCACGCAGTGGGGTCGTGTCGCGCCCGGCAAAACCTCCTCGCGTCTCTCCGCGTGGCTCGTTGATGTCACTGCTCCTGTTGCGCTGATGATGATGCTGATGATGCTGCTGATGACGCTGCTGATGATGCTGCTGATGATACCGATGATGATGGGCCTATGGGTTCTCATCCAGGGCCGGATCAAGGCGTGGGGTGGGGGCTTTAGGGGCTGCAGCCCAGCGGGGCCTCCACCAGCTGGAGAGGGCCTCCAGAGATGAAGTGAAAAGTGACTTCACTTGTGAATGCTGAATTGTATTTGTTGTTAGCTATTGTAAATATAATATATTTTTTCTATTTAATTTTGTTTCCCTTTTGCAAATATTACTGGGGGGGGGGGGCACACAGTAATTGTAGCCTAGGGGCCGACGAAATCTTAATCCGGCCCGGTCTCCATGTCCGTGCGTGGGTCCCAATGTGAACCCATAGCTCTCTATGCGAGGCTATGGGGGTCTCTGTGTGCTACAAGTCTCTATGCCAGTCTGTGGGTCTCTATGCCGGTCTATGAGTCTCTATGCCAGTCTGTGGGTCTCTATGCCGGTCTATGAGTCTCTATGCCGGTCTATGAGTCTCTATGCCGGTCTGTGGGTCTCTATACCGGTCTATGCGTCTCTATACCAGTATATGGGTCTCTATGCCGGTCTATGGGTCTCTATGCCGGTCTGTGGGTCTCTATGCCGGTCTATGGGTCTCTATACCGGTCTATGCGTCTCTATACCAGTCTATGGGTCTCTATGCCAGTCTATGGGTCTCTATGCTGGTCTATGGGTCTCTATACCGGTCTATGAGTCTCTATGGCGGTCTATGGGTCTCTATGCCGGTCTATGCGTTTCTATACCGGTCTATGGGTCTCTATGCCAGTCTATGAGTCTCTATGGCGGTCTATGGGTCTCCATGTGAGTCTGTAGATCTCTGCTCCGTACGGCTAATTATGTCAATGCAGAGCTACAGCCGGAACATCCAGCTGGTTGACATGCGGGGTGATTGCGTCTGGAGTAGCGGAGGCGTGATCGTCGCTGCTGCTGCTGCTGTGATGATGATGATTCGTTTGGACAGATCTCTGTGTGGGCCCATGTGTCTCCACGTATGTGCGTGGGTCCCAATGTGAATCCATAGCTCTCTATGCCAGTTATATGGGTCTCTATGCTGGCCTATGCGTCTCTATGGCGGTCTATGGGTCTTCTATGCCAGTCTATGAGTCTCCATGCCGGTCTATGGGTCTCTATGCCGGTCTAGGAGTCTCCATGCCGGTCTATGGGTCTCTATGCCAGTCTATGGGTCTCTATGCTGGTCTATGGGTCTCTATGCCGGTCTATGAGTCTCCATGCCAGTCTATGGGTCTCTATGCCGGTCTATGGGTCTCTATGCCGGTCTAGGAGTCTCCATGCCGGTCAATGGGTCTCTATAACAGTCTATGGGTCTCTATGTCGGCCTATGGGTCTCTATGCCGATCTATGAGTCTCCATGCCGGTCTATGGGTCTCTCTGCCGGTCTAGGAGTCTCCATGCCGGTCTATGGGTCTCTATGCCAGTCTATGAGTCTCCATGCCGGTCTATGGGTCTCTATGCCGGTCTAGGAGTCTCCATGCCGGTCTATGGGTCTCTATGCCAGTATATGGGTCTCTATGCCAGTCAATGGGTCTCTATGGCTAGTGATGTTGGTGCAGAGCAACAGCTGTCACGTCAAGGGTGGTTGAACGAGCCGAGGGAGTGAATCATCATCGCTGCTGCTGCGTCTCCTCCTCCTACTGCGACTTTTCGTGTTTTGTAAACCGGAGCACTGAGTCCACGTTACTCGCTCCAAGGGTCCTCTGCTTGATGTGTGGTGAGCCGTAGTCACTGCACAATGTGTGTCCGCTCACCAACTCGCTCGCTCACCAACTCGCTCGCTCACCAACTCGCTCGCTCACCAACTCGCTCGCTCACCAACTCGCTCGCTCACCAACTCGCTCGCTCACCAACTCGCTCGCTCACTCACCAACTCGCTCGCTCACTCACCAACTCGCTCGCTCACTCACCAACTCGCTCGCTCACCAACTCGCTCGCTCACCAACTCGCTCGCTCACCAACTCGCTCGCTCACCAACTCGCTCGCTCACCAACTCGCTTACTCACCAACTCGCTCGCTCACCAACTCGCTCGCTCGCTCACCAACTCGCTTACTCACCAACTCACTCGCGCACTCACCAACTCGCTCGTTCACTTACTCACCAACTCGCTCACTCACCAATTCACTCGCGCACTCACCAACTCGCTTGCTCACTTACTCACCAACTCGCTCGCTCACCAATTCGCTCACTCACCAATGCGCACTCACCAACTCGCTCGTTCACTAACTCACCAACTCGCTCACTCACCAACTCGCTCGCTCACCAACTCGCTCACTCACCAACTCACTCGCGTACTCACCTACTCGCTCGTTTACTAACTCACCAACTCGCTCGCTCACCAACTCACTCGCACACTCACCAACTCACTCGCACACTCACCAACTCGCTCATTCACCAACTCGCGCGCTCACCAACTCGCTCACTCGCTCACTCACCAACTCGCTCACCAACTCGCTCGTTCACCAACTCATTCGCGCGCTCACTCGCACGTGCCCGGGAGCTCGCTCAGTCATTCACTCACCCAACTTACACAGAAGCTCACTTCGCTACAGACCACTCACTCACTCAGACCACCGACTCACCCATTCATCAAGCCACTCACACAACAGCACACAACTCACCAGTCACCCACTCACTCATCATTCACTCACTCACTTACCATTCACTCACTCATTCACCATTCACTCATTCACTCACCATTCACTCACTCACCATGCACCCAATCACTCACCATTCACTCACTTACTCACCATTCACCCACTCACCATTCACTCACTTACTCACCATTCACCCACTCACCATTCACTCACTCACTCACCATTCATTCACTCACTATTCACTCACTCACTTACTCACCATTCACTCACTCACCATTCACTCATTCACTCACCATTCACTCACTCACCATGCACCCAATCACTCACCATTCACTCACTCACCATTCACCCACTCACCATTCACTCACTCACCATTCATTCACTCACCATTCACTTACTCACTCACCATTCACTCACTCACTCACCATTCACTCATTCACTCACCATTCACTCACTCACCATTCAATCACTCACCATTCAATCACTCACCATTCACTCACTCACCACTCACTCACCATTCACTCACTTACTCACTCACCATTCATTCACTCACTCACTCACCATTCAATCACTCATCATTCACTCACCATTCACCCACCATTCACTCATTCACCATTCACTCATTCACTCACCATTCACTCACTCACCAACCATTCACTCACTCACCATTCAATCACTCACTCACCACTCACCATTCACTCACTCACTCACTCACCACTCACTCACCACCATTCACCCAATCACTCACCACTCACCATTCACTCACTCGCCACTCACTCACGACTCGCCACCATTCACCCAATCACTCACCACTCGCCCAATCACTCACCAATTCTGGTGAAGTGTCCAGATGGTTATAGACAAGAACCGGTTTCGACATCCAGGGTCTCATCAGCAGCAGGAGTCAAGACTCTCCGCTAGAACCCGCTGCCGGTGAGCTGCCCCAGACGGCGTTCTGCAGTCTCAGCACCGCTCCAGCGGGGGGGGGGGGGGGGGGGGGTTCCGCTAAGCCGTAGGCCAACGCTGACGGGATGCGTCGAGGAATACACCCTCGAGCGAAGTAGACGCGGGCGTCGGGGTTGGTGGGTTGGTGTGGGATGGGGTGGTGGCGGGTGGCGGGCGGGTGGGGTGGGGTGGGGGGGGCATGGCGGATGGCCTCTCGATTTATTTATTTGCCGTGTTGACTTTTAATCGGCGCGTCCAGGCGGCCTCCGATGCCTCCTCCAGCTTAGAAGCCCCCCTGAAGTCCCCCGTCGCGTTACCAGTTGCGGAGAGGCCTCACGTCGAGTTAAGTTGGGGGTAGGGGGGTGGAGGTGATGGGGGTAGTGGGTGGGGGAGCATTCAGTAAAAACTTGAAAGAGTTCAGTTACGTGGAGACCCCGAAGTTAAGTGGGGGGGGAGGGGGGTGTTGCGCTACGTTTGAGATTCATTGGCACGCGGAGTGAGTGACTCCACGCTCACTCTTTCTCTCTCGCTCTCTCTCTCTCTCATGCCCCCTCATTTTCACGCTCTCCCTTGCTCCGGCAGTACATTTACTAAAATTGGAACGATGCAGAGAAGATTAGCTTGGGCCCTGCACAGATTCGTGAAGCGTTCTCTCTCTCTCTCTCTGTCATCCTCGCTCTCTCTCTCTCTCTCATTCTTGCTCTGTCGTGGTTTTTTTTACGATCAAGGAAACAAGAAGATGCTCGGTGTAGTCGGCACTTCGCTTCATTCATCATTTCGGTTTTTTTTCAATGCTCTGCTTTATGTAAACCACCCCCTCCCCCCCCCCTTTTTAAATGAAAGATTTCACGAAAGATTTCACGCTCTGCTCTTTCTTACCCCTTCCCTTTCTCTCTACCCCCCTCTCTCTACCCTCCTCTCTCTCTATACCCCCCTCTCTCCCTACTCTATGTATATGTTCCCCTTGTTTTCTATGTACATATTTTCTTACGACGACAAGTACTGCATCTGTACCCAGCCCTTCTCGCAGCCCTACGGCCTCCGACGGGCAGCTCAGATCTGCCATGCAGATCTCTCTACCGTCATCTGCCACTGAGCACACAGCCTCCTCCAGCGCCCACTGCTCCTTGAAGGCCGGCACGGCGTGGGTCAGCCACGCACGGCGGAACTCCGGCCCACTCATCCTGGCTCCGACCAGAGCGCGGGAGATGCCCAGGCTGCTGGCCGGACGTTGGCCCCTCCAGGGCCACCTTCCTCGCCCTGTACACGGCGAGCTTGGTGTAGCCGAAGAGCACGTTGACCGGCCCCTTGAAGATGTTGGGGTCCGTCGCCCTTCGGGTATCCAAGATGAGGACCGTCGGGAGAAGTGGAGGCTGAACCTCAGGAGGATGTTTCTCAGGACCTTGAACACAGCGAGTCCAGGCTCTTGCACTCCACGTATTGGTGCGCCACCGTCTCCACTTTACCGCAGAACCGGCACTCCGGGGACGTGTCGGTGAAGCGCGCCAGGGAGGCGGTGACGGTGCCATGGGCGATGCTCCAGCTGAGGTCGCCGACGCGGTTGTACGTCGGTCTGCAGTAGAGTTGCCTCCAGCCGAGGCCTCTCCGGAGAGACGCAGGGCAGGGCTCTCCTCCAGGCGTGGTCCTTGTGGCTCCTCAGGGTGTCCTGTTGGTGAAACCGGACCATGTAGGAGTAGAGCACCTTCCTCTTTACATTTGCGAAGGCCACCTCCGGCAGGTCTTCCAGCCGGCACAGGTTGTGATCCGCCTTCGTTTGTCGGCATTGGCGATGCAGTGGCACGACTGAGAGCTCCGGTGGAGGGGGATCGAGAGGGCCTCGTCATCCCCAACGCCGATGGGGACGGCATTCTCCCCGCAGCCGCTGAGAAGGCCCCTTGGCTCCGGCCAGGATCCGGGCAGCCACCCGGAGCGACTGCAGCCCCCCTGTCTTTGTGGCCATGTCTGCTGGCCCGAGCCACCAGCCCCGTGTTCCAGGCTCCACCAGATCTCCCATCCTGGTGAGCCGCGCGTTGGCGAGGCGCCTCTCCATGCCGGGGGTGGCGGCGGTGGTGGATGGCAGCTTTGTCTGTGGGTTCCTGAGGATCGGTTCGAAGACCAGATCCTCGGCCGATCGCGGCTGGTTCAGCCTCCTGACGGCGAGGGAGCTCCGTGTCTGCAGGACGCTCCTGGTAGGAAGGTGGCAGCTGTCCCAGTGGGAGGCCCTGCAGGTCTCATTCTCGAGTACCACGCACGTGTCGGTGATGTGCAGCGCGTCTTGTTTCAATGCTGGGGAGCCGGACAAGCCCCTCTCTGTACCAGCGTGGACGGCACCACCCCACGTGTTCACCTTCTGAAGCGCTCGCTCGTCACCGTGACGTGCGCGATGACCATCACCACCACCACGTGACTTTTATTTCGTGTTGTGCGCAGTGCTTTAAAGCGCCACAGCAGCGTGGATTTACAGCGTTTGTTTATTTGTGTTGCTGGTGACTTTGTGTGTTTGTGTTGCTGGTGACTTTGTGTATTTGTGTTGCTGGTGACTTTGTGTTCATTTGTGTTGCTAGTGACTTTGTGTGTATTTGTGTTGCTGCGACTTGTTTTATTTGTGTTGCTGGTGACTTTGTGTATTTGTGTTGCTGGTGACTTTGTGTATATTGTGTTGCTGGTGACTTTGTGTTTATTTGTGTTGCTGGTGACTTTGTGTTTATTTGTGTTGCTGGTGACTTTGTGTTTATGTGTGTTGCGGGTGACTTTGTGTATGTGTGTGTGGTGTCTTTGTGTGTATGTGTGTGTGTGTATTTGTTGTTATTTGTGTTTTGCTGGTGACTTTGTGTTTTTGTTGTTGCTGGTGACTTTGTGTAGTGTGGTGATGGTGACTTTGTGTTTATTTGTGTTGCTGGTGACTTGTGTTTATTTGTGTTGCTGGTGACTTTGTTTGTATTTGTGTTGCTGGTGACTTTGTGTTTATTTGTGTTGCTGGTGACTTTGTGTTTATTTGTGTTGCTGGTGACTTTGTGTGTATTTGTGTTGCTGGTGACTTTGTGTATTTGTGTTGCTGGTGACTTTGTGTATTTGTGTTGCTGGTGACTTGTGTTATTTGTGTTGCTGGTGACTTTGTGTTTATTTGTGTTGCTGGTGACTTTGTGTCTTTCATATCGAAATCGCCTCCAGTGCTGTTGTTGCTGGGGCAATAACAGTTGTTTTAAATTAAAAAAAAGTATCTCTCTCTGTCTCTCTCATTCTCACTCTCTCTATCTTTTTTACGATCAGAAGAAACAAAAGATGCTCGTGTAGTCGGCACTTTGCTTCGTTCATCATTTCGGTTTGTTTTAGTTTTCAATGCTTTGGCTATACGTGCCCCCCTCCCCCCTTATTAAATGAAATATTTCACGCCCTTCTCTCCTCCTTCTTACCCCCTCCCTCTCTCTTCTACCCCCTCTCTCCCTACTCTATGACTATGCTCCCCCTGTTTTTCTATGTGATGTTTGTAAAAACAAAGAATAATTCTCTCGCTCTCTCCGTGTGTCTGGAGAACTCGGGCCGAGTTCAAAGTGCAGAGGCAGTAAACGAGCAGAGTAGCTGCGGCGTATTGGAAAGCGCTCTCCTCCTCCTCTCTCTCTCCTCCTCCTCTCTCCTCCTCCTCTCTCTCTCTCCTCCTCCTCCTCCTCTCTCTCTCTCCTCCTCCCTCTCTTCCCTCTCTCCTCTCCTTTTTCCCCTCCTCTCTCCCTCCTCCTCTCTCCCCTCTCTCCTCCTCCTCTCTCCCCTCCTCCTCTCTCTCCTCTCTCTCTCTCTCCTCCTCCTCTCTTCCCTCTCTCCTCTCCTCTTTCCCCTCCTCTCTCCCTCCTCCTCTCTCCCCTCCTCCTCTCCTCCCTCTCTCCTCTCCTCTCTCTCCTCTCGCTTTCTTTTTTTTACGATCAGAGGAAACAAGAAGATGCTCGGTGTAGTCGGCACTTTGCTCCGTTCATCATTTCGTTTTTTAATGCTTTGCTTTATGTAACCCCCCCCCCTCCCTTTAAATTAAAGACCCAACAAAATATTATTTTTTCTGCTCTCCTTCCCCCTCTCCTCTCTCTCTACCCCCCTCTCTGCCTCTCTTCTCTCTCTACCCCCCTCTCTTCCTACTCAATTTCGCTCTCGCTCACTCTCTCGCTCTCTCGCTCTCTTTTTTGTAACTACGACAAGTGCTGCATCTGCACGCAGCCCTTCCCACAGCCCTACGGCCTCCGACGGGTAGCTCACAATCTACATGCACAGAGCTCTCTACCGTCATCTGCCACCGAGCACACGGCCTCCTCCAGTGCCCACTGCTCCTTGAAGGCCGCACGGCGTGGGTCAGCCGTGCACGGCGGAACTCCGGCCACACTCCCTGGCTCCGACCAGAGCGCGGAAGATGCCCAGGCTGCTGGCCGGACGTTGCCCCTCCAGGGCCACCTTCCTCGCCCTGTACACGGCGAGCTTGGCGTAGCCGAAGAGCACGTTGACCGGCCCCTGAAGATGTTGGGGCTCTCTCTCACTCACAACGACGTCCCGCGGAAGAGTGACCCACAGAGCCAGCATCGAGCCTCGACTCCCCTCCCCTCCACCACCACCACAGTGAGCGGCCCCCGACAGCCCGTGGAATTAGATCTCAAAGCACTGCTTCTGAGTCCCGTTCTGGGGTTGGGGGGGGGCACCGTTCCCTCTGAGCCCCCCAACTCTCCCCCGAGCCCCCCACCCCGCCCCCTGCCTCTACAGGACGACGTTTTAGCCGCATGGCCCGGGTCGTCTCTGGTTGGAGATGTATCTAAATATAGATATAGGTGATGCTGCTTGTGTGTTATAGTGTGTTTGTGGTGTTGCGTGCTATTGTTCTGTGTGTGTTTGCAGTGTGTTATTGTTGTGTTGTGTAGCGATGCGTGCTGTTGTTGTGTTTGTGATGTGTGTTTGTAGTGCGTTGTTAGCGTGTCGTGTGTTTTATGGTGTTGTGTGTTAGTGTTGTGTTGTAGTGTTGCGTATTTGTGTTGTGTGCATGTGTTAGTGTGTTTGTAGTGCTGTGTTAGGTGCTCGCTAACAGCACTTGCCCCTACAGTCTGTTAAGGCTATACGGGGGATCTTTGTCTTTGTCTTTGTAGTTGCTGTGTGTTATTGTTGTGTGGTTAGCGTTGCGTATGTGTGTTTTGTGTCGGTGTGGTGTGTGTTTGTAATGTGTGTTAGTGTGTTTTTAGTGTTGTGTGTTATTATGGTGTGTTAGTGTGTGTGTAGTGTTGTGTGTGTTATTGTTGTGTGATTAGTGGTGTGTGTTATTGTTGTTGTGATTAGTGGTGTGTGTTAGTGGTGTGTGTTAGTGTTGTGTGTATTGGTGGTGTGTATTGGTGGTGTGTGTGGTGGTGTGTGTTGGTGGTGTGTGTTATTGTTGTGTGTTATTATGGTGTGTTAGTGTGTGGTGTAGTGTTGTGGGTGTTATTGTTGTGTGATTAGTGGTGTGTGTTAGTGTTGTGTGTATTGGTGGTGTGTGTTGGTGGTGTGTATTGGTGGTGTGTTAGTGGTGTGTGTGTGTGTGTGAGTGTTGTGTGTTGATGATGTGTGCTAGTGTTGTGTGTTATTGTTGTGTGCGAGTGTTGTGTGTTATTGTTGTGTGTCAGTGGTGTGTGTTAGTGTTGTGTCTTAGTTTGTGTCTTAGTGTTGTGTGTCAGTGTGTGTGTCAGTGGTGTGTGTGTTAGTGTTGTGTGTTTATGTTGTGTGCTAGTGTTGTGTCTTTGTGTGTGTTAGTGTTGTGTGTTGGTGTTGTGTCTTAGTGTTGTGTGTTAGTGTTGTGTGTTAGTGTTGGTGTTGTGTTGGTGTTGTGTGTTAGTGTTGTCTGTGTTAGTGTTGTGTGTGCTAGTGTTGTGTGTTAGTGTTGTGTGTTAGTCTTGTGTGTGTTCGTGTTGTGTGTTGATGCTGTGTTTTGGTGCTGTGTGTTAGTGTTGTGTGTTACTGTTGGTGTTGTGTTAGTGTTGTGTGTCGGTGTTGTGTGTTGGTGTTGTGTGTGTTAGTGGTGTGTGTTAGTGGTGTGTGTGTGAGTGTGTGTGTTCGTGTGTGTGTGTGTGAGTGTGTCGTAGTGTTGTGTTAGTGTTGTGTTAGTGTTGCGTGTTCTCTGTTTACACACCGTGTAAACACAGAATCATCATCATCGTTATCATAGTTAGAATGCGTGTGGGTTGTATTACATCATGGGCTCTTTGCCATATTGTAGCAATACCGTGATTATATTGCAGTGATGATGATATTGTAATTCCGTGTCAGCCTTCATAGG